>NC_092377.1:169706769-170019269 GCF_030028105.1 Mobula birostris | reverse complement strand
GGTTTCAGGATACTTGGAGGGACATGATAAAATAGGTTGTCGCCAGTAGGGTTTCCAAAAGGCAAATTCTTGCCTGACAAATCTGTTGGAATTCTTTGAAGAAATAATAAGCAGAATAGACAAAGGACAATCAGTTGATATTTTTTTGAGGGGCATCCATTTAAGACAGAGATATAGAGAAAATTCTTCAGCTAGAGGGCGGTGAATTTGTGGAATTTTATTGGACATGGTATCAAAGGTAATGGGGAAAAGGCCAGGGAGTAAGGCTGAGGAGGGAAAAAAAGGATCAGCCATGATTCAATGGTGGAGCAGACTCGATGGGCCAAAAGCCTTAATTAGACCATAAGACAAAGGAGCAGAAGTCGGCCATTCGGCCCATCGAGTCTGCTCACCATTTTATCATGAGCTGATCCATTCTCCCATTTAGTCCCACTCCCCCACCTTCACACCATAACCTTTGATGCCCTGGCTACTCAGATACCTATCAATCTCTGCCTTAAATATACCCAATGACTTGGCCTCCACGGCTGCCTGTGGCAACAAATTCCATAGATTCACCACTCTCTGACTAAAAAAATTTCTTCACATCTCTGTTCTGAATGGGCGCGCTTCAATCCTTAAGTCATGCCCTCTCATACTAGTCTCCCCCATCATGGGAAACAACTTTGCCACATCTACTCTGTCCATGCCTTTCAACATTTGAAATGTTTCTATGAGGTCTCCCCTCATTCTTCTAAACTCCAAGGAATATAGTCCAAGAGTGAACAAACGTTCCTCATATGTTAACCCTCTCATTCCCGGAATCATTCTAGTGAATCTTCTCTGTACCCTCTCCAATGTCAGCACATCCTTTCTTAAATAAGGAGACAAAAACTTCCCACAGTACTCCAAGTGAGGTCTCACCAGTGCCTTATAGGGCCTCAACATCACATCCCTGCTCCTATATTCCTCGAGAAATGAACGCCAACATTGCATTCGCCTTCTTCACCACTGACTCAGCCTGGAGGTTAACCTTAAGGTTCTCCTGTACGAGGACTCCCAAGTCCCGCTGCATCTCAGAACTTTGAATTCTCTCCCCTTTTAAATAATAGTCTGCCCGTTTATTTCTTCTGCCAAAGTGCATAACCATACACTTTCCAACATTGTATTTCATTTGCCACTTCTCTGCCCATTCTTTCAATCTATCCAAGTCTCTCTGCAGACCCTCTGTTTCCTCAGCACTACCGGCCCCTCCACCTATCTTAGTATCATCAGCAAACTTAGCCACAAAGCCATTATTCCATAATCCAAATCGTTGATGTACAATGTAAAAAGAAGCAGCCCCAACACGAACCCCTGTGGAACACCACTGGTAACCGGCAGCCAACCAGAATAGGATCCCTTTATTCCCACTCTCTGTTTCCTGCCAATCAGCCAGCACTCTATCCACGTATGTAACTCCTGTAATTCCATGGGCTCTTACCTTGTTAAGTAGCCTCATGTGTGGCACCTTGTCAAAGGCCTTCTGAAAATCCAAATATACAACATCCACTGCATCTCCCTTGTCTAGCCTACTTGTAATTTCCTCAAAAAATTGTAATAGGTTTGTCAGGCAGGATTTTCCTTTAAGGAATCCATGCTGAGTTCTGCCTATCTTGTCATATGCCTCCAGGTACTCTGTAACCTCATCCTTGACAATCGACTCCAACAACTTCCCAACCACCGATGTCAAGCTAACAGGTCTATAATTTCCTTGCCTTCTGACTTTCTGAATAAGCCTACCATGTGGAACCTTGTCAAATGCCTTACTAAAATCCATGTAGATCACATCCACTGCACTACCCTCATATATATGCTTGGTTACCTCCTCAAAGAACTCCATCAAGCTTGTTAGACACGATCTGGCCTTCACAAAGAGTTTTGGTGATCTAATTGCTATGCACATGATTCAGGGTGGTTTTAGCAGGGCAGATGATAAGTAGCTTTAGGTTGTAGCGTGTGGAACTGAAAACATACAGAACATGACACCATGGTACATGCCCTTTGGCCCATAACGTTATGCCGGCCTTTTAGCCTACATTTTTTCTTGCTGCTTGTTCAAGTCCCTTAAAACTGGTTCCTTTCCCTCAGCAAATGGTGGAGCTTCCAACCCCAAATGCCTCAACGAGCATCTCAACAATCCTAGTTCTTCATGTCAACAGTCTCTTTAGGGATGCCGGTGTTCAGGGTTGTGGAAACTTTGAAATTCCTGCAGCATTGCCTCTGACTAATTTAACCTTAGCCTAATTACAGGACAATTTACAATGACCAATAAAGCTACTAACTAGTACGACTTTGGACTGTGGGAGGAAACTGGAGCACCCGGAATGCACACATGGGAAGAGCATATGGAATTGAACTCCGAACTCCGATACCCCGAGCCGTTTTTGTAGGATTGCACTAATTGCTACACTACCTTGGTGCCCTTATTTAAGTCTGCCACTGCTGGGATTATTGAAGATGACCCTAACATTCCAACCTTGGTGTGAAGAGCAACACTGTGGAGATAAGTAAACATGGCATTGAGAGGAAACAAGTTCTCTGCAGCCAAGATCTGTGTTTTGGGAGGAATCTTTTGATAAATCCTCTGTAATTTCCCCAAGTACAATCGTGCTCTGTAAGGTCTGAGTTTAGCATTTCTCTGTTGCCCGCGCTCTCAGGAATGGTCCCTTACTGCACTCTGACTAATAACAGGAATATCTGCTTGCAGCTCAAAGGCACCAATGAATCTTCAGCTCTTAACAGCTCAGGCCAAGGTTAGATCCCAGTGAAGAAATACTTCACCACTGAGCCATAAATATCGCCTGCCAGTAGGCTAGCACTGTTGCCTTCTTTTATACAGCTGTTTTCCTCATCCTGTTTGGGTACCACTGAATGACTGCATTAATCTAGTAGGCAAACAATGTAAAGGTAAGTGGTGAGGGGCAGTGTGGGAAGGTTAGGTGTTAGGGCAGAGGCAGTTGCAGATGTGCATACCAACAGGGCAGTAATAAAAATGAATGGACACCTGTAAGAACACAGAAATCTCAAGAATAAGGGGTTGAAGGAGGTGTAAGAGATAAAGAAGGGCAAAGGCATGAAAGGACTTGAAAAAGAAGGAACAGAATCTTCGATTCAAGGCTTTGCTCGATGATGAACCAACATAGGTTGGAGAGCATTAGATGAACAAACTCTGAGGTGGCAAAATGCAGGAAACAGAGTTGATGTTAATGGATGATGGAAGTGAAGACCATAAGATCATAAGACATTGGAGCAGAATTAGCTCATTCAGCTCATCAAGTCTGCTCCGTTATTCCATAATGGCTGATTTATTATCTTTCTCAATCCCTTCTTACCTTAACTTCTCCAAGTAATCTCTGATGCCCTCATTAATTAAAACCTATCAAACTCTGCTTTAAATATACCCAATAACTTGGCCTCCACAGCTGCCTGTGGCAATAAATTCCAGATTCACCACTGCCAGGCTAAAGAAATTTCTCCTCATCTCTGTTCTAAATGGACACCCCTCTATTCTGAGAATGTGCCCTCTGGTCCTAGACTCTTCCACTGTAGGAAACATCCTCTCCACATTCACTCTATCTAGGTCTTTCAATATTTGATAGGTTTCAATGAGATCTACCCTCATTCTCATAAACTCCAGTGAGTGTACGACCAGAGCCATCAAATACTCCTCGTACATAAACGCTTTCATTCCCGGAACCATTCTTGTGAACCTTCTCCAAAAGGATAAGGAGTACAAAATTGCTTATAATGCTCCAAATGTGGTCTGACCAATGCCTTCTAAAGCAGGGGTTCCCAACCTTTTTTGCAGTGCGGACCGGGGGGTGGGGGGTGGGGTGGTTGCCAACGGACAAGATTACAGTAGCAGTCAAATATATTGTAGTCTTTTCGGGGTAAACACAATGACCATGAAGCCTTGCGCGGGCACCAGTGCGCATGCGCTATTTTTGCGCTACAAATCGTTTTGGTGATTCTGTTCTGTGTCCGGGGGGTGGTGTAATCACGGCCGGAGTATAGCTGCTAAGTGGCTAATACACTCAATTTCCTTTCTAAAAGGGTTTATCTAACGAATTTAATATTAAACACACAGCGCATATTTTCCTCGCAGGAATATAGCGATTAGTCAATTATCAGGGGAGGACAGGGGGGCTGGAAATACGTGTTGAACGAACTTCCAGTACAAGTGGCAGAAGCGGGTTCCATATTATCATTTAAAGAAAAAATGGATAGGTATATGGACAGGAAAGGAATGGAGGGTTATGGGCTGAGTGCAGGTCGGTGGGACGAGGTGAGAGTAGCGTTCGGCACGGACTAGAATGGGAGAGATGGCCTGTTTCCGTGCTATAATTGTTATATGGTTACATAAGTAAGTCAATAGCATCATAACATTTTAAGTAACGTTTGGATATTAAACACACAGCGCATATTTTCCCCGTATGAACATATAAAATCATTGCAACGCACCAAAATCGCTGAATCAGTGGGAGCCCTGGGCTTGTTTTCCTGCAACAAGACGGTCCTATCGAGGGGTGACGGGAGACAGCGATACTCGAAGGGGGTTCCTTATATCCAGTCTATTCTGCAATTTAGTTTTTGTTACATTCATCGCAGAAATAAGTTGGAAATGGAAGCAACGTTTTCAGTGCTTCCGTGGCTATCTCAGGATATTCGCCCTTGACTTTGATCCGGAATGCCGGCAGAGATATTATGGCAAACATAACTTTCAGCCGGCCGTCATTTGCAGACTCGAGGAGTTGATCTCGTTCCCGCGCTGACGTGGATGACGCGCGGGTAATGACCTCGCGTGCGTTCCAGCTCAACGGTGCGTGACAGGGAATGAGGAAAGGTGCAGCTGACTCATAGCGCTTCCTCGCGGCCCGGTGGTTGGGGACCGCTGTTAAAAAGCTCAGCATTACAATCCTTGCTTGGGGCAGGTTAGGAGAACCTTGAAAATCATTGGGTCCAGACAGCAAAGGAGAGAGACAAAGGTTGTTAAAAGAGGTACCTTAGCTAAGCATTAAAAATTGGTTGGCATCCAATGTGAGGAATTATTGGCCTCCATTTCATTCAGCATGTCAAGCAGTGATTCAATTATCTCACTGATTGTGGCATGTTAATATAAATAAAATGGGTGCCTTATTTTTTAATGGATCAGCTGTTTGTGATACATGTGAAGCTGCTACTGAGAGAAGTTCTGAGGTACTTAAATGAAAATGTTCAATTTTTGAAATGATTTGGAAGCTTTGCAGAACACTGTGGTGGTATAGATCATGAAGGGAAGTTGCTGGTTTGGTATTTGTAAGGGAGAAACATGATGAAATGTATGGCTATAGCTACTCTTACTGAAGATCAGGCATGTCCTAGCATGCATGGCAGAGTGGCCTCTTTCATAAACATCTGCATATGATCTGCTCATGGGAGCAGCAGACTGTAAATGGAATAGGGGCAACTTTTCTTCCTCGGTCTCCTGTGAAACATACAGGTGGAGGCAATTCAGCCCATCACGCCTATTCCATAACTAGTTTGTCTCACTCCATATTTCTTCTTTGGTAAAGCTTATAGTTCTTTAACAGTTTTGCTTTGTTCAAAGTAAGTGATGTGTCATATTCAATTAAAACTTTAACTTAACTTTTATATCCCCTAACTAGTTTATGATTTGTGTACATGGACTTTCAAACCTTAGTCTTTCTTGCTACTCACAGTTATAAAATTCTCTCACCCTACTTTACTAAGCCCTCGACTCTCACATACCAAACTCCACCTGTCACCGATAAGATCATCCATTTTGTCAATGCCTCTTTAAGTGTACTGACAGTGACATCTTACTTAACATCAGCAACAAGACAGGAGACTTAGTCAGAAAACTGAGCCCACTGCATCACTGGAAGTTTGCCATTAATGCAGGAAAGTTGTCCAGTTGCAGTGGTGGTGTGGGTTTTGCTTAAAGCCCTCAGTTGATGGGTAGGTTTTAGTTTCAGAGGCTGTTAAATTAGAACCATGCCATTCGATAGATCCTTGCCTGTTTGGAACCATTGAAGGCTTCCTTCATTTGTGCTGATTTAAAAACAGCAGGGAATAATGTAATGTCATTTGGAGTTGGGCTGGTTGACCACTGTGTGGTGACATTAACACAGAGAACTATCCTGAAAATGAGCAAACGTTATTGCTGTCAAATAGAATATGTGCATTTAGAACACAGAGCATAGAATGTTACGGCACTGCATAAACATGAGAGATTCGGCAGTTGCTGGAATTCCAGAACAACACACGAAATGCTGCAGAAACTCACCTGGTCAGGCAACATCTATGGTTGGAATAAACAGTCAACGTTTCAGGCCGAGAACCTTCATCAGGGCTAGAAACGGGGAGGGGTAGATGTGAGATATCACAGTATAGGGCTTTTGGCACACAATGCTGTGTTAACCTTCTAAGCTACCATAAGATCAATCCAACCCCTGATCTTCTATATATCCCTCCATTTTTCTATCATCCATGTGCCTATTTATCAGTCTGTTAAATGCCCCTATTGTATATGTCTCCTGGCAATGCACAATAGGAGCTGAGAAATTTGCAGATTATTTCTGGCATAGTGTAAATCTGGCCCCAGTGTTTCATGATTCAATGAAATTTAGAGCATATTTGCAAGTCACTAGTTTTTCTGAGAGAAGTGCATAGCCATGGATCAGCCATAATGAAATAGTAGAGCACACTTGATGGGCTAAATAGCCTAATTCTGCTCCTATATCTTATGGTCTAAGTGTGCAGCCACTTTTAATGTAGTGAACCTGTCTGAGTCGTCCCAGAGGATCATTATCAGTCAAATATCTATGCTGAACTATCTGCAAGTATTAGGCAGGAAACCAGAGAACATGGTCAGAGGGATCAGTTTCAAATGGAGTGTCTTAGAGGAGTGAGATTTCAATAGCAAGAGTGGAAAATAGTCAGAGTGGAAAATCAACTGTTTAAGTGCCTGGCAGCTGGAAATATAGTCACCAATGCTGAAATAACTAAATTTGGGGAAACTGGAGGCTAGGATTAGAGGAATGCAGAAACATCACAGGGTGTGTCAGTGCTGGAGATTGCAGCTCTTCAGGGGCAAGAGCTTGGAAGGATTGAAAAACAAGCATAGCATTTTTTTTACAGTGAGATTACTTAACCAGGTGTCAGGACAGAAGAGGCAGGAAAAGGAGTAACCCAGGTGACTCTGTTATCAAATTCTAGCTGATCTTTTACATAAACATTTAAAATCTAACCCTCAGTTACTCCAGTTCCAAATATCTCCTGAGTTCAGCCTTCATTATATTAAATGACTTCAGCATTCACAGCTTTGGAGATAGAGAACTGAAAAAATATTAGCAACCTCTGGAACAGCAAAATGGCTCAGTTTTATATGGCTAGCCCATTTCCTAGAAACCACAACATCCAGATAAGAGGCATAGACTGAGCGGACAGCCAGAGACTTTTTCCAAGGGTGGAAATGACAAGGGGGGCATAATCATAAGGTGGCTGGAGGAGAGAATGGTGGGGGGGGGGGTGGTATGCAATGCCTGTGGCAGATTTTTACACACACAGTGGTAGGAGTATGGAACGGACTGCCAGACATGCTGGTAGAGGCAGATACATTAGAGCCATTTAAGATATTCTTACATAGGCTCATGGATGAAAGAAAAATGGAGGTCTATGTGGGAGGGTATGGTTGGATTGATCTTGGAGTAGGTTAAAAGGTCAGCACAATATTGTGGGCTGGATGGCCTGTAATGTCCTGTACTGTTCTATATTCTATCTGTGGAAAAATCTGCAGGCCCCATGTTGGCCTCTTTAGCCACCTTCAGAGCCTGCAAAACCAGAGTGGAGAAAAGTCACTGCTGATCTAGAGGGACGGTCTAAAATGAAGAAATTTCATGGCACTAGAGAAGCAAATAAATCAAAGTACTGGCCAAGCGAAGTAGAATTCTCGCTGAGGCCATGTCACGTTGAGTGGCGAAACTAGCTTC
The DNA here is from genome assembly GCF_030028105.1 of Mobula birostris. Lineage (NCBI taxonomy): Eukaryota > Metazoa > Chordata > Chondrichthyes > Myliobatiformes > Myliobatidae > Mobula > Mobula birostris. The sequence continues at coordinate 170,011,257 of NC_092377.1, read as the reverse complement.
GGTGCTTCCGTAGGCACAGTGAATTAATTGTACTAACAACAGTCAGATTAAGCTTTTTGGATTTGGCTGATGCATAAAGGGCTTTGCTGTCTACATCAGATTCTGCAGTTATTGAGTTAGACACCATCTCCACACAACCAATCCACACATTACTCTTTATTAATCTTCTCTGTTGGCCACTGGCAACACAGAGAGATTAGGGTTGGGCAGACTCAGGCAATGATAACAGAAAGGATGGTGCTTCAGGTATATTTAATCCTCAAGACATAATGCAGTTACTTACAAGAGAATGGAAAATGACTGCCTTTCTCCTGGCCTGTCTCTATCAGTTCACTTTTCCATCCACAATATTTTCATTTCAGTATGTGTTTGCTCATTGACATTTCTGTAAAATTTATTACCCCAAGGGCACATGACAGATTCTGTTATCTTGTTCATTCGACCCTAAGTGTAGTTACATAACACACATTAGACAGAGTTTCCTGGAGATAACAGCAATTGGCATTTGATGGTTTTGGTCTGGTGCTGATGTGCCACATTTCAGTAGCATCACCTGAAACAGATCCCTACCAATGAATGTCTCTGTCACTTGAAAGCTGCCGTGCACTTGTTCCCTGGTTCTGCCCAACCTGTAGCTTGAGGTTAATCTCCCTTCCGTTTCAGCTGCATCTCTAATTCAGATTCACACACTCTCAGACTAGATGAGGCATAAGCAGATAATTAAGCTGGGGCCAGGCTCTTGTTAAGGGTCCATGTTTTACAACTCCTCTGACTTAGAATTGGCATGTAACATACAGTACAGGAACTGGCCCTTCAGCAGTCCACAGTGTCTGCAATGAACATGGTATCAAACTAAACCCCTTCTGCCTACACATGAGCCGTATCCTACCATTCTTTGCATGTAGACATACCTGTCTGAATGCCTCAATCCTTCCAGGAGCCCACCATTCTTTGTGTAAAAACGCTTATCCTGCACATCTTCTTTACACTTTCCCCCTCCGAGCTTAAATGTCTGACTTAAAAGATTCTGACTGCTTGCCCTACTTACACCTCTTATAATTTTATAAACTTCTGCCAGATCTCCTCCTAGCATCCAGAACTCCAGAGATACCAATCTGAACTTGTCCATCTTCTCAGGAAAAATCACCATCCCAAGATAGATGGAGAGGTGACTGAACTTTATGGAGAAACCCTGATGATTGAGCTTCAGGTTTCATCCCTCAATTGAGCTTTTGGGGTGCTCGTAGCTAAAGGCATGACCAACAGTGTCACAGAGATAAAGATGTTGAATGTCCAAAGGATAACAATTAAGAGCATTGATATCTCAGGTGTGGTAGGGCTGGAGGAGATTACAGAGAGAGACATGGCAGAGATTATGGATTTGAAAGTAAGGCTATGAATTCCCAATCTGAGCTGTAGCATAATTTGGAGCCAACACACCCCTTGTGTTATAAATCCAGGTAATTCTTTGTAATAGCGGCTTGCAGATTATAATGTTTTGTAGCAACACTAAGCTTCTGACATGGAACACATAGTAGGTCATGGATTTCCAATGTCTGTTGCAGCTAAACTGAGTTTTGGACATTGAATTTTGCAATTCTGTCTATCTTTCCAAAAGAATTAATTATCTTACATTGTACAATGTACTCTGCTCTCAGTTTTTAGCTTGTAATCTTGTAAAATGTAGCAGAGAATAGAAGGCAGTGTGGATTTGGAGTTTTAGGCACTTATCAGTAGATCTGGTCCTCAATGATATGTACTTAGTCTGCTGCTCTACTCTCTCTACACCCACATTACGTGGCTAGGCACTGCACAAACACCATATAAATCACCAATGACATAACTGTTTGCAGAATCTCAGATGGTGACAAGGATGTGTACAAGAATAAGATGGATCTGCTCGTCACATGGTGTCACAATAAAAACGTTTCACTCAATATCAGTATGACTGAGGAATTGATTATGGACTTCAGGAAGGGGAAGTCGAGGGAACACACACTGCTGTCATTGAGGGGCCAACGGTGGAAAGGGTGAGCAATATCAAGTTCCTGGGTATCAGCATCTCTAAAGACCTATCCTGGACCCAACATATTAATACAATCACAAACAAGGCACATCAGTGGCTATATTTCATTAGGAGTTTGAAGAGAATAGTTACGTCATGAAAGTCACTTGCAAATTTCTACAGATTAAGGTGGAGAGCGTTCTAACTGGTTGCATCACCATCTAGTATGAAGAGGCCACTGCACAGAAATATAAAAAAGCTTCAGAAAGTTGTAAGCTCAAGCCAATTGCATCACATGCTGGCATTGGAGAGGTTTTGGAGAAGGTTCATAAGGTTGATTCCTGAAATGAAAGGGTTATCATATGAGGAATGTTTGCTGGCTCTGGGCCTGTACTCACTGAAGGATGAGGGTTGATATGGTCTTATGGATCTACTATATCTGGTGCTTCTGGTGTGACCTTCTTTATATCTGCGAGAACCAGCATAGATTGGAAGATCGCTTCGCAGAGCACCTGTGTACCGTCCACCAGAAAAAGTGGGAGCTCCCACCAGCCACCCATTTCCATTCCACTTCCCACTCCCACTCCAACATGTCAGTCCACAGCCTCCTCTACTGCTGCGATGAGTCGCACTCAGGTTGGAGGAGCAACACCTTATATTCTACCTGGGTAGCCTCCAACCTGATGGCATGAACATAGATTTCTCAAACATCCAGTAAATTCCACAACCCCCTCTCCTTCTCAGTTCCCCATTCCTGTTTCCCTCTCTCTCCTATCTCCTTACCTTCCCATCACTTTCCTCTGGTGTTCCTCCTCCTTCCTTTTCTTCCATGATCTTCTATTCTCTCTTATCAGATTCCCCTTCCTCCAGTCTTTTATTTCTTTCACCAATCAACTTCCCAGCTCTTTACTTCACCCCTGCCCCTCTCCCAGTTTCAGCTATCACCTGCCACTTTGTGCTCCTCCCCCTCCCCACCTTTTTGCACTGACTTTTCCTCTTTTTTTCCAGTCCTTATGAAGTGTCTCAGCCTGAAACGTCGACTGTTTATTCATTTCCATAGGCTGCCTGACCTGCTGATTTCCTTCAGCATTTTGTGTGTTTAGCCTTGGATTTCCTGCATCTGCAGATTTTCTCATGTTGTTGGTAACCACTTTGATTTTACTTACCAGAATGTATCATCTAACACTTCCTCACAGTAAATCGCATTCAGTATCTTTCGCACATTCCACCATCTTATTAGTATTTCTTTATAATGGTTTCCTGCCTGCCTTATAAGCAACATGACCATAGGTATTCAGACCCAAATATTCACTTGTAAGCACACAAACAGACATATAGAAACATACGTGTCTCAGATACATGCATATATTTATAAATTAAAATGTATTGAGTTTCACAGTAATAGCAATTTATTATTATCCTTTTAATACAGTAGACTGTTCCAAGTTACTTTGTCATTGTGTCAACAGCAAAAGTTTTGACACTGAGATGCATGATGGAGTGTAGGAAAAGATGACCCAGCAGGCACCTGTATTCAAGCGTTACAAAATGAATTATATTAAAGTACTGGGAAAGAGAGGCAATCATTGCCTGCTGACTTATTCTGACCTGAAACCAACAATTTAGCAAACACCCACTGAGTTGTGAGCTCCTCACGGCTCCTCATACCAGTTGTCTGATCTATTTCTAGTTCTGAAAGTTAAGCCTTTGAAGGAGTTGGTCTGTTGCGCACAACCACACCTTGACCAGAGAATAACTAACACTGCGTGTTCCATGGCTCCACTACCCCATTGCTAGAAAGCAGCAGGCTATCTGTTTTAATGTGAATAACTCCACAGGGAGTGAAAAGATCCGGTATAGATGATCACATATTTATGTTACTTCACCTAATTTCACAGATTCACAACGTTTTACAGAACAGGGGTAAGCCAGCAACGTCGGCACTTGGCTGGGGAAGTCTAAAGCTGTTCAGCCTGGTGCTTGATATCCCTTGAAGGCTCTGCCTATTCACTGCCTCAAATTATTATTGATGCAATTGTTTCCACCACTCTCAGCTATTCTGTTGCTTTCTGTGGTATAATACATCTTCTTCACCCCCTCTATCTCTCCTTGGTAAGGGTTGCCTTTGTTCTAATAATCAATCAGTGTAATCTTCCATTTCTGTTTGTGTTGCACACAGAACTGCCTCACTCCTGCTCCTTACAAAGGCTTAATGCTTCAGCAGGTGTGTGCCTCAGTGGCTGGATGATTTCTCTTGAACTCAGCTCTGTTCTGAAGGTGAGAATGTGGTGTTTTGACTGATACTGTAGTTCAGCAATAACAGAGCTACAGTGCATGAAATGTTGTCTTTCAGATGAGACTGATGGGGATCCTAACTCCTCTCTTAGATCTTAGTGAAGAAGTCTGTGCCTCTAAGTATTAGCTTTATATTTCACATGTATATCAAAACATACAGTGAAATGTGTCATTTGCATCAGATCAAATCTGTGAGGATTGTGTTAGAGGTAGCCCGTAAGTGTCACCATGTTTCCGATGCCAACCTAGAATGCCCACAACATACTAACTCTAACCTGTACGTCTTTGGAATGTGGGAGGAAACCGGAGCACCCGGAGGAAACACATGCAGTCATGGGGAGCATGTAGAAACTCCTTACAGACAGCAGCGAGATTTAAACCCTCTTCGGCAACTGATGGCACAGTAAAGTGATTATTCTAACCACTACACTACTGTGCCATCCTTTCTGGAGAAAAGTTCATTTGGAGAAGAGCTGAGGTGCTTCCCTGCTCTGACATTGACAGCAATCTAGAAGAAATGATCTTGTGATTATTGTCATGCTGTCTATGGAGTTATAGAGTTGTACAGTTAGAAACAGGCCCTTCAGCCCAATGGAAATATGCTGACCATCATGCCAATCTACACTAATTCTACTTGCCTGCATGAATTCCATATTCCTCTCTGCTCATTCAGGTACCTGGGTAGCTATCTGCCATGTTTCTTGCAACAGGCATGCAAAGAGTCTGTCTTTCAACCCATCCCAAAATACTGTAGGGCAGTTAGTTTGATGGAATACTTATAAGAAGCGTGCCCCTTCCCTTCACTCACCTCACGTTAAATGTGTCACAAAATTAATACTACAGCTGATTATTTGGTAAAACATGTCAGAGTTCTCATGGTGATGTTTACTGTGCTCTCCTACAAACAAGAGGAAAGGATGTCAGATCTTAACAATTCTATTACGCATCTCTTGCGGCATCTTACCTGGAAAATTACTCGAGCTTGGCTTACTCTCAGCTTGACTGCACTTTTCATTATTACAAAAAAAGATATGTGGGTCTCTCACAGATCACTGTTCTGATGAACAGAGCATATAAGCAAAGACCACAATCAATATAAACCCCCTCACAGGGAATATTCTAACACAAAAAAACATGTTCTGTGAGCTGAAAAACAATCAATATCCATGTTTTACGAAAAATCTCAGACTTGCCTACATTTTGAATCTGCATCATGTTCAAACAGTGATAGGACAAATCCTGGACAGAATATGTTATCAGAAGGCAAATTCCTCTGTGAATTGCCTTTAGTCTTGAAATCTGAAATAGAATATCTTGGAAATTCTCAGCAGGTCAGCCAGTATCCGTGGAGAGGTGAACAGAGTTAATATCTCTCTTCCAGTTCTACTTGCAAATCTCACCACAAGACCACACTGCTGCAACTGTTTAGCATTGATTTTAATCACATTATTTGTATTGCTAAAACAACCTTCATGTAACACAGATGTGGTACCGATGAAACTGAAGGTTCCCACCTGCTTCAAAAGGGCAGCAATCCTACCAGGACCCAGGAAGAGCAGGGTGAGCTCACTCAACGACTATTGCCCAGTTGCACTTCACATCCACTGTGATGAAGTGCTTTGAGAAGTTGGTCATAGCTAGAATCAACTCCTGTCTTAGCAAGGACCTGGGACCCACCATAATTTGCCTATCATCAAAATAGTTTTATGATGGATGGTAACGCCAATACCTTTGAAGGAAAATTCCTACAAAAAGTAGTGGATTTGGCCCAGTACATCACAGGTAAAACCCTCCCAGCCTCCCAGGCACATCAACATGAAATGCTGTCGTAGGAAAGCAACATCTGTCATCAGAGATCTTCACCACCTAGTCCATGCTCTTTTCTCCCTGTTGCCATCAGATAGAAGGTACAAGAACCTCAGGACTCACACCACCAGGTTCAAGAACGGTTACTGCCCTTGAACTATCAGGCTCTTGAACAAAGGGGATAACTACACTCACAATCAATTATCTCATTTAAGGAATCTTTATCTTGTTATTTCATGCTCTTGTTATTTCTTGCTATTTGTTTATATTTGGATTAGCACAGTTTGTTGTCTTCTGCACTCTAGTTGATCTTATATTGATCCTGTTATAGTTACTATTCTATAGATTTGCTGAGTATGTCTCCAGGAAAATGAATCTCGGGGTTGTATGTGGTGACATACAGCTCTCGCTGCCTAAGGAAAGCTACAAGCATCTGTAAGGACAATACACACCCATGCAATCATCTGTTTGAACTTCTTCCATCTGGCAGACGTTATAAGATTTTCTATACCCGCACTTCCAGACTGAAAAATAGCTTCTTCCCCAGAGCTATAATTGCTCTGAACCAATCGATCAAGCATCATCCATAAATTTGTTATATTGCTACTTTAATACTGGTCTTACAGCTGTCATGCATCTGAGTTGCACTTTTGTACTGCTGGACGTTGCTTGTACTGACTGGTTACTTGATTTTATTTATTGTTTATTTATTTTATTTGTTGTTTTACAGCATTGGGTATGAGAGTTGCAAACTCATTTTCGCTGTATTGGTGAATGACAAATTGTACTATGCAATGATAATAAAGCTATTTCATCCTTTCATCCTTTCATATATGTACTCTGATAATAAAATTTACTTTCAACTTTGAATTTTGAAGAATGCTCACCATGCCGTCCTGTGCCACACTTCGTAAAGTCCAATCACCTGGCTGTACTTGTACTCTCTGTGGGTAGGTAGAGACTAAAGACCACAGCACCAGTGGTGAGGACCAAGAAGGTCTGGTTAAGGGAGGTGGAGGTGCGCTTACAGGACTGCTTTGAGGCAGTGGACTGGACAATATTCAAGGATTCATCTTTGAGTCTGAATGAATACATCACGGTTGTCACCAGCCACATCAAAATGTGTGTGGATGAGTGTGTGCCTTTGAGAACATACCAGACATAATACACAAACCAAAAGATCGTAGTCTGCTGAGGGCTAGATCTGTGTATTCAGGTTGGTAATCTAGAACTATACAAGAAGTCCAGGTACGACTTACAGAAGGCTATTTTGAGGATGAAGAAACAATTCCAATTGAGGTTAGAGACAGAATCAGATGCACACCCACTCTAGCAGAGCAGGGTTTGCGGGCCATTACTTCCTACAAGGCTAAATCTAACATCACGAATGGCTGTGGTGCTTTATTCCCAGATGAGTTCAATGCCTTTTATGGATGTTTTGAAAGGGAGAATAAGACTACATCTCTGTGATTTCTTGTGGCATCCAGTGACCCTGTGATCTGTATCTCAGAGGCTGACAACAGTACATCTTTCAAGAGGGTGAACTCTCACAAGGCATCAGACCCTGATGATGTACCTAGGAGGGTTCTGAAAACGTGTGCCAGCCAAATGGTGTGAGTGCTCAAGGACATCTTTGAGCTCTCACTGCTGCAGTTGGAGGTTCCCACCAAAAAGGTGACAGTCATACCAGTGCCCAGGAAGAGCAGGGTGAGCTGCCTCAATGACTATCACTGAGTAGTACTCACATCTGCTGTGATGAAGTGTTTTGAGAGCTTGGTCATGGCCAGAATCAACTCCTGCCTAAGCAAGGACCTGGACCCTCTGCAACATGCCTGTCACCACAGTAGACGTACAGAAATCTCACTGGCTCTCCACTCAGCCTTGGATCTCCTGGACAATACTAATACTTATAGCATGCTGCTGTTTATTGATTACCGCTCAGCGTTCAACACAATTATGCTCTCTGTTTTAATCAACAAGCTCCAAGTCCTGGGCCTCTGTACCTCCCTCTGTAACTGGATCCTTGGCTTCCTTATCGGGAGACCACAATCTGTGCAAATTGGAAATAACATCTCCTCCTTGCTGACAATCAACACTGGTGCACCTCAAGGATGTGTGCTTAGCCCAATGCTCTACTCTCTCTACACCCATGACTGTGTGACTAGGCTCAACTCAAATGATGTCTAGAAATTTGCCGATGACACAACTATTCTTGGCAGAATTCTAGATGGTGACGAGGAGGTATACAGGAGGACGATAGATCAGCTGGTTGAGCAGTGTCAAAGCAACACTCAACGCCAGTAAAATCAAGGAATTGATTGTGGGCTTCAATTCGATATACCAAGGACAAGACCTAGAACACTAGTGGGCCTTCAGGGGTCCGGGATTTCGTGGCTCTGGAGGTGGGTGGGCTTGAGGTCGCTATCTCCACAGGAAACTTGTGTGTCATGGGAGACAGAAGATCGAAAGCAACAAGCTGGCTGCTGGTTGTGTGCGCAGAGACCCGAGTTCTTTGGCCATAGAGCTCGGAAAAAGCAACGCAACAGACCTTTAAAACAGACTCGTAAATCAATGAGTTGTTTGTTATGTCTTCCCTCTTGCTGTGAAACAGAGACATCTCTTTTTCCCTTATTAGGGAAAGAGAGACAGAGCTTGTAATATGTCAAATTACTGGGTGAACAAGTAGTCTTTGGGGTACTGCAAGTCTGTGTTTTTATTGATGCTTTGCTGCACACTTGAGTGCTCGGTTGGGGGTGCCGATGCCTTTTTTGCTGGTGGGGGAGGGGGGGATTGTTGCTTTGCTGCTGCTTATGCATGGGAGGAGGAGCTGGGGGTTTTTGGGGCTTTAACATTCAACTATCAGTCATTCTTTGGGGCACTCCTCTATTTTTATGGATGGTTGTGAAGAAAAGGAATTTCAGGATGTATATTGTATACATTTCTCCGACACTAAATGTCCCTTTGAAACCTTTGAAACTATTTTTTTTATTTTTTGCACTACTTATTTAATTCTATATATATATATATATTTGTAATTTATAGTTTTAAAAAAAGAACAAATTTCATGACATATTACAGTGATATTAAACTTAAGTCTTACAGTAGGTTGTTCAAGCTGTGGAGAATCTCCATGCTCACATGTCCACAGTCAGCAGGGAGCCAATAACTTCTGATCATTGGACACATGAACTTGCTTAGCATTGGTACATTGAACAAGTGGAAGGACTGATTGACCTAGACTCCAACTGAAGGGTCTTGATCAAAACTGTCAGCTGTCAACTGCCCTCTAAAAATGCTGCTTGATCCATTGAGTTCCTCCTGCAGATTGGTTTCTGCTCCAGATTCCAGAATCTGTGGTCTCAATTGGCTACTTCCTGCCTCTTGAATTGATGTATTTGTCAAATTCACTAAACTTTACAAGCCTTTAATCTCTGGATTGAAATGAAATGATTTGTTCAGTGTTCATAACTGCACATGGCTGTCTTGCCCATCTGCCAGTGAAGGGTAACGGGATCTTGCCACGTTCTTTTCCTCTTGAACCCAGTACACCAACTCCCAAGCAATACACACAAAATGCTGGAGGAACTAAGTAAGTCAGGCAGTATCCATGAAAATAAATAAATAGTCAATGTGTATGATGCAAGGTCTTGTCCCGAAACATGAACTGTTTACTCCTCTCCATGGATGCTGCCTGACCTGCTGAGTTCCTCCAGCGTTTTATGTGTTTTGTTCTGGATTTCCAGCATCTGTAGGATCTCGTGTGTTTACCAGTACTCCAGGACTTCTCAGTCTAAAGCCAAGTCATTCTGGCAAATGCTCAAACTAAGGGCTCCCAGAAGATGGGGAAGATAAGGATGGGCTGGAACATTGAAGCCTCTACCAATCAGACAGAGTTGGTGGAAAGGGAAACATGGTGAATGTCATCTAATTTTCCATCTCCTTGTCATATTTTCCATGGCAACTTTCCACTGAAGATTCTTGGGAATGTTCTATGGATGCTGAGAACCACACATGATGAACATGCTCCTATTTCTCACATTGAATTGAATTTATTTAAATCTTACATCCATCCCACAATGTGAGAGAGTTAAAACCTTTGCATTATGACTCCATTACAATGTACATACATGTGAATTTATAAATCTAATGGCTTGTGAGAGACAGAATGTCTCTAATGAGAAAGAAGTTGTCCTGTAGCCTGTTGGTCCTGGCTTTAATGCTGCGGTGTCATTTGCCAGACTGAACAGTTGCTGAAACAGTTTATGGTTGGGGTGACTGGTGTCCCTGATGATCTTCCAGGCCTTCTTTCTGCACCTACTGCTGTAAATGTCCTCAATGGAGGGAGGTTCCTGTCCACAGATGTGCTGGGCTGTCCATACCATTCTCTGCAATGCCCAGGGTTCAAGGGTGGTGCAGTTCCTGTACCAGGCAATGATACAGCCAGTCAGGATGCCCCTGTAGAAGCAAAGTTCCTCTTTTCAGTTAATCAACTTTCTGAGACCTGAGGCATGAACTGTGCTTCTCCTTCTCCAGATGCTACCTCCTAGCAGCAATTCAGATATCATCATCTCTGGAAGTCCTGCTGGATGGGTGGTGACTGAAAGCATTGATCTGCTTCACTTTGGAAGTATGAGGAAAGGACCAGGAGAAGGCTCCACAACAAAGTGATTTTCTGATATCTTTCAGAATCATAATCTGTTCTCTGTCAGATCACTTTCCCACATGATCCATTGTCTCTGAACTTCTTTCCCAACATTCGCGGATCTCAACTTTGAACATAATCAATGTCTGAACCCCCACATCACTCAGATGTAGAGAATTCAAAGTAATAATGCCTGATGAAAAGAATTGCTCCCCATCTCAGTCCTAAATGGACATCACAGCCTGTTGAGTTTATGTCCCCTAGTTTCTCAGTTTCTCTGTATCTATCCTGTCTAGCTCTGAGAATCTTGTTGATACCAATGAGACCACCTTTCAGTCTTCTAGTACCTCTGAGAATAACCCCATGCTTCTCCAACTACTCTTATTGGACAAACTTCCTCATCCCAGGAATCAAAGATTGAATTTATGGTGCACCTCCAAAGCAAAACTGAGATTCTCCTCACAGCCTTCACAGACAATGAATGTTGACTGGTTATAACAGATTCATCTACCAGTTTGTATAGTTAGACCATGGCAAAATGGTGTACTTTATTTGTAAGCAGCCAATGTGTGAAATAAAATGCCTTGTAAGGTTCCTGCTTTTCTTGGTCTATTTTGTGAATGGTTTTCATCTTTGCCTCTATCTCTGCCAGACATTAGAATTAGAATTTATTTAAATCTTACATCCATCTCACAGCATGAGGGAGTAAAAATCTTTGTGTTATGACTCCATTGCAATGTACAGACTTGTGAATTTAAAAGTCTAATGGTTTGCAAATAGAAGCTGTCCTGCAGCCTGTTGGTCCTGTCATAAAAAATCTTCTGTAGAAACTTTTACTCTTGCAAATAAAGGCTGACAACTGTAATTAAGGCATGGAATGATCCATTGGCGTATGACATATGTCTTCTTCCTTCCTAAATGTAACTTGGGGCTGATTTTAGTTCTCAGCGCAGGAACGCCAGGAAAAGAAAATAAATCTTCTGGATATGTGGGAGATTCTCAACAGACACAAACTCCATGGGGTGAGTATTTGCTGGACTGTATTCATGTTTTCAAATCTTGTTGGCAAATATTTTTTCAAGGAATCAAATAAATCTAGATCAGAATGAATCAACTTTCACCAAAAACACTCTGGAAATGAACACTCGGGTACAAAAATGTCTGAAGGCTTTGAAATGTCCTCAAGGCTCACAATGCAAGCTAATGCCTTTGGAACATGCTCCACCTGTTCTACAAGGTGAATCGAATCTTTCTGTTTTGCCAATGTCTTCACACAAGTACCTGCTAAATGTTTATGTTAAATTGATGCCCCATCGCTTGTGCAGGGTTCAATGTAATGATGACACCTCTATTGTCTATTCTGAAACACAAAAGAACAAGAACAGATTGAACTGTTGAGTCTATCACGTATAGGCCAAATTGGATGGGAAGGTAGATTCACTTCCAGAAATGATATCAGATAATTCCATAACATACACAAAATGCTGGAGGAACTCAGCAGATCAGCCAGCATCAAAGGAGGGGAATAAATTTTGGGCTGAGACCTTCATCATGATTGAAAAGGAAGGGGACAGAAGGTAGAATAAGGTTGCTGGGGGAGTGAGAAGGACTACAAACTGCACCACAGTTGTCATTTCTGTTATTTATTTTTTGAATTTTAAGTTGTTCAGCTGCAAGGAAATGATTTGAATGCATGCCTGGAGATTTGTACAGGTCACTAGATTTCTAGTCTATTAACTTAGCTTGTCAAGAAAATGAGATGTTAACTCTGTTCCTCTTCTGACAGATACTGCCTGACCTGTTGAGTATTTTTTTGACATTTTCTGTTTTTATCCAGATTTCTAGCATCTACCATTTGTTTTGTTTCAACATAACCACTGTGCTGTTCAATCAACCATGATAAACTGTTTATTGAAGTTCCTTATTTGCAAACGGAGGGGATTTTCCCAAGAGTCCATTTCCAAGGAACACCACCAAAAGTAGATGCATTTGTTCTTCCCCACATTTGCTGCTTCTGACTAATTCATTTAACCGGAACAACAGAAACAGACATCAAAGGCATCCTATTGATTCTGAAGTGTGCTGGGAATACAGTAAGTGCTCTCACACTCAAATGAAAGTATTTGAAGTATCTACAGCTTATTTATTCAGCGCCCTTTTTAATTATTGTGATGTCTTGGAATAGTATATATTCAACCATTATCCAAGCGTACATTTTGTGAACAACAGGTTCCTCAACTTATTTTTCACATTTTTATTTGCTACCCTGTTCATCAGCTGGAGACTTCAGGGTGTCAGGCAGGAAAGTAGAGATGAGACCAAAGGTTCGTGAGTGTTAGATGGTGGTATAGCTGGAACATCGAGCATCGAACACTACAGAACAGTACAGGCCATTTGGCCGCAACCTTGAACTCTTGCTCCTGTTTTAGTGCTGAAATTTGGACTTGGGTTGGGCACTCCTGTCAGTGCTGCCCTCCTGTGTTTGCTTGGTACTACCCCCCAGCATTCGCTTGGTGGAAGAACAAGCTGGACCAGGACAACTTACCATCAATCTACAGTTATACCACTCAGGTACTTAAGACCGTAACATATAGGAGCAGAATTATGCCATTCAGCCCATTGAGTCTGCTTTGCCATTTCATCATAGCTCATTCATTTACCCTCTCGGCCCCAATCTCCTGCCTTCTCCTTGTATCCCTTCATGACCTGAATAATCCAGAATCTATCATTCTCTGCCTAAATATTCCCAGTGCCTTGGTTTCCACAGCACCCTGTGGGAATGAATACCACAGGTTCACTACACCTTGGCTAAAGACACCTTCTATTCTAAGACTGTCTCTTCTGGTCTTAGACTTCCCCACTACAGGAAACATCATCGCCACAGCCACTCTGTCGAGGCTTCTCAACATCTGCTAGGTTTCAATGAAGCCACCCCTCATTCCATATAACCATATAACAATTACAGCACGGAAACAGGCCATCTCGGCCCTTCTAGTCCGTGCGGAATGCTTACTCTCACCTAGTCCCACTGACCTGCACCCAGCCCATAACTCTCCATTCCTTTCCTGTCCATATATCTATCCAATTTTGGTTTAAATGACAACATAGAACCTGCCTCTACCATTTCTGCTGGAAGCTCGTTCCACACAGCTACCACTCTCTGAGTAAAGAAGTCCCCCTCATGTTACCCCTAAACTTTTGCCCCCTAACTCTCAACTCATCTCCTCTTGTTTGAATCTCCCCTACTCTCAATGGAAAAAGCCTATCCACGTCAACTCTATCTATCCCCCTCATAATTTTAAATACCTCTATCAAGTCCCCCCTCAACCTTCTACGCTCCAAAGAATAAAGACCCAACTTGTTCAACCTTTCTCTGTAACTTAGGTGCTGAAACCCAGGTAACATTCTAGTAAATCTTCTCTGTACTCTCTCTATTTTGTTGACATCTTTCCTATAATTTGGTGACCAGAACTGTACACAATACTCCAAATTTGGCCTCACCAATGCCTTGTACAATTTTAACATTACATCCCAACTCCTATACTCAATGCTCTGATTTATAAAGGCCAGCAAGCCAAAAGCTTTCTTCACCACCCTATCCACATGAGATTCCACCTTCAGGGAACTATGCACCATTATTCCTAGATCCCTCTGTTCTACTGCATTCTTCAATGCCCTGCCATTTACCATGTATGTCCTATTTTGATTAGTCCTACCAAAATGTAGCACCTCACATTTATCAGCATTAAACTCTATTTGCCATCTTTCAGCCCACTCTTCTAAGTGGCCTAAATCTCTCTGCAAGCTTTGAAAGCCTACTTCATTATCCACAACACCACCTATCTTAGTATCAACTGCATACTTAGTCATCCAATTTACCACTCCATCATCCAAATCATTAATGATTATGACAAACAATATTAGACCCAGTACAGTTCCCTGAGGCACACCACTAGTTCCCGGCCTCCAACCTGACAAATAGTTATCCACCACTACTCTCTGGCTTCTCCTATCCAGCCACTGTTGAATCCATTTTACTACTTCAATATTAATGCCTAACGATTGAACCTTCCTAACTAACGTTCTGTGTGGAACCTTGTCAAAGGCCTTACTGAAGTCCATATAGACAACATCCACCGTTTTACCCTCGTCAACTTTCCTAGTAACCTCTTCAAAAAATTCAAAAGATTTGTCAAACATGACTTTCCACGCACAAATCCATGTTGACTGTTTCTAATCAGACCCTGTTTATCCAGATAATTATATATATACCATCTCTAAGAATACTTTCCATTAATTTACCCACCACTGACGTCAAACTTACCGGCCTATAATTGCTAGGTTTACTCTTAGAACCCTTTTTAAACAATGGAACAACATGAGCAATACACCAATCCTCCAGCACCATCCCCGTTTCTAATGACATTTGAAATATTTCTGTCAGAAATATTTCTACACTAATTTCCCTCAAGGTCCTAGGGAATATCCTGTCAGGACTCGGAGACTTATCCACTTTGATATTCCTTAAAAGCGCCAATACTTCCTCTTCTTTAATCATCATTGTTTCCTTAACTTCCCATCCTGTTTCCCTTACCTTACATAATTCAATATCTTTCTCCTTAGTGAATACTGAAGAAAAGAAATTGTTCAAAATCTCCCCCACCTCTTTTGGTTCCACACATAGCTGTCCACTCTGATTCTCTAAGGGACCAATTTTATCCCTCACTCTCTCTTTGCTATTAATATAACTGTAGAAACCCTTTGGATTTATTTTCACCTTACTTGCCAAAGCAACCTTGTATCTTTGAGGACACTCAAAGCTACCGCACAAGTTGACAGTGTTGTTAAGAAGGCGCTCAGTGTGATGGCCTTCATCAACCATGGGATTGAGTTCGAGCCATGAAGTAATGTTACAGCTATATAAGACCTTAGTTAGACCCAACTTGGAGTACTGTGTTCAGTTCTAGTTACATCACTACAGGAAGGATATCGATACTTTAGAGAGAGTGAAGAGGAGATTTACAAGGTTGCTGCCTAGATTGGAGAGTGTGCTTTATGAGAATAGGTTGAGGAACTTGGCTTTTTCTCCTTGGAGCGACGGAGAATGAGAGGTGACCTGATAGATGTGTATAAAATGATGAGAGGCATTGATCATATGGACAGCCAGAGGCTTTTTCCCAGGGCTGAAATGACTAACATGAGGGGGTATAGTTTTAAGGTGCTTGGAAAAAGGTAGAAGGGGGATGTCAGAGGTAAGTGTTTCACACAGAGAGTGGCAGGTGCACTGCCAGTGATGGTAGTAGAGGCCGATACAATAGGATCTTTTAAGAAACTCTTCGATAGGTACATGGAGTTTAGAAAACTAGAGGGCTATGTGGAAGGAAAACTTTAGGCAGTTTCTAGAGTAGGTTACATGATCTGCTCAACACTGAGGACTGAAGGGCTTGTAATGTCATAGAAACGTAGAAGACCTACAGTACAATATAGGCCTTCGACACACAAAGTTGTGCCGAACATGTCCCTACCTTAGAAATTACAAGGGTTACACATAGTCCTCTATTTTTCTAAGCTCCATGTACCTATCCAAAAATCTCTCAAAAGGCCCTATCGTATCCACCTCCACCACCGTTACTGGCAGCCCATTCCACCATTCACCACTCTCTGCGTAAAATACTCACCCCCGACATCTTCTCTGTACCTACTCCCAAGCACCTTAAACCTGTGCCCTCTTGTGGCAGCAATTTCAACACTGGGAAAAAGCCTCTGACTATGCACATGATCAATGCCTCTCATCATCTTAAACACCTCTATCAGTTCACCTCTAATCCTCTGTCGCTCCAAGGAGAAAAGGCCGAGTTCACTCAATCTGGTTTCATAAGGCATGCTCTCCAATACAGGCAACATCCTTGTAAATCTCCTCTGCACCCTTTCTATGGTTTCCACATCCTTCCTGTAGTGAGGCCAGCAGAACTGAGCACAGTACTCCAAGTGGAGTCTGACCAGGATCCTATACAGCTGCAACATTACCCCTCGCCTCCTAAATTCAATTCCACGATTGATGAAGGCCAATACACCGTATGCCTTCTTAACCACAGAGTCAACCTGCACAGCTGCTTTGAGCGTCCTATGGACTCGGACCCCAAGATCCCTCTGATCCTCCACACTGCCATGAGTCTTACCTTTAATACTATATTTTGCCATCATATTTGACCTACCAAAATGAACCACTTCACACTTACCTGGGTTGAACTCCATCTGTCACTTCTCAGCCCAGTTTTGCATCCTATCAATGTCCTGCTGTAACCTCTGACAGCCCTCCACACTATCCACAACACCTCCAACCTTTGTGTCATCAGCAAATTTACTAACCCATCCCTCCACTTCTTCATCCAGGTCATTTATAAAAATCACAAAGAGTAAGGGTCCCAGAACAGATCCCTGAGGCAGTCCACTGGTCACTGACCTCCATGCAGAATATGACCCGTCTACAACCACTCTTTGCCTTCTGTGGGCAAGCCAGTTCTGGATCCACAAAGCAATGTCCCCTTAGATCCCATGCCTCCTTACTTTCTCAATAAGCCTTATCAAGTACCTTATTTGATAAGTACCTTATCAAATGCCTTGCTGAAATCCATATACACTACATCTACTGCTCTTCCTTCATCAATGTGTTTAGTCACATCCTCAAAAAATTCAATCAGGCTCGTAAGGCATGACCTGCCCTTGACAAAGCCAAGTTGACTATTCCTAATCATATTATACCTCTCCAAATGTTCATAAATCCTGCCTCTCAGGATCTTCTCTATCAACTTACCAGCCAGTGAAGTAAAACTCACTGGGCTATCGCTACTCCCTTTCTTGAATAAGGGAACAACATTCCCAACCCTCCGGAACCTCTTCCGTCCCCATTGATGATGCAAAGATCTTCGCCAGAGGCTCAGCAATCTCCTCCCTTGCCTCCCACAGTAGCCTGGGGTACATCTGATCTGGTCCCGGGGACTTATCCAACTTGATGCTTTCCAAAAGCTCCAGCACATCCTTTTTCTTAATACCTACATGCTCAAGCTTTTCAGTCCACTGAAAATCATCACTACAATCACCAAGATTCTTTTCCACAGTGAGTACTGAAGTTAAGTATTCATTAAGTACCTCTGCCATTTCTTCTTGTTCCATACACACTTCCCCACTGTCACATTTGATAGGTCCTATTCTTTCACATCTTATCCTCTTGCTCTTCACATACTTGTAGAATACCTTGGGGTCTTCTTTAATCCTGCCCGCCAAGGCCACTTCTGGCTCTCTTAATTTCCTTCTTAAACTCTTTCCTGTTAGCCTTATAATTTTATAGATGTCTAACATTACCTAGCTCTCTGAACCTTTTGTAAGCTTTTCTTTTCTTCTTGACTAGATTTATTACATCCTTTGTACAACACGGTTCCTGTACCCTACCATAACTTCCCTGTCTCATTGGAATGTACCTATGCAGAACTCCACATAAATATCCCCTGAATGCTTGCCACATTTCTTCTGTATCTTTCCCTGAGAACATCTGTTCCCAATTTAAGCTTCCAAGTTCTTGTCTGATAGCCTCATAATTCCACTTACTCCAATTAAATGCTTTTCTAGCTCGTCTGTTCCTATCTCTCTCCAATATGTTTGTAAAGGAGATAGAATTATGATCTCTATCT
Organism: Mobula birostris; assembly: GCF_030028105.1. NCBI lineage: Eukaryota > Metazoa > Chordata > Chondrichthyes > Myliobatiformes > Myliobatidae > Mobula > Mobula birostris. The sequence goes on along the minus strand of NC_092377.1, from coordinate 169,992,821 downwards.
CCAAAATGCTCTCCCACTGAGAGATTTGACACCTGACCAGGTTCATTTCCCAATACCAGATCAAGTACAGCCTCTCCTCTTGTAGGCTTATCTACATATTGTGTCAAGAAACCTTTCTGAACACACCTAACAAACTCCACTCTATCTAAACCCCTTGCTCTAGGGAGATGCCAATCGATATTTGGGAAATTAAAATCTCCCATCATGACAACTCTGTTATTATTACACCTTTCCAGGATCTATTTCCTTATCTGCTCCTCGATATCCCTGTTACTATTGGGCAGCCTATAAAAAACATCCAGTACAGTTATTGACCCCTTCCTGTTCCTAACCTCCACCCACAGAGACTCCGTAGACATTCCCTCCAGGACGTCTACCTTTTGTGCAGCTGTGACACTATCTCTGATCAACAGTGTCACGTCCCCACCTCTTTTGCCTCCCCCCCTGTCCTTTCTGAAACACCTAAAACTCGGCACTTGAAGTAACCATTCCTGTCCCTGAGTCATCCAAGTCTCTGTAATGGCCACCACATCATAGTTCTGTGTAAACTTCTATATTCTATTTCTTTGTTCTATACATATATGTGCCCAAGACTTTTGCAAAGTACTCTACGTACCTGATGGTGGGTAGGCTAGAGCCAGTGATGCTTTGGGCAGTTTTGACTACCCATTGCAGAGCCTTCCTGTCTACTGCAGTGCAGTTTCTGTGATGCAGCTTGTTAGGATGCTCTCTACTGCTCATTTGTAGAATGCCGTGAGTATAGATATGCAAAGTCCAGCTCTCTTTAGCCTCTTTAGAAAATGGAGGCATTGGTGAGCTTTTCTGATTGTGTATAACATATTCTAAGACCATGAAAAGTTGTGCAAAATGTTCACTCCCAGGAATTTGAAACAGCTTGTAGTTTTCACCGATGTGCTGCTGATGAAAAAGTGGTTGGAGATGTGAGTGGTTGGAATTCTCCTGAAGTCAATACCCACCTTCTTTGTCGTGTTGACATTGAGGAAAAAGTTATTTGTCTGGCACCAAGTCTCGAGCTCTTCCACTTCTCTCTATAGACCATCCCATCATTGTTGGTGCTGGCCCCACTATTGTCATGTCACTGGCAAAATTGATAATGTGAATACTCAGTGTTTGGCCATGCAGTCATGTGCGAGCGGGATGTACAGCAATGGGCTCAGCACACGGTCCTGGGGGACACCCAGGTCTGAGGATGATGGGGAAGAGGACCGGTTGTGCATCCTGACTATCTGAGGTCTGATCGTTAAGAAGTCGAACACCCAGTTGCACCATGGTGTATTTAGACTAAGAAGTAGGTGTTTGTTCACCAAACCCCTGTGGGACAATGGTGTTGAATGTTGAACTATAATCCAGAAACACCATTCGGACACGTGTCCTTGTGTGTCAGGGTCAGGTGCATAACAGATATCATGGTATCTGTCGTAGAGTGGTTCTGTCAGTAACCATACTGGTGAGTGTCCAATGTGGCAGGGATGGTATTTTTGATTAGTGCCATTATCGGCCATTCAAAGCACTTCATGATGATTGGTGTCAGTGCCATCAGACAGTAGTCATTTAGTTAACAAGGAACTAGAGAAGAAGAGAGAAATGAGAGCGATGTGAAGCAACGACTGGGTAATTCCATTCACCTCTGTCTATCCTCTATCCCTTTAATCTCCTTTAATTGGACTGACAAGTGGAGATGCATTTTAATGACCCAGCGATTCAGAGGATCTAGTGAATGGAATTCAGCTGAGACCTGACCAGCAACATGGATCATGCCTGGCTCATGCTTGCCAAATGCTCACAGGAAACATTATTTCAAAGATGAATCTGAGGGGTGGAAAGTTGATGCATGAAGCAGGTTATGAGGCATAAATGTAGAGGGTTTATGGGGAGGGTGGGTGAGGAGAGTCAGTGTCAGTGACAAGAGATTACAATCCCGTAACTATGGAATCAGCAAAGATGCAAATATTTGGCATAAAATGGGGGAGATTTAAACCAATAAATGGTGGTTGTGTATATGATTGTTTTGTGACATTCCACCACTATTCTTTTTTCAAAAACGTGGAAGCCATCTGGTACATTGGTGTTTCTGCAGAGTAAGCCACTTAGACCAACTGCCCCTATAATATTGCCATTCCAAACCTAATCATAATGCCGAGATAGAATTTTGTCCTTCTGGTTTTAGTTCATCGAGTATCTCAGATGGTGCCTCATCCCATTGTCTGCTGACCGACTCAGTTTGTGATACAGACGGTGCCTTATCCCATTGCCTGCTGACCATCTCGGTTTATGTTACAGATGGTGCCTTATCCCATTGCCAGCTGACCAACTCAGTTTGTGTTACAGACGGTGCCTTATCCCAATGCCTGCTGACCAACTCAGTTTGTGTTACAGACGGTGCCTTATCCCAATGCCTGCTGATCAACTCGATTTGTTTTACAGGCAGTGCCTTATTCCATTGCCTGCTGATCTACTTGGTTTGTGTTATAGATGGTTCCTCATCCCATTGCCCGCTGATCAACTCAGTTTGTGTTACAGACGGTACCTTATCCCATTGTCTGCTGATCAACTCAGATTGTGTTATAGTTACCAGGGTAAAGTCAGTTTTGATTCAACTGCTCCTGTAGTGGTTAGTCTGAGAAACCAGCCTATCTAGTATATTCTGTTAAAATCCTGTAAAGTATTAACACAGACAATTCTTTAGCTCGAATCTGTGCTACTTGCAAACCATATTAAATTGATTACCTTGGTGATTACCAGGTCCAGTGGCTTTGAATTACTTGCCTGATTATCTGTCAGCCTGACGTCAATTTAATTAAAGAGCATCGAGCCTTGATATAGAGGTATAGAAATCACAAACTAACAAAGTGCACGAGACCACAGATCACTCATTTGGCCTCTCCGCTCTGTGCTTGTGTTCATCTAGCACTCCTGTCTATTCTTTATACTCTGTCACCACATCAATGATTCCTTTTCCATCAGGTTCATTTCCACATTTTCTCTGAAGAATGTAGCTAATTTGCCCACTGTGCTTGTGCCATCTTATTGAAAGAGCTCAACGATTGGTCCATATCCCCAACGTTGTGGCTTTGAACTGAAGGATAGACTCTTATTTCCCTCCCACAGATACGGACTGATCTAATTAATATTTTCACTGAATTGACTTCAATTGTATTAAATTGTACAAAGATACAGTGAAAAGGCTATCTTTCATACTGTTCATACAGATCAGAGCAGTAGACACTGCTTTGAGGTAGAACAAAGTAAAAGGATAAAGTGTGACAGTTACAGGGAAAATGCTGTAGGTAAACAATAAGGTACAGTCTCTCAATGAGGTAGATTATGAGGTCAAGAGTCCATTTTATCATACTAGGGAACCATTTAATAGTCTTATAGAGGTGAGGTAGCTATTGCTGAGTCTGGTAATATGTGCTTATAGGCTTTTGCATCTTCTGCCCGATAGGAGAGGGGAGAAGAGAGGATGTCCGCATTGGGTGTGGCAGTAGGAAGTGTAGACGGGGTCCATGGAGGGAGGCTGGTTTCTGTGATATGTTCACACCTCTCTGCAGTTGTCATGCCAAGCCATGGTGACTCCAGATGGGATGCTTTCTATAGTGCATTGTTAAAACTTGGTGAAGCTCAATGGGGTCATGCCAAATTTCCTTTTCCTCCTGAGGAAGTAGAGATGTTGCACAGCTTTCTTGGCTGTGGCGTCAGCATGGTTGGATCATCAAATACTCAGACATACTAGTTCCATTTACCCTGACTTTTTCCATAGCCGCCTATGCCTAGGAGACTGAGGTGTTTGTCCAGGTAGCTTTGAAATATAGATCACACTTTGCTTTAGCAACACAGACCCCTCATGGAACACTTCCTGCCAGTGGCTGTGAGGTCTGATAGTGAGTCTGGCTGGGTAGGTTACTACCCAGAGACTGACATTTACCTGGTTAACTGAATGCTATGTGCAGATTGCGTGCAGTATGTTATGGTAGTGGGTATTCCTCAGAAAGTATTTCATTGGGGGGTGTACAGAAACTGTGAAAGCTGTGATTCAAATGTATCTGACATTCTTATGTTTCAGATTCCTCCTGCAGTTTTCAGCTCCTCTGTGTTCTGGAAATATATTTTGTTTGGTAATGTTCCTACAATACACTGTGGGACAATTTACTGCATTAAATGTTCAATATAAATACAGCTTGTTTCAGATCGATGAACATTTCAAGGAGTTTTGATGAAGGGGCATTTATCCAAAGCATTAATTCTTTTTGCTGTTGTTGATAGCAGACCGGATAAGTGCCTGTCACATCTTCTCTAACTTAGCATTTGCTTTACCTGACTCTTTCTTGATCTGATGGTGAAACCAGAATTGGCCTACTCTATAATACATGACGTACTAACTCTCAATATTGGTAAGATGCCCCATTGCTTGCAACATAGAGGTTACTATTAATATTTTATAGATGTCACTTGGGTCAAAGGTGACATGAACTTTAATCACTGCCCTGATTCTTGCTTGTGAAGGCAGAATTTTTCTATGGCTTGTGGTAAACCATGTATATATGTTGTAACTCGGTTACCTGTCTGGACACACACCTCTGCTGACTGCCCCTGTGGCTCCTCCCACAGAGTCCTGTATAAAGGTGTTCGCCTTGCCCCTCCCCCTCAGTCCGGGGGCAGACACTCACTGTGGAGGTCGTATTGTACAGCGAATAAAAGCCTTTCAGTATTTTACCAAACCTCAGTCTTTTGGAGTAATTGCTTCAATTTTATTCGCTGTACATTTTAAAACATGGAACAGGCCCTGAGACCAGACAAATTAGACTTCGATCCGCAAATGCCTGATGCTGGAAACGCTTTCGAACTCTGGCTGGCCTGCTTCGAAGCGTATCTAGAGGAGATTAAAGCAACCAACCCCGTAGCGAAGCGCAGAGTTCTACTCTCCAGGGTCAGTCCACGGGTTTATTCGCTGATCAGAGACCAGCCGAACTACGACGGCGCGATGAACGCACTCAAAAGACAATACTTGCGGCTGATAAACAGCGTCTATGCTCGGCATCGCTTAACGACACGGCAACAACGGTCTGGGGAATCGAGTGCTGAGTTTGTCCGGGCCCTACAGACACTCGTGCGGGCCTGCAATTGCCAGGAGCTGACGGCAGCGCAGCATGCAGAACTCCTAGTGAGAGACGCCTTCGTTACAGGGACCAGGTCAGTGTACGTGCGCCAGCGGCTGCTGGAAAAAGCCGATTTTACCCTAAGTTCGGCAATCAAGCTGGCAGATACGTTGGAGGCCGCTCTGCATAACTCCGAGGCTCTCCAGGCACTCGATCCCCAGATGACCTCGTGGGCGCCGCAGACCCCGCAACCCGCCGGCGAATCGACCTCGGCTGCAGCCAGTCGTGAGTCCGCGAAGTGCTACTTCTGCGGGCTGGAGAAGCACCCCCGGAAACGCTGCGCGGCCCGACAAGCTACCTGTTCCAGCTGCGGAAAGAAGGGCCACTTCGCCAAGGTCTGTAAGTCAAAACCACGAGCGGGATCGAGCAGCGCCGCGTGCGAGACGTGGGGGTCGCCATCTTCCCTGCACACTGCCACCACATGCGACACATGGGGGCCGCCATCTTCCCTGCCGCCATCTTCCCTTCACGCCGCCACCACGTGCGAGACATGGGGGCGGACATCTTGGTTGGCGCCACCTCCCACCGCCTACGACCAACGGGTGCTCACGGGCCACCCCACCGCGCCGGACCAAGACAGCGACCCCACCCTGGCTTCCGTGACCCTCGACCAAAGCGCTCCCCACCAGCTCGCAAGGTCAGTGATGGACATCCCGGTGGAGGGGCACAGGACAAGCTGCCTGTTTGACACAGGCAGCACGGAGAGTTTTATCCACCCGGCCACGGTGCAGCATTGTGGACTCATGATACGGCCGGTAAGTCAGAGGGTCACCATGGCCTCCGGGTCGCATACAACAGACATCCGGGGGGGTGTTGTGTAGCGACACTAGTGGTGCAGGGCACAGAATATCAGGACTTTAAGTTACTGGTCTTGCCTCAACTGTGTGCCCCTGTACTGTTGGGGTTGGACTTCCAGAGCCACCTGAAAAGCGTGACAATGAAGTATGATGGGCCCCTCCCGCCAATTACTGTCATAAATCCCCTGTTTTGTAGAGATATGTCATGTACCCCGCTACTGACCACACACACACACACCGACCCGCGCATCCCACCCAACATCATGCGAACTGCCACACTACCGACACCACTTGCGGCCTCTCCACCCTCAGGATCCCTCCCCCACCGCTGTTCGCCAACCTGACCCCTGACTGTAAACCCGTGGCAACTAAAAGCAGGAGGTACAGCGCGGGGGGACAGAGCTTTCATTAAGTCGGAGGTGCAGCGGCTGCACAGGGAGGGGGTCATTGAGGCTAGCACAAGTCCTTGGAGGGCGCAGGTGGTTGTTGTTCGGAACGGGGAGAAGAATAGGATGGTTGTGGTCTATAGCCAGACCATCAATAGATTCATGCAGCTCGACACGTACCCTCTACCCCGCATCGCGGATATGGTCAATCAGATAGCACAGTACAAGGTGTACTCGACCATAGACCTAAAATCCGCTTACCATCAGCTCCCCATCCGCCGGGAGGACCGCCCTTACACTGCCTTCGAGGCGGACGGCAGGCTTTATCAATTCCTGCGCGTCCCCTTTGGTGTCACGAATGGTGTATCTGTCTTCCAGAGGGCAATGGACCAGATGGTGGACCAGTGCCAACTGAAGGCCACATTCCCATATCTGGATAACATCACCATCTGCGGTCACGACCAGCAGGATCACGACAACAACCTCCAAAAATTTCTCCAAGCGGCCAAATCTTTCAACCTCACCTATAACAAGGACAAGTGTGCATTTGGGACCACCCGACTTGCTATCCTTGGGTGTGTCGTGGAGAATGGAGTCATTGGCCCTGACCCCGACCGTATGCGCCCCCTGTTGGAACTCCCTCTTCACAATACCCTCAGAGCCCTCAAAAGGTGCCTGGGCTTCTTTTCATATTACGCCCAATGGGTCTCTAACTATGCAGACAAGGCCCGCCCCCTGGTCAAGTCCACCACATTCCCCCTCTCTGCCGAGGCCCACACGGCCTTCAACCGCATAAAAGGGGACATTGCCAAAGCAGCAATGCATGCGGTGGATGAGGCCATTCCCTTCCAAGTAGAGAGTGACGCCTCCGACTTTGCGCTGGCTGCTACCCTCAACCAGGCAGGAAGACCAGTGGCGTTCTTGTCCAGTACCCTTCAAGGCCCTGAAATTCGGCACTCTGCGGTAGAGAAAGAGGCCCAGGCCATAGTGGAAGCTATAAGGCACTGGAGGCACTATCTTGCCGGCAAAAGGTTCACCCTGCTAACTGACCAGCGCTCAGTCGCGTTCATGTTTAATAATCAGCAGCAGAGCAAAATCAAAAATGATAAAATACTGAGGTGGAGAATCGAACTCTCCACCTACAACTATGACATCATGTACAGGCCTGGGAAACTCAACGAGCCCTCCGATGCCCTATCCCGCGGAACATGTGCCAGCGCGTAGATCGACTGGCTATATATGTAGACCTTTGCCACCCGGGAGTCACCCGGCTTTTCCACTTCGTGAAAGCCCGGAACCTGCCTTACTCCCTTGAGGAGATCAGGATGATGACCAGGGACTGCCAAGTCTGCGCAGAGTGCAAACCGCACTTCTACCGACCCGAAAAGGCACCACTCATCAAGGCCACCCGCCCCTTTGAGCGACTGAGTGTTGACTTTAAGGGCCCCCTTCCCTCCACCGACCGCAATGTGTACTTTCTTAACGTAATTGACGAGTATTCACGGTTCCCCTTCGCCATCCCCTCACCTGACACCACTACCACGTCAGTTATAAAAGCCCTGCGCAAGCTCTTCACTCTGTTCGGATACCCATGCTATATCCACAGTGACAGAGGGTCCTCGTTTATGAGTGACGAGCTGCGCCAATATCTACTGGCTAGGGGAATTGCAACCACGAGCTATAATCCCCGGGGGAATGGACAGGTAGAGAAGGAGAATGGCACAGTGTGGAAAGCCACACTCTTAGCCCTCAGGTCAAAGGGACTGCCGGTCTCTGCTGGCAGGAGGTCCTTCCCGAGGCACTCCACTCCATCCACTCCCTGTTATGCACGGCCAGCAATGCCACCCCTCATGAGCAGCTCTTTTCGTTTCCCAGAAAATCGACCACGGGAACCACCCTACCAACTTGGCTGACGTCCCCGGGGCCAGTGCTGCTTCGGAAACATGCGAGGAGCAATAAATACTCCCCGATGGTCGAGAGGGTTCACTTACTTCATGCGAACCCCCAGTATGCCTACGTGGTTTTACCTGATGGGCGGGAGGACACGGTCTCCATCCGCGACCTGGCGCCCGCAGGAGCTCGGGGCCCCTACCCTGAACACTCCGTGGTGACTATTGACCCCGTACCCACCAATGTATGTACCTACGAGACACCGTGCACCCCAAACCCTATACAGACACCACACGACACTCCCATACCGGGCGCGACGCACACGCACGAGGGATTACCAACGCCTAACGTGCTGGCACCTGAAGTCAGGCCGGAGCCAGCACAACCGCCATCGCCGGTGCTACGTAGATCACAGCGACAGACTCGACCGCCTGATAGACTTAGCCTGTAAATATACTTCTTGTAAATATTGTCAGTCACTTCACCCCGCGGGACTCTTTTTTAAAAAAAGGAGGGGTGAATGTGGTAAACCATGTATATATGTTGTAACTCGGTTACCTGTCTGGACACACCCCTCTGCTGACTGCCCCTGTGGCTCCTCCCACAGAGTCCTGTATAAAGGTGTTCACCTTGCCCCTCCCCCTCAGTCCGGGGGCAGACACTCACTGTGGAGGTCGTATTGTACAGTGAATAAAAGCCTTTCAGTATTTTACCAAACCTCACTCTTTTGGAGTAATTGAAGCTGCTTCATGGCTTCCATCGGATACAGAACAGCTGTGCAGCAGAAGAATCTTTCAGTAAATCCCCTCAAATGTCAACACATTCGCTGGGTGCATGTGCACTGCAATGATAAGCAGAAACATAGACAGCAATTATTCACTTATCGTGTTTCAGCATGACATTTTACCTCGTCAAATTAGCTGGAGATCAGAGTGAAAATGGGTGTACATTGTGAATAAAACAAGGCTGGTATTTAATTTGCATGGAAGCTTTAATTCATGTGACGTTTGTACGTCATTGGACTGTGGCCACACATTCAGGTGGCAGTGCACAATGTTGGAACAGTTAACAGCTGGTAGAGTCACTGACGCATAACTCCAGGGGCTCAGATTCAATCCTGTCAGTGAGGACTTTGTATGCCCTTCATGTCAGTTTCCTCTGGGTACTCTAGTTTCATACCACATTCCAAGGATAGTCAGGCTGGAATATTAATTGCCTGCTCTAGTTGTACCTAGTGAGTGGGTGTATGGGGAAATCTGGGGGAATTCATGGGAATACAGAGATGATAACCCTCCCATCGACTCACCTATCATCTGAAAGCTTATACACCTTCCCCTCTCCCCACCTTCTTATTCTGCCATCTGCTTCCTTCCTTTTCACTCCTAATGAAAGGTTTTGGCCCAAAATGTTGATTATTTATTCCTCTCCATAGATGCTACCTGACTTGCTGAGTTCCTGTCAGCATTTTGTGTGTGTTACTGAATATTTCCAATGTTTGCAGAATCTCTTGTGTTTGTAACCTAATAATAGTAATAAAAAAACAGGATTATTTGATGGTTGGAATGGACTTGGTTGGTCTCTCACTGACTCTGTGATTTGTACTGAAAATATGACAGAACAATCTATGAGAATCAAGATCAGCTGGTTCACCTCAGAGTTGAAGGGTTGTGGAGATGGAACCCTCTCAGATGGTGCCCAGCATCCAAGGTGAGGAGTAAGCTATATCCCAAACATCTCTTTCACAGTTAAATGTAAAATAGATATTTTGGTTCCCCAAAGCCCTAGGGCATTTAGGCCTGTGAGTGCCTTGCATTTGATGTTTGCCAAATATCCCAAGGTGTGATAGAAAAGTAAAATTTGACAAAGCACCACATAAAAAAATCGGTAAAGACTGGAAGTTGAGTTTGAACTATGCTGCTGTCACAAAACAATATATTTCCTGATCTTTGTCAGTGATAATAAGCCTGACTCTGATTCTGAACTCAGTTAAAGAGGCAGGGTTTAAGGAATAAGGAGGAGAACAGTGAGGAGTAGTGGAAGGTTAGGGAGAGGAGAGAATTCCAGAGCATTTGCCAGCTGAAAGTTTAGGAAGAGGGAGAGAATTCTAGAGAATTTTGTTGCTGAAAGGTAAGGGAGGGGGAGAGAATTCCAGAGCATTTGGCAGCTGAAAGGTAAGGGAGGGGGAGAGAATTCCCTTGCATTTGGCAGCTGAAAGGTTAGCGAAGGGGAGAGAATTCCAGAGCATTGGGCAGCTGAAAGCATGGTGTCAGGAATTTAGTGGACAACCAGAGACTTTTTCCCAAGGTGGAAATGGCTAATACTATGGGGCATCATTTTAAGATGAATGGAGGAAAGTCGGGAGGGTGTGGTGGTATCAAAGCATAGAAAATGGTGGATGTATGGAATGTGCTGGTGGTAGAGGCAGATATATTAGGGACGTATAATGAACTCTTAAATAGGCAGATTGATGATAGAGAAATGGAGGGTTATGTGGGTGGGAATGGTTAGATTGATTTAGAATAATTTAAAACAACATGGCGGACTGAAGGGCTTGTATGCTGTATTGTTCTGCATTCTGTGCTCTGTGTTCTCTGTTCTATGTCCTATGTTCTGTGTTCAGTGTGTTGTTCTTTTCAGTGTTTTATACTCTATGTTCTGTGCTCGATGAAGATAGGGAGGATCAAGAACCAGAACTGGAAGAATGCAAAAATCTTGTGTTGCCTGGAATGAGTTAGGGTTGAAACCATATCTTGTCTGTCCATGTGCATTATTAAACCACTTACAAAGCACTCAGCATCGAGCTCCACATTCTCAGAAATTCCTTTCTTTCTGGAATGGGGCAGGATACATCATTCTAGCAGGAGCTCCCAACCTAGGGTCCTCGTACCCCTTGGTTAATGGAAGGGATCCATAGCATAAGAAAGGTTGGGAACCCTTGTTCCTAGAGGGAAAGCTCATCAGAACAGAGTTGGTATAAAAATGTAAAACAACAAGAAGTTTACTCAGTTTTCCATTCCCTGTCCTCCATTATTTCTCATCTCTCAACGAATTTGTGCTCTCATTCCTCACCAAAGCTGCAGTTCAGACAAACCCTCAAGGCAACCATGAAGAATGCACATCTTTCAGCTGAGACACAGTTAGTCACAAGTGAGCACCTTTGCAATTCCAAGAGTTAATTAAGACTGGTCTATTAACCCCCAAGGGGGTTTCAATAGCAGTTGTGCTGACATTTGCCCCAGCTACTAAAGCACATTAATTCTCAGGGAAAGAAGTGAAGGCTTCAGAGGGACTCCATTTAACCTCCTCCTATAAATCTGTTCCACAGTTCAGAGGAGGGCAGCATTTACTGAGAAAATGAAACCAAGGAGGTTAGAATTGATAAAGATAATGAGCCTGTTTCAGCCAAGGATTTTTGTCAGCTGAGTATCTCATAGACCTGATTACCTGCCGACGGGCTGTATACACATAAGAAATGTAAGATGTACCACTGAGTTTCTCTAATTAAAATTTGGGAACTGTACATTATCAATCATAAACCTCCAAGATTAAAGGGCATGTTAGATTAACTTGTTTTTGTAAAGCTTGGTCTACCTTGTGCAAACATACTTTTCAATCTGTACCCATAACAATATGCTGGAGTGTTCCCCCTCCCAGCTGGGACCGTGTGTCCAAGTGGTGGACCAGGAATGTTGCAACACATCTTCACTAAATCACAATCACAGTCAAGTGTGAGTCCCGATGGGAGTAAAGGATCACTGAATCATTCCTATAAAAGTCTTTGAAGTAAAAATGTCGCTAATTAGAACATTTATATTTGGTAAATATTGATTTTACTATTTCACTGACAGGTGATTTTCTCTAATAACATGGAGATTGCAAACTCCTTTGACAATTTATGAAAGCCAGCTCTCTCATGGATAATTACACTGGCTCATCTAGCTACACTGCCTTGTGGTTTAGCCACATTTTGCTCTCAAGCTTTTCTCAAGCTCAAGCTATCTGGCTGACATGCAGCTTGTAGTGTTGTGGCCCCACAGATGCAGCGTCCGAGATTGGTCCTGAACTTTGACGCTGTCAGTGTGGAGTCTGAATGTTCTTTTTGTGACTGTGGCATTGTCAGCGAAACAAACTACCTTGATCAGACAAATAAATGCAGACTCCGAGAAGACTCGGATTGAGCTTACTTTACTTTATTCATGAGCTTTATCACAGGGAGACTGCCTTACAATCGGGTGTCCTGGACTCCAAATAAGCAGTAGAAAGTTCTTTCTTTTATACAGTACAGAAACAAGATACTCGTGATTTTAGTCATAACCATAAAAAAAAACAGGAGCGCATAGGTACACCCATAGGACAAGGTATTTTTAATCACAGGACAGCAACTAAGTCATATGAATGTGTGTTCCTCTTTTCAGTATTCAGTACTGCATCCTGGTTATGAAAGACTGTCTGCTAGATTACAAACGTTCATTAGGCTAACAAGTTCAAATTGAAAAATGCAAGTTAGCTACTTATTTCATTTACTTTTTTGCTGACCCTTCGACCAACTAGTCTAGACTGAATTTATGGCTGACTCCGTGCAAGATTTTAGCAACACCAGAAGAAGAGGAAAGCAGGATCTCCGAGTGGCCACACATTTTAATTCCACGTCCCATTCCCATTCTGATATGTCTCTCCATGGCCTCCTCTACTGTCAAGATGAAGCCACACTCAGGTTGGAGAAACAACATCTTATATTCAGTCTGAGTAGCCTCCAACCTGATGGCATGAACATTGACTTCTCTAACTTCTGTTAATGCCCCACCTCCCCTTCTTACCCCATCCCTTATTTATTTATTTGTTTGTTTGTTCGTTTGTTTGTTTACTTATTTATTTACTTATTTTTTTCCTTTTTCTCTCTCTCTCTCTTTTCTCTCTCTGTCCCTCTCACTGTAACTCATTGCCTGCTCTCCATCTTCCTCTGGTGTTCCCCTCCCCCTTTCTTTCTCCCTCAGCCTCCCGTCCCATGATCCTCTCCCTTCTCCAGCCTAGTATCCCTTTTGCCAATCAACTTTCCAGCTTTTAGCTTCATCCCTCTCCCTCCTGTCTTCTCCTATCATTTTGGATCTCCCCCTCCCCCTCCCACTTTCAAATCTCTTACTAGCTCTTCTTTCAGTTAGCCCTGATGAAGGGTCTCGGCCCGAAACGTCGACTGTACCTCTTCCTAGAGATGCTGCCTGACCTGCTGCGTTCACCAGCATTTTGCATGGGTTGCTTGGAATTCCAGCATCTGCAGATTTCCTCGTGTTTGTGTTTTTGAATAGGGAAGATTCCTATTTTCATAACTTTAATGGTCATAATGGAAAAGTACTAGCAACTCTGATGCTATCAGACAAATAACCCTTTATTCTTCTGTAGGGATTCCCCCTGTCATATCCCAAAATGATGTAGTTTGGCGGTTTAATTGTCTACTGTATACTTCCTCTCGTGCAGCTGATGAGAATGTGCGGAGAGATTAGACAGGATCATCGTGATGGTCAGCACAGACTTGATGGGCTGAAGGTTTTCCTTTAAAAATGAGTTTTCTTTGTCACATCAAAGCATCAAAACATACAGTGAAATGTGTCAATTGCATCAGCGACCAACACAGTCTGACTGTGTGCTGGGGGAAGCCGGCAGATAGAACAGACATTGTAACATAGAAATATGCTGAAATCGGCATGAGTTAATCAGTCTGATGGCCAGGTGGGAGAAGTTGTCCCGGAGCCTGTTGGTCCTGGCTTTTATACTGCGGTACCATTTCCCAGATGGTAGCAGCTGGAATAGATTGTGGTTGGGGTGACTCGGGTCCTCAATGATCCTTTGGGCCCTTTTTACACACCCGTCTTTGTAAGTGTCCTGAATCATGGGAAGTTCACAACTACAGATGTGCTGGGCTGTCCGCACCACTCTCTGCAGAATCCTGCAATTAAGGGAAGTACAGTTCCCATACTAGGCAGTGATGCAGCCAGTCAGGGTGCTCTCAATTATGCCCCTGTGGAAAGCTTTTAGGATTTGGGTGTCCATACCAAACTTCCTCAACCGTCTGAGGTGAAAGAGGTGCTGTTGTGCCTTTTTCACCACTCAGCTGGTGTGTACAGACCACGTGACGTCCTCGGTGATGTGGATGCCGAGGTACTTAAAGCTATTTATCCTCTCAACTCCAGATCCATTGACGTCAATGGGGGTTAGCCTGTCTCCATTCCTCCTGTAATCCACAGCCAGCTCCTTTGGTTTTGCGACATTGAGGGAGAGGTTGTTTTCTTGACACCACTGTGTCAGAGAGATTACTTCTTTCCTGTAGATTGAGAGAGATTAGGTCAATCAATGTAATGTGGCAAATTTAATTAGCAGATTGGAGCTGTGGGTGGTGACATAGTCATGGGTATACAGGGAGTAAAGGAGGAGACTTAGTACACAGCCCTGAGGGGCTCCTGTGTTGAGAGTCAGAGGGGTGGAGGTGAGGGAGCCCACTCTTACCACCTGCCGGTGATCTGACAGAAAGTCCGGGATCCAGATGCACAAGGCAGGGTCAAGGACGAGGTCTCTGAGCTAACGGACTGGAAGGGATAGCAGATGTGAGGGGGACTGTCGTATTCCTTCAGATGCACAGTGAATGTATCATTATATACGTGCTTCATTTGGATAAGGTGCATTATGTGTGATTGTGAGATGGTAGATATTTACACTAACATTATTCTTGGCCCAATGTTATTTACTGTTGTTCATTATTATTAATCTTATTAAACAATATGTTATTTGAAATTATGAAGGGTTTGATAAGCTGCTCAGGAAGGAGTCAAGCTTCTGGAGGTGGTGTACGAATATAGAACTGATTCCCCATGATCCGGAGTGTGTACCTGGTGCAACAAAGAGGTCTGCAATGAGAATACACTTGACATTTTGGCCCCACTGTTCTGGTTTTAGAAAGACTGAGGCAAAATATTTCTTTGTGAGTTTAGATTAAGTTCAGAGGCAGAATGCAAATAGTGCGAAAAGACACTGAGGAAATGCCCTTTATGATATTTATATTAGTTGTTGTAAATGCCAACATTAGCTGTTCACCTACACTATAGAAAAGTGGGAAGCCATTTCCTTGTGAAAATTCCTGGACATGATCTCAATCCTAATGTATATTCGAAAGACCCCATCCATCCTTCCCACAACCTCTTTGATCTCCTGTCCATCGGGCAGAAACTACCACAACATAAGAACCAGAACTGGTGCCACATAGCGTAGTGGTGAGCATGATGCTATCACTGCTTGAGGCATTGGAGTTCAAAGTTCATTCCCAGGCTCCCCTCTAAGGAATTTGTACGTCCTCCTCATGGAATGCGTGGATTTTCTCTGGGTACTGCAGTTTCTTCCCACAGTTGATTAGTGGGTTAATTGGTCATTGTAAGTTATCCTGTGATCAGGCTGGGGTTAAATCGGGGAGATTGCTGGGTGGTGTCGCTGGAAGGGCCAATACCTCAATAAATAAATAAACAAACAAACAAATTAATCAATTAATTAACACCTTGTTGACACTCAGCATACCCTGATGACACCCTTTCATCCCTTCCTCATATTCCTCAATACTGACCAACTCACAGACATACTCTGATCCTTACCGGAAGACCACAATCTGTGCAGATTGGTGATAACATCTCCTCCCCACTGACGATCAACACTGGTACACCTCAGGGGTGTGTGCTTAGTCCACTGCTCTTCTCTCTCTATACCCATGACTGTGTGGCTAGGCATAGCTCAAATACTATCTATAAATTTGCTGACGATACAACCATTTTTGGTAGAATCTCAGGTGGTTATGAGAGCGTGTGCAGGAGAGCGATGTGCCAACTAGTGGAGTGGCGTTGCAGCAACAACCTACACTTAGTGTTAGTAAGATGAAAGAGCAGATTGTGGACTTCAGGAAGGGTAAATCGAAGGAGCACATAGTAATCCTCATAAAGGGATCAGAAGTGGAGAGAGTGAG
Source organism: Mobula birostris (assembly GCF_030028105.1). NCBI lineage: Eukaryota > Metazoa > Chordata > Chondrichthyes > Myliobatiformes > Myliobatidae > Mobula > Mobula birostris. The sequence goes on along the minus strand of NC_092377.1, from coordinate 169,976,575 downwards.
CAGTTTCAAGTTCCTGGCTGTCAAGATCTCTGAGGACCTAACCGGGTCATAACATATCGATGTAGTTATAAAGAAGACAAGACAGTCGCTATACTTCATTAGTAGTTTGAAGAGATTGGGTATGTTAACAAATACACTCAAAAGAGTCTATAGATGTACCGTGGAGAGCATTCTGACAGGCTGCATCACTGTCTGGTATGGAGGGGATACTGCACAGGACCAAAAGAAGGTACAGAGGGTTGTGAATTTAGTTGGCTCCATCTTGGGTACTAGCCTACAAAGTACTCAGGACATCTTCAAGGAGTGGTGTCTCAGAAAGTCAGCGTCCATTGCTAAGGACCCCCCGCACCCAGCGCCCTTTTCTCACTGTTAGCATCAGGTAGGAGATAGCGGATGCTAACACTCAGTGATTCAGGAACACCTTCTTCCCTTCTGCCATCCATTCCCTAAACGGACATTGAATCCGTAAACACTACCTCACTTTTTTAATATACATTACTTCTTTGTTTTGCACAATTTTTAATCTATTCAATATATGTACACTGTAATTGATTTACTTATTATTTATTATTATCATTCTTCTTCTTCTTCTTCTTCTTCTATATTGTATATTGCATGGAACTGTTGCTGCTAAGTTAACAAATTTTGCGACACATGCTGGTGATAATGAACCTGATTCTGATTCATCCTGCACTGGTCAGTTCTCATCTTTTATTGCTGCTGTTCCATATTTTTATAGAACTTCTTGTTTTATAGGAATAGTGCCAGTAACATCATATTGTCTTACTTAAGCATTCACCTCTCTCTTTATGCCTCTCTGTCAATCAGTCATGGCACTCAGGGACTTATGCTAATATTAATTTGTGACTGTATGTGCTGGATCGTAACTAAATGTGCAGTGTGTGACTCTATATGCTGTGTTTTACACATTGGCTCCAGAGCAACGATGTTTCGTTTAGCTGTATATATATGAATGGTTGAATGACAATTAAACATAAACTTGAAAGATAGGGTGTCATCTGACCAGGCTGCTCCTGTCTCACTTTGTCAAAGAGGTTAAAGAGCTGGAAAATGATTCCCGTAACTTTTATTTTCTCCGCCATGTTCAGAGTTTTCAACCAAGGATGATATTTCAGTCAGTGAGGAAATGAAATTGGTTGGAAAGATTGCATATCATTCTAGTTCATTTGTGTATCTTTTTGAGTTTTAAAGAACAGTGCCCTTTATCGTAAGCCTTACAAATGCATCATATAACATCATCGTGGGAGACATTTTGCAAAGCAATCAGCAATATATACTGGCCTCCTTTGTCTGGATGATCACAGAAGGTGTAAACGTATACAGTTGACCATTTCTGAACATCATTTGTAAAACCCCCCAAAAAGGTATTTAAATAAATTATGGGTTTATTCATGTACTTTTATTCTAAACCTGTTTGGCTGTATTAGGTAGAGTTCTGAAACTCCTGAATATCTTTCATATCTCAATAATCTCCACTTGCATTGCTAACCATGTACTTCTCTAAAGATCTATCTAAAGATGTCAATTTGCACTAAGTGTAATACAGATTATTCATTAGGTGAAATTATCTTGCAGGGGCCCTACACCCATTCATGGCCCAATGAAGATACATAAATACACCACACACACACACAGACACACACACACTCACACACAGAATTGAACTGAATATTCCGCTCTGGAAGTTAAAGCAGAAGAGCTAAATTCAGTGCAGCATTAGGAATTGTTGCTTGAAATGACATGTCTCTATTGGTGTGCTGTGCACAGATAATTCTGTGGCCACCTGCTATTGGCAATGATCAGCCTTGTCTATCAGCACTCTGTTCTAAGGCTGAAAATAAATGGCCAATGACAACACTTGGCTTAAGGGAAATGTTCTTTCTTATTTCAGCTGCCAACTAAGAGCACCCTTTGTCCCTGAAGATTTAATTTTACATGGAATAATATTTCCTGGAGCAATAATTATCCCTTTGGCAGCATCACTCAAAAACAGGGTTTTTCGGCCATTATCTCATTGCTGCTTTGGTACCTTGTGCTTCCCACATTATCACATGGACAGCATTTCCAAACCAATGGATTTCCAGTCTCTACTTCCAAACCAGCCAGTGCATTTCCAGGCTCTACTTCCAATCCAGTGAACTTCCAAACCAGCCAGTGCATTTCCAGGCTCTACTTCCAAACCAGTGCTCTGTTTCCAAACCAGCCAGTGCATTTCCAGATTCTGCTTCCAAACCAGCCAGTGCGTTTCGAGGCTTTGCTTCCAACTCAGCCAGTGTTGGTGATTGGGATGATAAAGTTGATGGCTTTGTGGCCAAGTCTGCGGATGATACAAAGATAGGTGGAGAAGCAAGTAGTGTTGAGGAAGGAGAGAGACTACAGAAGGACTTGGAGATGTTGAGAATGGATAAAGAGGTAGCAGATCATGTGTATGGTCATGCATTTTAGTAGTAGGAATAAAAGCATAGAAAGTTTTCTAAACAGGGAGAAAATTCAGAAATCTGGGGTGCAAAGAGATTTGGGAGTCCTCATGCAGGATTCCCCAAAGGTTAATTTTCAGGTTGAATCAGCGGTGAGGAAGGAGGATGCAATGGTAACGTTCATTTCAAGAGGACTAGAATATAAAAGCAAGGATGCAGTACTAAGGTCGTATGAGGTATTGGTGAGGCCTCACTTGGAGTGTTGTGAGCAGTTTTGGGCCCTTTATTTAAGAAAGGATGTGCTGACATTGGAGAGGGTTCAGAGGACGTTCACGAGAATGATTCAGGGAATGAAAGTGTTATCATATGAGCAGCAATTGAAGTCTCTGGGCCTGTACTCGCTGGAATTTAGGAGAATGAGGGAGAGTCTCATAGAAACCTATCAAATACTGAAAGGCCCAAATACAGTGGATGTGAAGAAGAATGTTTCCTTTGGTGCAGGAGCCTAAGACCAGAGGGTCCAACCTCAGAAAAAAGGAAGATCCATTTAGAACAGAGATGAGGAGGAATTTCTTTAACCAGGTGAATGAATTCTTTGGAATTCATTGCCACAGGTGGCTGTGGAGGCCAAGTCACTGGGTGCACTTAGGGCAAAGGTTGATAGGTTCCGGGCATGAAAAGTTATGGGAAGAAGGCAAGAGAATGAGGTTAAGAGGGAAATGGATCAGCCATGATGAAACGCCGAAGCAGATATGTTGGGCTGAATGGCCTAATTTTTCTCCAATGTCTTATCATCTTATGGTCTAAGTTCTTTGCATGTCATTGTTGCTTGACTGAGTAGGACTTCTCTCTAAGGCAGAAGACTGCGTGTTCCAGTCTTACTCTATAGATTTCAGCTATGGAACTTTTGTTGAGATCTTAAACCAAAGTCCTGTCTGTTTGTTGAAGATTGGTGGGGAAAGGTGACCAGCTGCTCAGAGATGGTCAGTTTAAAGTTGAGTTTATTACCTTATATACAAGTGCAAGTCTGGACAGGTGTAATGAAAAACTGACGCAGCAGCATCGTAGGCACATAGCATCAGATAAGCAGCATTCACAAGAAAAACATTAATTAGACATAAATTTTACACAAATTTTCCTAGAAAAAAAAGCACAATTAGAGCAAACAAAGCGATCAGAGTGATCATAGGCACATACAAGAGAAAATCTGCAGATGCCGGAAATTGCAGACGTTGTTCCTCCAGCCTAAGTGTGGCCTCATCACAACAGTGGAGGAGGCCATGGATGGACATATTGGAATAGCATATGACACATTAGGTTGGAGGAATAACACCTTATATTCCATTTGGGAAAGCTCAGCCTGATGGTATGAACATTGGTTTCTGAACCTTCCAGTATTGCCCCCCACCACCCACTTCACCATTCCCCATCCCCTTATCTCTTTGCCTACTCATTGCCTCCCTCTGGTGCTCCTCCCCCCGTTTTTCTTTCTTCCATGGCCTTCTGTCTCTTTCACCTATCAACTTCCCAGCTCTTTGCTTCATCCCTCCCCCTCCAGATTTCACCTATTGTCTGGTGTTTCCCTCTCCCCTCCCCCACCTTTTAAATCAACTTCTCAGCATTTTTTCTGCAGTCCTGCCAAAGGGTTTTGGCCCGAAAGTGTCAACTGTACTTTTTTCCATAGATGCTGCCTGGCCTGCTGAGTTCCCCCGGCATTTTGAGAGTGGTTATATTGTTGCTAAACTGAAGTGGTGATCAGAGTTTTTCCAGTTGGTTCAAGAACCATATGGTTGAATGGAAGAAGCTGCTCTTGGCCTTGGGCTTCTGTAGCTCCTGCTCAACGGTAACTGTGAAAAGATGCCATGACCCAGAAGGTGGGGATCTTTCATCATGGATGTTGACTCCTTGAGGCAGCACATCCTATGGTGGGAATGGGTGTGCTGTAATGTATTGGGCAGAGTCCACCAGTCTCTGCAGCTTCTTACATTCCCAAACATTCAAATTGCTGTACTAGACCGTGATGCAACCCGTCAAGATCCTTTCAACAGTACACCCATAGAGGTTCGTTAGAGTATTTGGTGACAAACGAAACCCCCAGAGAAAGTGAAGATGCAGGCATGACTTCCTTATGATTGTGTTGATGGGCAATTATTGACAACTTTGCCTGTATCCCATGTAAAGAATGACTACAGAAGCATTTCTCTTCATGTTAGTGATTCATGTTCTCTAACAGAACATTCAGTGGCACTGTGCTGACTCAGAACAGGAGGAGTTCTATATCCTATATTAGAATATTGACTGACTAGATGTCCAAAGGATTAAAGAGCTTCATAACTCTTTGTGCTATCTCCCATTCATGAACAATGCAAATAAATGAAAAATGCATACATTTTATAGCATAAAAGCACAAAATTCGGTATCAATGCCTCACGGGAATCTTTTCCACTCCTCCACCATCACCCTGCACTTCTGTTCCACCAAATACAGTATCAATGCCTCATGTAAATCTTTTCTACTCCTCTCACCATCACCCTATACTTGTGTTACTTTTTCCTTCACATCATCTCTTTAATTACATATTTGCTATTCACTTCTGTCACTTCCTGTGACGCATTCTCATTTTGGTAAGGATATTTTTACTGATGGACATATTATGACTGTGAGTGACCATCTTGCCTTCATTGCTCCAGTGTTTGGTCTTTTCTGTAAGTAGGAACATTACACGTACCCTATTAAGCACATTCAGTAATGTCCAAGTCTCTACTATGCTTTTCCTCTGCTGGAGAATGCCACACTTACATCAAGTTATCTCTGAAAGAAGAGCAATGAATCATGAGTGCATCATTGCTTTCTTTTTCTGCTATTTACTGAAGCATTTCTGAAATAATGTATTATATTGCTTTATTTGTTTGCCTATGTCTTAAATTCAGTTAGACCATACAGTCATAGACATAGGAGCATAATTAGTTCATTTGGCACATTGAGTCTGCTCTGCCATTTCATCATGGCTGATTTATTGTTCCTCTGAACCCCATTCTCCTTACTTCTCCCTGTAACCTTTGTTGTCCTGACTAATCAAGAACCTACCAACCTTCACCTTAAATAAACCCAATGACATCCTCCACAGCTGTCCATGGAAATGAATTTTACAGATTCATCACCTTCTGGATAAAGAAATTCCTCTTCATCTTTGTTCTAAATGGATGTCCTTCCATTCTGAAGCTGTGCCCTCTAGTCCTACACTCTCCCACTATTTGAGAGTCTATACTCTACCCAGACCTAGGTCATATTCTATACAGACATTTTAATTCTCTATAGGTTTCAGTGAGATCCCTCATTCTTCTAAACACTTTCTTCAATAAGATTCATTGTAAGTATGGAGTCTAATACTAGAGCAGACCCGGGCTCATAACTTTCTGTTCAGATGTGCGGGACTTATCACCAAGTCAATCAGCAGTAAGAACAAAAGGGAGATTCTGGAAAGACTGGACCACTGCTGGCTGGGTGGGTTCTCCATTAATTCTCCCTAACAGAGGTCTTTAAGATGTTGCAGGCATTTTATATTGTGGTAGCTTTTGCTGAAGGAGAGATGAGAGAGGGGGAGGTGTTGTGGAAACATTTATGTTTGCTGTGGCATAAAGGAGCCAAATGGCTTGTTTCTGTGCTCCAGGTTCAGAGGAACTCTTTGTGATCAGAACAGCACATCTTTGCCTGATATGAATAGCTATCCCAGGGAACCAGCCATGGCATTATTGTGCAGAAGATTGTGCCTGAATGTCAAAGGAGTATTCCCAGCGGATAAATCTCCCTGCTGGGAAATTACACCTGAAATGTCTGAAAAATTGCTAGAAATTTAAAATGTTACTTTCAGCTCTGTAAGGAAACATTCAGAGTCAGATATAGGAACAATTATTTTCCTTTTAAGGATTCATAGTGTTGAATGGAGATACATTGTAGCATAGACAGCGGCATAATGCAGAACACCACTGGTGAAACATACACGTGACTGACTGATGATGGCCTTGTAAGCAGGACACCACGAGTGAGGAACACAGATGCATTGATCATGATCTTTCAAGAATCACTAGATTCTGGCATAGTCCCTAGGACTGGAAGATTGCAAATGTCACTCCACTCTTTAAGAAGGGAGTAAGGCAAAAGAAAGGAAATTATTGGCAAGTTAACCTAACTTAGTGTTTGGGAAAATGTTGGAGTTTATTAATTAGGATGACGTCTCAGGATACTTGAGGACAAATGATAAACTAAGAAAGTCAGCATGGTTTCTGTCAGGGAAATCTTGCTTGACAAATCTGTTAGAGTTCTTCAAGGAAGTAACAAGCAGGGTAGACAAAGGAGAGGCAATAGATGTCATTTACTTGGATTATTCAGAAGGCATTTGAAAAGGTGTCACACACGAGGCTGATTAACAAGATAAAATCCTATGGTGTTACAGGAAAGATACTGGCGTGGATAGAGGAATGGCTGACAGGCAGGAGGCAGTGAGTGGGAATAAAGGGGGCCTTTTCTGGTTGACTGTCAGTGACTAGTGGTGTTCCTCAGGGGTCAGTATTGGGACAGCTTCTTCTCACATTGTTTGTCAATGACTTGGATAACGGAATTGATGGTTTTGTGGCAAAGTTTGCAGCTGATACAAAGATAAGTGGAGGGGTAGGTAGTGCTGAGGAAACAATGTGATTGCAGCAGGATTTAGACAAATTGGAAGAAAGGGGTAAAAAGTGGCAGATAGAATACAGTGTTGGGAATTGTATGATAATGCATTTTGGTAAAAGGAACAATAGTGTGGACTATTATCTAAATGGGGAGAAGGTTCAAACATCAGGGGTGCAAAGGGACTTAGGAGTCCTCATACAACATTACCAAAAGGTTAATTTACATTGAGTCTGTGGTAAAGAAGGCAAACACAATGCTGGCATTTATTGCAAGAGGAATAGAATATAAAATCAAGGAGATAATATTGAGCCTTTATAAGACACTTGTCAGGCTGCACTTGGAGTATTGTCATCAATTTTGGGCCCCATATCTCAGAAAGGCTGTGTTGTCATTGGGAGAGTCCGGAGGAGGTTCATGAGGATAATTCCACAAATCAAGGGTTAATATATGAGGAGCATTTGGCAGCTTTGGACCTGTACTCATTGGAATTTAGAAGAATGCGGGGGGATCTCATTGAATGCTGAAAGGACTTGATAGGGTGGATGTGGAGAGGATGTTTCTATGGTGGGGGTGTCCAGAACTAGAAGGTACAGCCTCAAAATTGAGGGGTGACCCTTTATAACAGAAGTAAGGAGGAATTTTTTTTTGGCAGGGTGTAGTGAATCTGTGGAATGTTGTATCACAGACTGCGGTGGAGTACAATTACATGGGTATATTTACAGCGGAAGCTGATTGTTTCCCAATCGTTCAGGGCATCAAAGGATATGGTGAGAAGGTAGGAGAACGGGGTAGAGTTGGATCTGGAATCAGCCATGATGGAATGGTAGAGCAGACTCGATGGGCTGAATGGCTTAATTCTGCTCCCGTGTCTTATGGTCATTATAGTTTTATATACATGATGACTGTTCTGTAACTAGGGAATTCTCAGCCACTGCTCTGTGTCCAGGGAATTCTCAGCTTCTGCCATGTGACCAGGGAATTCTCAGATTCTGCTGTGTGTCCAGGGAATTCTCAGATGGTGCTGTGTTTCCAGGGAATTCTCAGCTTCTGCTGTGTGTCTAGGGAATTCTCAGATTGTGCTGCGTTTCCGGGGAATTCTCAAATTCTGCTGTGTCCAGGGAATTCTCAGATTGTGCTGCGTTTCCGGGGAATTCTCAAATTCTGCTGTGTCCAGGGAATTCTCAGATTCTGCTCTGCGTCCAGGGAATTCTCATCTTTTGCTGTGTGACCAGGGAATTCTCAGCTTCATCTGTGTGACCAGGGAATTCTCAGATTGTGCTGCGTTTCAAGGGAATTCTCAGATTCTTCTGTGTTTCCAGGGAATTCTCAGCTTCTGCTGTGTGACCAGGGAATTCTCAGCTTTAGCTGCATTTCCAGGGAATTCTCAGATTCTGCTGTATGTCCAGGGAATTCTCAGCTTCTGCTGTGTGACCAGGGAATTCTCAGCTTCAGCTGTGTGACCAGGGAATTCGCAGCTTTTGCTGTGTGACCAAGGCATGCTCAGATTCTGCTCTGTGTCCAGGGAATTCTCAGATTCTGCTGTGTGAGTCTTTATCGCTGGAATCTGAATTTTGCACTTTAAATAATGACAAGAAGCCTACAGAGTTGAAATGAAAATTAATCTCTGGCAATATGAGAAAGTAGGTTCTGTTGCTTGCAGGCTTTGTCACATCCTACAATGTCCTTGGAGCGACGAAGGATGAGAGGTGACCTGATAGAGGTGTATGAGATGATGAGAAGCATTGATCGTGTGAATAGACAGTGGCTTTTCCTGTCTTATGAACCTGTTGGAATTCTTTGAGGAGATTACATATAGGATAGATAAAGGGGATGTAGTGGATGTTGTATATTTGGATCTTCAGAAGGCCTTTGACAAGGTGCTACACATGGGGCTGCTTACCAAGTTAAGAACCCATGGTATTACAGGAAAGTTACTAACATAGTTACAGGATTGGTTGATTGGTAAGAGGTAGTGAGTGGGAATAAAAAGATCTTTTCTGGTTGGCTGCCAGTGACTAGTTGTGTTCCGTAGGGGTCGGTGTTGGGACCATTTCTTTTTATGCTGTATATAAATGATTCAGATGATGGAATAGATGACCTTGTTGCCAAGTTTGCAGATGATATGCAGATTGGTGAAGGGGCAGGTAGTTTTGAGGAAACAGGCAGAATGTAGAAGGACTAAAGGCTGATTTATACTTCTGCGTAGTAGACTATGCCATAGCCTACGCCATTGTGAGCATTTATACTTGTGCGTTGGTGTGTCTGTGTCGCTGTGCAACTCACCGCCAAAACGCTAGTTGACGGTGAGGTTTCTATGCCACTGTGTTGAGTTTCTTTGTGTTGAAACTCAACATGAAGAAACTCAAACTTCAAACAATGGCGACTGAAACTGAAGGTGGGTGGATTTTCTGTGCTTGTCTGGCCACTGAGAGACATGGATGAGGAAATGCATGTCAAATATTTTCAGACGTTGGCAAGTAGATTTGACAATTTGGTTCATTGTGTCCAAACATTTATTTTGCATCAGTGTACGCACAGTATACTCAGAGACTGGCAATCACCATCCGAGTTTTAGCTTCAGGTGGAAGTAAACAGGCTGTAGCAGCTAGCTACAAACTGGCATCAAGCATAGGGTCCTCCAAAATTTCGGAGGTCTGTAAAGCTTTATGGAAAGCATTGCAGCCAGAGTTCCTTCCCTGGCCTTCAGTCACCCAATGGCAAGCTATTGCAGCGTAGGAAGAAATGCAATGCTACCAAGTAGACCAATCACAGTTGTTGCGTTTTACATTTTTGGGGAGGTGTACGTCAGGCTACAGCATAGGGTATGGTGTAGGGTACGTGGCTACGCTGTACCTACAGCGTCGATTTGATGCACAAGTATAAATTGGCCTTTAGACAGATTAGGAGAATGGGCAAGAAAGTGGCAAATTAAATACAATGTTGGAAAATACATGTTCATGCACTTTGGTAGTAGAAATAAATGTGCAGACTATTTTCTAAATGAGGAGAAAATCCAGGAATTTGAGATGCACAGGGATTGGGAGTCCTTGTGCAGAACACACTGAATGTTAACTTGCAGGTTGAGTCGATGGTGAGGAAGACAAATGCCATGTTAGCATTCATTTCAAGAGGTCTAGAATACAAGAGTAAGGATGTGATGCTGAGGCTTTATAAGATACTGGTGAGGCCTCACCTGGGGTATTGTGAATAGTTTTGGGCTCCTCATTTTAGAAAAGATGTGCTGGCATTGGAGAAGGTCTACAGGAGGTTCACAAGGATGATTCCGGTTTTCATACGAGGAATGTTTGATGGCTCTGCGTCTGTATTCGCTGGAATTCAGAAGGATGAGGGGGAATCTCATTGAACCCTTTTGAATGTTGAAAGGGCTGGACAGAGTAGATGTGGAAAGGATGTTTCTCATGGTGGGAGAGTCTAGGACAAGAGGGCACAACCTCAGGATAGAAGGGCACCCTTTCAAAAAAGAGATGTGGAGAAATTTCTTTCGCCAAAGGGTGGTGAATTTGTGGAATTTGTTACTACATGCAGCTGTGGGGGCCAGGTTGCTGACTGTATTTAAGGCAGAGATTGATAGGTTCTTGATTGGATAAGGCATCAAAGGTTACGGGGAAAAGGCCAGTAAGTGGGGTTGAGGAGGAGATAGAAAAAAGGATCAAGCATGATTGAATGGCGGAGCAGACCCGATGGGCCAGATGGTCTAATTCTGCTCCTGTGTCTTATGGTCTAAGTCAAAGATCCAGTTGCTAGAGGGAGATACAGAGGCCAGGTTTTGGAGTTTTTTGATTAGTACTGTGATGGTGACTGGCTGAACACTGAATGTATTGATAACCAGCAGCTGCCATGGTTTACAGTTGTCCAGGTGACCCAAAGCAGAGTGGACAACCAGTGAGATTGCGTCTGATATAGATCTGTGATGAGACAAAGATATCAGCATTAAAGTACAGGCACCAATAGTAGAACAATTCAAAAGATGGCAGTCCTGGGGCAAAACAGGTATCTTAAAAAGTTATGTGGCTGAAGCAGATTCCAGAGATGAGAAAGGTCGGGCTGATCCTGGTGTGGGTCACAAGGTTGGCATAACATCGTGTGCTGAAGGGCCTGTACTAGGTTGTAGTGTTCTATGTTCTATGAAGGCAAGCAAGAAGATAGATTGCACTGTGAAATAAATATGCGACTGGTGGGATTGTTTTGAGGCTGAGTAACCTTTCCCTCTCTTGTAAGAAATATATAAGACAAGAACTTGAGCAGCATGGGAAATGAGGGGGAGGATCTTGTAAATGATGATGTGGATTTGAAACTGGAGCAGGAACCAGGGGAAGTCAGAAGTGTGAATTGATGGGCTATAGGGATTGGGAGAAAATAGCAGACTGCAACTTTGGAGTAAATTGTTTTAGGGACAAATTCAAAGGTTTGCGTCTGAATCCTTCATACTCTTCTCATGGTGCCCTGCAGCACCTTACAGCCTGTGAGATACTTTAGAAGGGCAGTCAGTGTTGTGATGTGGGCAGAGTGTCAGCCATCTACACAGTAAGTCAGAACAAAGACCGGTGACAATGACTAGATGACTTGTTTTGTGCGGTTGGCTGGAGAATGATAAATATTGGTTAGGACACTGGGGAACAATTACTGCTCTCCTTCAGAACAGTGCCATTGTGGCATGGGAGTTTAGTAGTTAGCATAACGGTTTACAATGCCAGTGATAAGCCACTTGAGAGCCCAGAAGTAGATCAACAGAATGAAGACTATCATCCTCGACCTCGAGGGATAGCCACGATGATGACGATAGGAAGATCAGAGTTCTATTCCTGACACTACCAATTCCCATGGCTATCTTAACTATCCTGTATCTCTTCCCAGCCTATCTCCTGTAAAAATGCTATTCCCTTTTCTTAGTTTCTTCGCCTCTGCCACATCCGTTCCTAAGATGCAGCATTCCTTTCCAGTATATGGAAGTACAAGGTGCTTGGAAGTAAGTACAGAGGAGATGTCAGGGGTAAGTTTTTTACACAGAGAGTGGTGAGAGCATGGAATGGGCTGTCGGAGACAGTGGTGGAGGCGGATACAATAGGGTCTTTTAAGAAACTCTTGGATAGGTACATGGAGCTTAGAAAAATAGAGGGCTATGGGTAACCCTAAGTAATTTCTAAGGCAAGAACATGTTCGCCACAGCTTTGTGGGCCAAAGGGCCTGTATTGTGCTGTAGGTTTTCTATGTTTCTATGTTTGTACATCAGAGATGTCCTCCTTCATTAAAGAAAGGAGTTTCCATTCCTCCATCATTGATGCTAACCTCACCTGCATCTCTTCCAGTTCCTGGACATCCATGTTTATCCCATCTTCCTGCTACCTTAACAGAGTTAGAGTTCCTCTTGTCCACAATTACCACCCCGTGAACGTTCGCATCCAACACATCACTCTCTGCAACTTCCACCATGCTCAATGGGATCCTATCACCAACATATCTTTACCTTCCCCCCCCCCCACTCTCTGCTTTCTACAGGGATCAATCCTTCCATGATTCCCTTGTCCTTTCGTCTCTCCCTGTTGGCACTTATCCCTGCAAGCAGCAGACCTGCCCATTCACCTCCATTCAGGACCCCAGGCTGCCCTTCCAGGTGAGGCAACACTTCATCTGTGTATCTATTGTATCAGTGCTCCAGATGTGGCCCCCTCTGGACTGGTGAGACCTGATGTAGATTCGGGGACCACTTTGTCAAGTACCTCAGCTTCATCCGCCAAAAGCGGAACTTCCTGGAGGCCAGCCATTTTAATTCCTATTCCCATTCTCATTTCAACGTGTCAGTCCATGGCCTCCTCTTGTGCCTCAATGAGATCACCTGCAGGGTGGAGGAGCAACATGTCATATTATGTCTGGGTAGCCTCCAACCTGATAGCATGAACATTGATTTCTCCTTCTGGTAATATTTTTCTTCCTTCCTTCCCTCTTCTTCTATTCCCCACTCTGTCCTCTCACCACTTCTCCTTACTTGCCAATCATCTCCCCCTGGTGCCCCTCCTCCTTCCCTTTCTTACAAGGTCCACTCTCCTTTCCTATCAGATTCCTTCTCCTCCAGCCCTTTATCCTTCCCACCCACTTGGCTTCACCTATCATCTTCTAGCTAGTCCCCCTCCCTTCACCTTTTTATTGTTGCATCCTCCCCCTTCCATTCCAGCACTGAAGGAGGGTCTCAGCCTGACCTGTTAACTGTTTATTCATCTCCATAGCTGCTGTCGGACCTGCTGAGTTCCTCCGGCATTTTGTGTGTGGTGCTATCTGTAAGGATTTTGCACATTCTTCTATGACCTCGTGGGGTTCTTCTGAGTGCTCCGGGTTCCTGTCACATTCCAAAGAGCCACGAGTTGTGGTTAGTGAGTTGTGGGTATGCTGTGTTGCTGCCAGATGCGTGGTGACACTTGCGGGCTATTTCCAACACATTCTTGAACTGCATTTCACTGTATGTTTCAATGTTTTGATGTACATATGACAAGTAAAAGTAATCTTTCATTGAGATTCTGGATGCTACAACGGCAACAAAGATGACACATATTACTTGAGCAGCCTCTCCTGGTAGAGATGATGTGCCATTTCATGAATACACATCCTTTACCTATTAGACAGGTTCTTGTGCCCTTCACCAATGTTTCCAAGCTTTTGTGAGCTACAATTCACCTTGAAAAGATATAACTGTTCTTGTATTGATAAAAGAGACCACTTGTGCCTCCCCAACAGAGCAATGAGACTATTAGCTTAAAATCCTCAAGGTCTATTATGTCCAATTATTAGTGAGTCCGTTGGAAAACAGCTGGTCTTGTATAGCCAGTTCGAGAGCTTCACCACTAAGTGCTGCAACTCCGTTGCTATTTTCCGTAAAGCAACAACTTTCACAAAATGTATCAGTCATAACAAACCTGATTCCCATTCCAATTCTAAATCTCAATGCCTGTCCTCATCAGGGGATCGGAGATGTAGAGGAACAGCAACTTTAAATTCCTCAGTGTTGTCACTGCAGAGGATCTGTACTGGGTCCAACACGTAAGTGTCGTTACAAAGAAAACATGCCAGCACTGTTTACTTCCTTAGAAGTTTGCAAAGATGAGGCATGACATCTATAACTTTGACAAATTTCGAGTGAAATGCAGTGGAGAATGTATTAACTGGCTATATCACAGCCTGGTATGGAAACACCAATGCACTTTCATGGAAAAACCTACAAGAGTTGTGGACACAGCCCAAACCACCAGGGGTAAAGCCTCCCCCCCCCCCGCCCCCCCCCCCCCCCCACCACCATTGAGCAGATCTGCATGAAATGCTTTTGCAGGAAAGCAGCATCCATCATCAAGGACCCCCACCATCCAGGTCATATGCTGCCTTCACATGGATGGCAAGAGCATTGGGAACCACACCACCAGGTTCAAGAACAGCTATTACCCTTCAATCATCAAGCTCGTGACCTAGTGGGCAATACCTTACTCAACTTCCCTCACCCCAACACTGAACTGTTCCCACAACCTATAGACTCACTTTCAAGGACTCTTCATCTCATGTTCTTGATATTTATTGCTTATTTATTATTATTATTATTATTATTTGCTTTTTCAGTATTTTTGGTTGTTTGTCTTGTTACTTGCATTCTTTCATTGATTCCATTGTGTTTCTTTGTATTTGCTGTGAATGCCTGCAAAAGAATGAATCTCAGGGTTGTATATACAGTGACATATATGCACTTTTATTATAAATTTACTTTGAACTTTGAACCTCTTGTATTAAAATGACCCATTAACTCTGCCTAGAATGCAGTTTTGCTAATGTCAATCATCATTAGAAAGTTATTGATATTTCTTTATGATATGGATATTGACACACAATTATCAAGCGACTTGAAGATATGATCGATTATATTGTATGTATTTGTGGATACTACTGGGAATTGGAATTGGGCTGCAAAGCAGAATTAAGAATAAGACCAACCATGACCTTTTTGATTGTGAAACAGGTTTAAGAGCCAGATAATTTACTCCCTGTGATTGAGAAACAGGAACTTCTGAAACATCTCATGTTATTCATCTGTGGGATCTGGGTGTTACTGGTAAGGCCAGCAACCATTCCCCATTCCCTGACTGTGATTGAGCATGTAGTAGCAATCCTGCTAATGAAGGGGGCAATCCCAGGGTTTAGCTTCAGTGATGATAAAAGGCAGGCAATATATTTCCAAACCGGAAATGTGTGCGACTCCTCGTACTCCTACTGTCCTATCTGTCGTGGTGGCAGAGCTCACGAGATCATGAGGTGCAATGAGAGTAGACTGGGCAAGTAGGGCATGGGTGGATCAGAAGGGGAGAGAAAGGATTGGAGGGTGTGAGTTCCTGATGTCTGCACCTTACTTCACCCTACCGCTTGCAGTCTGACCTTCCTATCTCTGGCATCTAGCAGCATTACAATAGCACCCAATGATAGATGGAGGAACAGTACCTCATAGCGAACATTTTCAACCTGCAGGAGTCAGTACTGAACTCTGCAAAACACCAGAGGACTTGCCCTCTCTGTTTGTATCAGGACTATCCGTTTGATCTTATTCTCCCCTTCTATTTCCTATCTGCTCAGCACCTCCCAATAGACCAGACTATGCAACATTATCCACATCATGTTACCAATACATTACATCTATTCAATGGCTATCCACCATTTCAGCCTATTACCAAACTTGCCTTTGTTCCCTCTCATTAATTAGACTGACAATTAACTCATGGCTCTTGAACTCAATCCCATGACTACTGAAGGCCAACACATCATTTCCCTTCTTACAGTTGAGGCCAGTTCATTGGCTATATTTAAGAGGGAGTTAGATATGGTCCTTGTGGCTATGGGGATCAGGGGGTATGGAGGGAAGGCTGGGGCAGGGTTCTGAGTTGGATGATCAGCCATGATCATAATAAATGGCGGTGCAGGCTCGAAGGGCCGAATGGCCTACTCCTGCACCTATTTTCTATGTTTCTATGTTTCTATGTTAACAACCCTATTAAGTACTCCGGTAAGATGGCAGCACGCATACATGCAGCAGCCTTTCGGGGGCCAAACAAAGGTGTATTTTTCCTTATTAAATGTGTTTTTATACATAGTAAGACTATTCTTGACTTCAATAACTACCCGTACAACAGGTCCGCTGCATCAGTGAGCTGCTCATTGTTCAGGGTAGCTGGACGGCGGTTCAGAGAAGGCAAGTTGGCCTTTTGGAAGGGGGAGTTTTGGGGTATTCGAGCTGAGCCATCACGCCAGGGGATTTGAGCTGAGCCGTCAAACTGCAGGAGAAGCTGGATTGGGTTCGGAAGAGCTGATGGGTAGAGACCCTGCTGCTGCCTGCTATTTGGACACACCAGAGTTGGTGCCTTTGAGTTGGTATGAAGGTGGCGTCCAGTGAAGCCATGAGTGACTGTCTTGGACTATAAGACCATTAGACCATTAGACATAGAAGCAGAATTAGGTTATTAAACCCATCGAGTCTGTTGTGCCATTCCAACATGGTTGATCCCGGATCTCACTCAAACCCATACACCTGCCTTTCCACTGTAACTCTTTAACTCTGTTCTAAAAGGTCACCCCTCAGATTTGAGGCTGTGCCCTCTAGTTCTGGATACCACCTCCACAGGAAACAATCTCTCCACATCCACGCTATCAAGACCTTTCAACATTTAGAAGGTTTCAATGAGATCCCCCCATCGCATTCTTCTAAATTCCAGTGGTACAGACCCAAAGTTGCAAAATACTCCTCATATGTTTACCTCTTCATTCCCAAAATCATCTTCGTGAACCTCCCCTGGACTCTCTCCAATAACAGCACATCTTTTCTGAGATATGGGGCCCAAAACTGTTGACGATACTCTGTGTGGCCTGACTAGTGTCTTGTAAAGGCTCAGCATTGTCTCCTTGTTTTCATATTCTATTCCCCTTGAAATAAATGCCAACATTGCATTTGCCTTCTTTATCAAAGAGTCAATCTGTAAATTAACCTTCTGGGAGTCTTGCCTGAGGACTCCTAAGCCTTCTGCACCTCTGATGTTTGAATTTTCTCCCCACTTACAGAATAGTCTGCACTATTGTTTCTTTTACCAAAATGAATTATAATACATTTGCTAACACTGTATTCCATCTGCCTCCTTTTTTTCCTTTCTTCCAATTTGTCTAACTCCGTAAGACCATAAGATACAGGAGCAGAAGTAGGCCTTTCAGCCCATTGAGTCTGCTTTACTATTCAATCATGGACTGATCCAATTCTTCCAGTCATCCCCACTCCCCTGCCTTCTCCCCATACCCTTTCACGCCCTGGCTAATCAAGAACCTATTTATCTCTGACTTAAATGCACCCAATGACTTGGCTTCCAGAGCTGTTTGCGGCAACAGATTCCACAGGTTTACCACCCTCTGACGAAAGTAATTTTTCCGCATCTCTGTTCTAAATGGATGTCCTTCAATCCTGAAGTCGTGCCTTCTTGTCCTAGACTCCCCTACCATGAGAAATAACTTTTCCATATCTAATCTGTTCAGGCCTTTTAACATTCAGAATGTTTCTATGAGATCACCTCTCATTCTCCCGAACTCCAGGGAATACAGCCCGAGAGCTGCCAGATGTTCCTCATACGGTAACCCTTTCATTCCTGGAATCAATCTCAAGAATTTTCTCTGAACCCTCTCCAATGTCAATATATCCTTTCTAAAATAAGGAGCCCAAAACTGCATACGATACTCCAAGTATGGTCTCACAAGTTGCTTATGGAGCGTCAATATCACATGCCTGCTATTATATTCTATACCTCTAGAAATGAATGCCAACATTGACTTCACCTTCTTCATCATCGACTCAACCTGGAGGTTTACCTTTAGGATATCCTGCACAAGGACTCCCAAGTCCCTTTGCATCTCTATATTTTGAATTCTCTCCCCATCTAAATAATAGTCTTCCATCAAAGTGTATGACCATACATTTTCCAACATTGTATTATATTTGCCACTTACTTGTCTATTCCTCTAAACTATCAAAGTCTCTCTGCAGGCTCTCTGTTTCTTCAACACTACGCGCTCCTCCACCTATCTTTGTATCATCGGCAAATTTAGCCACAAATCCATTAATCCCAGTGTCCAAATCATTGACATACATCGTAAAAAGCAGCGGTCCCAACACCGATCCCTGTGGAACTCCACTGGTAACTGGCAGCCAGCCAGAACAGGATCTCTTTATTCCCACTCTCTGTCTTCTGCCAACCAGCCAATGCTCCACCCATGCTAGGAACTCCCCTGTAATACCATGGGCTCTTATCTTGCTAAGCAGCCTTATGTGCAGCACCTTGTCAAAGGCCTTCTGAAAATCCAAGTACTGTACATCACATCTACTGCATCTCCTTTTCTATTGGTCCTATTTCTACCCTCAATTCTCTTTTACCCTTTATATACTTAAAAAAAAGCTTTTAGTATCCTCTTCGATGCGCCAGCTTCCTTTCATCTTCATCTTTTCCTTCCTAATGAGCTTCTTAGTTTCCATCTGCAAGTTTTTAAAAGCTTCCCATTAACTTTGGCTTCCTTGTATGCCCTCTGTTTAGCTTTTACTTTGGCTCTGACTTCACTTGTCAGCCACGGTAGTGTCCTTCTTCCATTCGAAAATTTCTTCTTATTTGGAATATATCTGTCTTGCACTTCCCTCATTTTTTGCAGACACTTCAGCCATTGCTGCTCTGCTGTCTTCCTGCTAATGTCCCTTTCCAGTCAATCTTGGCCAGTTCACATCTCATGCCATTGTAATTTCCTTTATTCCACTGAAATACCGACACATTGGAATTTAGTTTCTCCTTCTCAAATTTCAAAGTGAACTCGATCATATTGTGATCACTGTTCTCTAAGGGTTCCTTAACCTTAAGCTCTCATATCATCTCCTGATCATTGGACAACACCCAATCCAGCACAGCCGATCCCTCAGTGGGCTCAACAACAAGCTGTTCTAAAAAGCCAATCCTTAGACATTCTACAAATTCTCTCTCTTGAGGTCCAGTACTGACCTGGTTTTCCCAATCCACTTTCATGTTAAAATCCCAACGATTATCATGACATTGCCCTTCTGACATGCCTTATCTATCTCCTGCTGTAATTTGTAATCCACACCCCGTTTGCTGTTTGGAGGCCTGTATACAACTGCCATTAGGGTCCTTTTACCCTTGCCATTGCTTAACTCAATCCACAGAGACTCTACACCTTCTGATCCTATGTCATTCCTTTCTAATGATTTAATATTATTTCTTATATACAGAGCCACACCACCCCCTGTGCCTACTAACCTATCTTTCTGATACATTGTATATCCTTGGACATTCAGCTCCCAATGGCAGCCATCCTTTAGCCAAGTTTCAGAGATGGCCACAACGTCATGCTTGCCAATCTATAGCTGAATTTCAAGATCATCCATTTTAATCCTTATGCTGTGTGCATTCAAATATAACACTTCCAGTCCAGTATTTGTTGCTTTCTGTTTTAACTGCACCACGCCTATTGCCCTGTAACTCATGCCACTGGCTGTGATTAAGCCTCATCTCCTGCCTGTTACTGGTACTGTGCTTGCTACTCCGTATAACTATATAACCTATAACAATTACAACACGGAAACAGCCCATCTCGGCCCTTCTAGTCCATGCTGAACTCCTACTCTCACCTAATCCCACCAGCCTGCACTCAGCCCATAACCCTCCACTCCTTTCCTGTCCATATATCTATCCAATTTAACTTTAAATGACAACATAGAACCTGCCTCAACCACTTCTGCTGGAAGCTTGTTCCACACAGCTACCACTCTCTGAGTAAAGAAGCTCCCCCTCATGTTACTCCTAAACTTTTGCCCTTTAACTCTCAACTCATGTCCCTTTGTTTGAATCTCCCCCACTCTCAGTGGAAAAAGCCTATCCACATCAACTCTATCTATCCCCCTCATAATTTTACATACCTCGATAGAGGTATGTCCCCCCTCAACCTTCTACACTCCAAAGAATAAAGACCCAACTTGTTCAACCTGTCTCTGTAACTTAGGTGATGAAACCCAGGTAACATTCTAGTAAATCTCCTCTGTACTTTCTCAATTTTATTGACATCTTTCCTATAATTCAGTGACCAGAACTGTGCACAATACCCAAAATTTAGCCTTACCAATGCCTTGTCCAATTTCAACATTACATTCCAACTCCTATACTCAATGCTCTGATTTATAAAGGCCAGCATGCCAAAAGCTTTCTTCATCACCCTATCCACATAAGATTCCACCTTCAGGGAACTATGCACCATTACTCCTAGATCCCTCTGTTCCACTGCATTCTTCAATGCCCTGCCATTTACCATGTATGTCCTAATTGATTAGTCCTACCAAAATGTAGCACCTCACATTTATCAGCATTAAACTCCATCTGCCATCTTTCAGCCCACTCTTCTAATTGGCCTAAATCTCTCCGCAAGCTTTGAAAACCTACTTCATTATCCACAACTCCACCTATCTTAGTATCATCTGCATACTTACTAATCCGGTTTATCACCCCATCATCCAGATCATTAATATATATGACAAACAACATTGGACCCAGTACAGATCCCTGAGGCACACCACTAGACACCAGCCTCCAGTCTGACAAACAGTTATCCACCACTACTCTCTGGCGTCTCCCATCCAGCCACTGCTGAATCCATTTTACTACTTCGATATTAATACCTAACAATTGAATTTTCCTAACTAACCTTCCGTGTGGAACCTTGTCAAAGGCCTTACTGAAGTCCATATAGACAACATCCACCACTTTACCCTCGTCAACTTTCCTAGTAACCTCTTCAAAAAATTCAGTAAGATTTGTCAAACATGACCTTCCACGCACAAATCCATGTTGACTGTTCCTAATCAGACCCTGTCCATCCAGATAATTATATATACCATCTGTAAGAATACTTTGCATCAATTTACCCACCACTGACATCAAACTCACAGGCCGATAATTGCTAGGTTTACTCTAGAACCCTTTTTAAACAATGGAACCACATGAGCAATACGCCTATCCTCCGGCACCAACATGAGCAATATGCCAATTCTCCACCACCAAATCACAGCCAGTGGGATGAGTTACAGGGCAATAGAGGTGTGGTGCGGTTAAACAGTAAATACTGAACTGAAAGTGTTACATTTGAATGCACGCAGCATGAGAAATAAAATGGACGATCTTGAAATTCAGCTACAGATTGGCAAGTATGACGTTGTGGCCATATCTGAAACTTGGCTAAAGTTAAATTACTCGTTCTTTCTGCTGTCATCGTTTCCTTTCTGCTTCTGCTTGCGATTCTTTTCAGCTTTGGTGGCACCGTTAGTGAGAACACTGCACCAGGATGACTGATTCAAGGCTGCATGTTATGAAGAAGTGTAATTGATCTCAGGAGCCTTGAGCGTGTGCTTGAATTATTTTCTGTCATCACCATGAGAACGCTTTCCTGTGGACAGTTCCCCAAAGAACAACTGGGGGATATGATCGTCTGACATCCTAATGACATGACCTGCCCATCTGACTTGGTATTCCGTTAGCAATGTATGGATGGTGGGCATGTCTGCTGCAGACAGCACTTCCATGTCAGGAATTCTGTCTTGCCAGTTAGTTTCATGATCTTCCATAGGGGTGACAAGTGGAAGTGGTTCAGTCTACGCACGTGTCTCATGTACACAGTCCACATTTCACACCCGTAGAGGAGGGTGGGTAGGATGACAGTGCAGTAGACTTTCAGCTTATTCTTCAGGGTAATTCCCCTTTGCCCCTAGACAATGTCATGTAGTCTCCCACGATTGGCACTAGCCTTGGCAATCCTGCTGCTGACCTTATCATCAATGTGAACTGCTCCTGAGAGGATGGTGCCAAGATACGTGAACTTGTCGACTGCCTAGAGCTGCTGGCTGTTCACCGAGATGGCTGGCCCCACAAAGGGTTGATCTGGGATTGCTTGGTGCATGATGTCCATCTTCTTTGTGCTAATGGTGAGACCAAAGTTATCACATGCAGTGGAAAATTTGCCAATGATGTCCTGCATGTCGGACTCAGCTTGAGTTGAGAGCGCAGTCATCAGCAAATAGAAAGTGTCTCAGTACCGTCTCTTTGACCTTAGTAATGACTTGAAGCATGTGCAGGTTGAACACCTTGCCATCCATTTTGTACTTGATGTGAATTCCAGGATGCATCAGTCAACATTGCACTGAAAATCATGCTGGAGAGGGTGGGCACCAGCACGTATCCCTGCTTGATCCTATTTGTGACTGAGAAAGCAACGGAATGGTTACCATCTTTGAACATGTGGGCTGACATCCCGTCAGGAAACTGCTTGACAATGATGGTGAATCTGCCAGGGAAACCAAACTTTGTCATGATCTTCCAAAATCCCTCTCGGCTCACAACGTCGGAGGTCTTTGTAAGATCAACGAAGGTGGTGTAGAGCAGTCTGTTCTGGTCCCGGCATTTTCCTGGAGTGGTCTCGCTGCAAAGATCATGTCGATAGTTCTCCTTCCTTCCCCGAACTGTAGTGTGGCTTCTCCTAGACCACAGAACATGGAACAGTGCAGCACAGTACAGGCCCTTCATCCCTATCCACCAAACTTTTAACCTACTCCAAGATTAATCTAGCCCTTCCCTTCCACATAGCCCTCTCTTGCTGAAAATAAATTGTCCCAGGAGCTATTTTCATTCCAAGGCTTGGAGAACCACACACATAAGAATGCAGTTTAAAAGTTCGACCAACTTTTGTTCATCTCTGCTCATACTACTTTCAATTTCTGTCAGATTTTGATTGCATTCCAACACAGGGCTTTGCCATGTTTTGTAAAGTATCGTAGAAATACCAGCAGATGAGCAGGCACCTTTGTGTGTGACTCATTTGTGTGAGATCCCACTGAAAGTGTAGTGAATGTTTGGCAGATACATATTGCAACACAGGAGTCACTCAGTTTGCTGGATCCTGCCAGATCTCAACAAAGCTATCCTGTCAATCCCATTGCCCTTCTCACTGGAGTACTCTTCCACTGCCTTTTCATTCTTTTAGCACTTAGCTACATCAAGGGGTAGTTTACATTAAGCAAGGTAAGCATACCTTTGGGACATGGGAAGCCAGACCACGCAGCCCTCCAGCAAGCATTTGGCATGTGAGAAGATGCCAGACTGCCCAGCCTCCCTGCATATGCTTGGGATGTCAGAAGATGCTGAAGCGCCCTGCCCTTCAGCATAAGTTTTGGATGTAGGAAGATGTCGGAATGCTCTGCCCTGCAGCGTACATTTTGGAATGTGGGAAAATGTTGAACATCCTGCCCTGCAGCGTCTGTTTGGAATGTGGGAAAATGTCAGCACACCCTGCCCTCCAGCATACATTTGGAATGTAGGAAAATATTGGAACACCCTGCCCTGCAGCGTACATTTTGGATGTGGGAAGATGGAAAATGCCGGAGCACCCAGACTCCCAACGTACATTTGGGATATGAGGAGGTTCTGGGGCACCCAGCCGTCCAGCATACGTTTGGAACGTAGGAAAATTTCAGAACGTCCTGCCTTCCAGCGTATATTTTGCATGTGGGAAGATGCCGGAACGCCCTGCCTTCCCATGTGCTTGGGATGTTAGAAAATGCAGGAGCATCCAGTTGTGACCCTATTACTTCTCGGGTTATTAACTAACATATCCAACAAAAACCTCCAAACCAACAATGTAATCATTATTAACACTCAGGCTGCTCAAACGTACATTATTCAAGTTTACTTTGCTTGAAATCACAAAGCCCACAGCGTAGATACCAGCCGCGTGCAATAAAACTGACTAAATTCACTGCAACAGGTAGTCCAGTTTGAGTCCTGCAATGATAGTTCCTGTGTTGTCACTACTGATCTCTCAAGCATCCTGTATTTTATTTGATTTTTATACCGATCTTATCCCAGCCTAGGACTGTCACTCATTCAAGCTGACAGCTGTTCAAGCACTGAACAGGACATTTCTGTTTCCTTTCCCCTTTTCCATTCTTACCTTAGACCTGGCCCTGTCAATGTAGATTACCTACCACAAGTGTCATCCAGAGTGAGGTAAGCAAGAGCAATGTATTCTCTTATCAGCCAGAGAGTTCTTCAATTGTAAGGGTTGTCTGTGCTTTACAACGCAACTAAAATGTATCATCCGTGGAATGACAGTTTCTGAAACATTCCTGTGTATTTATCCTGCTTTTCAGTTGCTTCTTGTGGAATAACTTACAAGGAGGTAGTTCACAGATGTGTCAGCACCATTCAGCCTCCTGTCATTGAACCTGACAAACCCACACAAAATGCTGGAGGAACTCAGCAAGGTTCTTTTCTTTGATATTGACGGACAGTGCTGACTTGATGGGCTGTAGGGCCTGTTTTTATGCTGTATCTACAATCTGTTTCAGTGCTTTAGGTCGATTGATAAATATTGGCTGTGTTCTTGGAGAAAACTTGCCCTGCTCTTCCAGGAGTGGAAGGGACTGTGTATATGCAAAGCTGACTTGGTTTTATCTAAAATGTGTCCATACTCCCCACCTCGAATGTTCTAGGAGAGGTCTCAATGCTTGTCGTTCGATTGTCTCCTTTCTACTACACCATTCCTCAATTCTTTCAAAACAGCTAGCCAATTTAACCTTAGTTTTCAGTCAGAGATTGGGTTTAAAATTATGCAGACCTTATCACAGGTCTACAACTTCCCTTCAGTAAAGACAGAGAGCAAGCTGAGTGGACAGAATCATATCCCCTTAATAGTCACTGGCCTTGTTGTTGCTGAGTGCTTTTGATATTAGTTGAAAGCAAGGAAAATGGAAACCAGCATCTGCTTCCAATTTCTCACTTTCAATCCCAATCTGTTCCCTTGTGGTCTATACCCATCCTGGCTAATTTCCGTAAGACACAGGAGCAGAATTGGGCCATCTGGCCCACTGAGGCTGCTCTTCCATTCTATCATGGTTGACCTATCCTCCTCAACTCTATTCTCCTGCCTTCCCCATAACCTTTGACACCCTGACTAATCAACAACCCATTAACCTCCACTTTAAATATACCCATTGACCTAGCCTCTTGTGAGAACTTGCTGCTAGAATTCCTCCTCTTGAGCCATCAAACTAGGTGAAATAATCTTTCAAATTGTTTCCTTCCTCTCTTAAATGATTGTAGAACTATGCTGAAATCAACCGGCTCCGTGAACCTTTGCACGTATCTTCTGTACAGTGAAATTGATAAATGTTCCATTCGATAAGCTTGATGTCCACACATATTTTAGCAACATGATTTCTTCCTGATTATCTACGATGTTTGGTGAATTTGTCTCTCTTTGCCTAAGTTACCTATTCGGTCACAAGTGGCACTGTACACTGCAGCTTTGCTGCTCTCCTGGCTTTGATGTACAATTGGTGCGTAAGGTGTTTCCTATAACCTGACTGGATTTCTCCAGGGAGAGGCCGTACACATTTGGAAAAGCAAAGCAACGTTTCAGGTTTTGCAGAAACCAGGCTTGCAAACTAATGTTCATTTTGCTTTTGATGTTACAGTTTGGCATGTTGCCATATGGTAGGAATACTGGATTAAATTACTAAATTACTGAAAACATGAGTCCAACATCATTACTTTCCATAGATGCCTGCTGATCTGCTGTGTTCCTCCATTCCAACATCATTCCTTTCCTTTCCATAGATGCCTGCTGATCTGCTGTGCTCCTCCAGTGCAAGACAAAAAAATTACTATGAGTTGCAAAAAAAAAAACAGAAGAAGAATAGTAAGGAAGTGTTCAGGGGTTCATGGACTGTTCAGAAATCTGATGGTGGAGGGGAAGGTATTCCTAAAGTGTTGAGTCTGGGTCCTCAGTCTCCTGTATCTCCTCCTTGATGGTGGTAATGAGAAGAGGGCATGGCCCGGATGGTAAGGGTTCTTAATGATGGATGGCACCTTCTTGAGCCACTAACTCATGAAGATGTTGTTGATGGTGAGTAGGGTTGTGCCTGTGATGGAGCAGGCTGAATGTACAACTCACTGCAGTCTCGTTCAATCTTATGCATCGGGGCCTCTATAAGAGGGGTTAATACAACAAGTCAGAATGTTCTCCACAATCTGTTAGAGGGTTTGGTGACATACCAAATCTCCTCAAATTACTAATGAAGTGGCACAGAGAAAATGCTGGAGGAACTCAGCAGGTCAGGCAGCAATTATGGAAAAGAGTAAACAGTTGATGTTTTGGACTGAGGCCCTTCATCTGGTCTGGAGAAAAAGAAATGAGAAGTCAGAGTAAGAAGGTAGGGGGAGGGGAGGAAGAAGTGCAAGGTGGCAGGTAATAGGTGAAACCTGGAGAGAGGGAAGAGTGAGTTGAATTGAATTGGCTTTATTTCTTTCATCCTTCTCACATGAGGAGTAAATAGGCATCCGTTAGTCTTGTGAGACCATGGATTTGCGCCTTGGAAGGTTTCCAGGGCACAGGCCTGGGCAAGATTGTATGGAAGACCGGCAGTTGCCCATGCGGCAAGTCTCCCCTCTCCACGACACCGATGTTGTCCAAGGGAAGGGCACTAGGGCCGATACAGCTTGGCACCAGTGTCATCACAGAGCAATGTGTGGTTAAGTGCCTTGCTCAAAGACACAAGAAGGAAAATGAGGAATAAAAATCTTTACATTACATCTCTATCTAAAGGTGCAATGTGAAATTTAGAATAATTTGTAACAAATAGTATGTACAACAGGACAGTCAATATATCATAGAAATACAATTGTATCAGAGTGAGTTAATCAGTCTGATGACCTGGTGGAAGAAGCTGTCCTGGGGCCTGTTGGTCCTGGCTTTTACTCTGCGGTACTGATTCCTGGATGGTAGCAGCTGGAACAGTTTGTGGTTGGGGTGACTCAGGTCCCCAAGGATCCTTCGGGCCCTTTTTATGCACCTACCTCTGTAAATATCCTAAATAGTGGAAAGTTCACATCCACAGATGCGCTGGACTATCTGCACCACTCTCTGCAGAGTCCTGCGATTGAGGGAAGTACAGTTCCCATACCAGGCAGTGATGCAGCCAGTCAGGAGGCTCTCAATTGTGCCCCTGTAGAAATTCCTTAGGATTTAGGGACTCATGCCAAATTTCTTCAACCGTCTGAGGTGAAAGAGGCGCTGTTGTGCTCTTTTCATCACACAGCCGGTATGTACAGACCACGTGAGATCCTTGGTGATGTGTATGCCAAGGAAATTAAAGCTGTTCACCCTCTCAACCCCAGATCTATTGATGTAAATAAGGGTTAGCCTGTCTCCACTCTTCTTGTAGTCCACAATCAGCTCCTTTGTTTTTGCGACATTGAGCAGAGATTGTTCTCTAAACTCTACTGTGTCAGGGTGAAGTAAAGAACTAGGAATTTGGTGAAAGAGATAAAGGGCTGGAGAAGGGGGGAATCTGATAGGAGTGGACAGAAGACCATGGAAGAAAGGGAAGGGAGAGGAGCACCAGAGGGAGATGATGGGCATGTAAGGAGGTAAGGTGAGAGAAGCAAATAGGTGTGGGAAGGAGAGGAGGGTGGTGGAAGGCAATTATCAGAAGTTCAAAAATCGATGTTCATGCCATAAGGTTGGAGGCTACCCAGCCTGAGTATAAGTTGATGCTCCTCCAACCTGAGTGTGGCCTCATCGTGGAAGTAGCAGAGGCCACGGACTGACATGTTGGAATGGGAATGGGAAATAGAATTGAAGTGGGTGACCACGGGGAGATCCACTTTTTGTGTTAGTGCTATGTAAAGTGATCTCTCAATCTACACTGGGTATCACCAATGTACAGGAGGACACACCAAGACCTCCCTCTTCCCTTCCTTCCATGGTCTTCTGTCCTCATTTATTAGATTCTCCCTCCTTCAGCCCTTTATCTCTTTCACTAATCAACTTCCTTCCCTTTAGTTCACCACCTCCCCTTCTCCCAGTTTCACGTATTACCTGACACCTTGTACTTCTTCTTACCCTCCCCCAACCTTCTTACTCTGACTTCTCCACTTCTTTTCCAGTCCTGATGAAGGGTCTTGGCCAAAAATGTTGGCTGTTTACTCTTTGCAGCATTTTGTGTGTGTTGCTTTGGATTTCCAGCATCTACAAATTTCCTCGTGTTCGTGATACTGACGAAGTGGGCTGCTGACATGATTGGAAGTCTGAAACTCAGAAATTGTTATTCCTGAGCTAGAGTTAGGTCAAACCTTGTGAGATTCATTTGCAAACAACAGGAATTCTGCAGGTGCTGGAAATTCAAGCAACACACATCAAAGTTGCCGGTGAACGCAGCAGGCCAAGCAGCATCTGTAGGAAGAGGTACAGTCGACGTTTCAGGCCGACACCCTTCGTCAGGACCCATTTGATTCATTTGCAGTTGTGTTCACCCAGCAAGGCTTGTTTTGAAGCATTCAGTAATACCCGCCCACCTTCCACTCACGGCGTGTTTCATGCACCTCTTACTTAATGCATTTTATAAGGCTTTTTCTTGATGATGTTGATTGAAGATAAGTCTTGGCCAGCGTAGTATTGATGAACTTCTCTTCTTCAACCACCGCCACAGGACCCTATGCATCAGTTGAGAAAGGTGGCTCAGTTGGGATATGAATGGCAGAGCTTCTGACAGTCTAGTACCTCCTGGTGTAGCTTTGTCTAGAAGCAACCTAGATCTTTGTAGTATAACCAGTTGGCTGAGTGAAGGAAGCCAAGTAGGGGTGGGAATGGTGCAATCCAGATCAAAGTTTGGGTATTGAAGATCAATGTTTACTTGCTCCTATCTCCAGACACACTTACTGGAGCAGCAAAAGGAAGTGGATCTTCAGAGGCTCTCAGAATAAATACTAATCTTAAAAAAAAATTCATGTCACCGCCGGTGATAATAGACCTGATTCTGATTTTGAATCTACAGAGACTCTCAGAATAAATACTAATGCTCTTCAGCTCATGGCCAGACTAACATAACCGAAGAAGATATTGCCAATCCAACAAAGGCATTGGGGAAAAGGCCCTGCAGCTAATCTTAAATCATAATTTTTAATAAATTGAATATTGTTTAAAGTCTAAACCTTTGCCTGACACATAAATATTTATAGAAAAATGCAATTTATTCTTCAAATGCCTTCATAACCCAAGGGACTTACTGGTGTGGTTGAGGTCAATTTCTCTCCTGAAACAAATGGTGCTCCCAATTGTACTTCTTCAATTGACAATGAGTCACAAATTCTACAACACCCTGCCTTTAAATAATTTCCTGCTATTATACTCTACTTTTGGAAGGGTGGAGGGAGGCCTTCTTGTTGTGAGGTAGAATTTTAATATGACATTATAATATCAACATTAAATCCTCCTTTTGAATGGAGAGACGATTGCATGCATTTAATTTTGGTAATTTTAACAAGTGATATTTTGAAATCAAAATCATTTAGAAACTAATGATAAGATATTGGAAAAACTTGAAAATTACTTTCA
Source organism: Mobula birostris (assembly GCF_030028105.1). Taxonomy (NCBI): domain Eukaryota; kingdom Metazoa; phylum Chordata; class Chondrichthyes; order Myliobatiformes; family Myliobatidae; genus Mobula; species Mobula birostris. The sequence goes on along the minus strand of NC_092377.1, from coordinate 169,946,954 downwards.
GAGATGCTCAGAAGATTAATTGTGCATCAAATTAAAAGATAAAACAGCTTCCACTGCAAAAATAATGGAGGAATACATCTGTAATCAATTGGATCAGATTCACGTGCAGTGCTGTGAGTTAAATTAATCTGGTAATAAAGTATTGAGTTTGCTTGCAGTTGTCAAACCAGCAACTCTTTTCCATTACACAGCATCTTTGAGAGTGATTTTGTATGAAGAAGTACTGTTTTTTATTTCAAGAGTCGTTAGTGGAATGTGAGGTGAACAGCTCATTTCCTTATGGTCTGGGTGCTCTGGTTTATAATGACGTAAAATTGAAATTTATCTGTGACAGCTCATAGACTAGTAGTATTCCCCAACCCAGTAACTACACACAACACTCAGATGGATTTCTTAAAACATACAGAAGATGATGAAGAATAGAAAAGTTTGGAAAGGGAGGGTAGTAGGTAGGTAAAACAGTTTTCCCAGAATCTTCTCCACCCTACAGAATGTGACACACCAGGAATTGTGCTACAGTTACAATGCAGGAAAATCTACAAGTCACCGTCACTCCGAAATGTGAGATCTTCAGTGGGCATAATGGGGTGGATGTCAAGGTATTTACTCCAGCTGGTGAATCTTCAACGAGGGGGTCATATTTACGTGATTAGAGGACAGTCCTTCAAAAGAGAGCTGTGTTGGAATTTCTCAGTGAGTGCTGAATCTCAGAAATTCTCTACATTGGAGGCTGGATCACTGAGGAGTGTAGTTAAAGAGAACTAGATGGGGAAATGGGGATGTGGGGAACTGCCACTCAGGGAGGTGAGCAGCCATGATCACATTGAATAGCTGAGTGGCCTACTTATGCTCGTTTTATGTCCTTGTGCATCATAAAGAACAAGGTGTGTCAATATCAGCAAATATTCGGATGTGGAGTTCATACCAACACCTGTAATTAAACAACGTGTCAGTCCATGGCCTCCTCTACTGCCACAATGAGGCCACTCTCAGGATGGAGAAGCAACACCTTATATTCCATCTGGATGGCCTCCAATCTGATGGCATGAACATTGTTTTCTCCAACTTCTAGTAATTTCAAACCCCTTCCTGCTTCTCTCTTTTTCCATTCCCCATTCTGGGTCCTCGCTTACCCCTTCTCTTCTCATCTGCCTCTGGTTCCCCACCTTCTTCCCTTTCTCCCGTGGTCCACTCTTCTCTCCTATCAGTTTCCTTCTTCTTCAGCCATTACCTCTTCCACCTATCATTTCCTGACTTTTCACTTCATTCCCTTCTCCCACCCACTCACCCTCCTTCCTCCTCACCTAGTCTCACCTATCACATTCCAGCTTATGCTCCTCCTCTTCCACTCACCTTCATATTCTGGCTCCTTTCCAGTCCTGGTGAAGGGTCTTGGCCCGAGATGTTGATTCTTTATTCCCCTCCAGATATGCTGTTTGACCTGCTGAATTCCTCCAGCATCTTGTCTGTGATAACCCTGAAATTAAAGATGTTTTGTGCAGGTTTTCATATCTTGGAGCTGAACACTGGTTTTGACTGTGGGTAGTGAGATTTGGAGATTTTTCTCCACATTTCATATAGCGCTCTTCCAGATGTGTTCTGGAGTTTGGGGCATCGTAGGTACTGGGTGAAGAGAGGCAGACTGGAGGTCCCGTAGGGTCAGGAGGGAAAAAGGGTTGCTTGTTGGTCAATGAAGGTTCAGGATTGTGCTAGAGCTGGGGAAGCCAGTCAGTGTTTGCTATCCAAACATCAGGACCAGGGTTGTGGTGGCTTTGGATGTGAGTCATCAGAGAACTGAAGCAGGAGAAATGGGAGGTAACCAGCAGAGGATTGAGGGTGTGGACAGACATAGGGGTGGAAATAGGGGCCTCTCTTAGAGATTCAGGTGGTCAGCCATGAAGGAGGGGTGTGTAGTAGTTGGTTCATTTGGAGTTAGGTGGGCAGGAGGGGTCTCAAGCTGATATGTTTGCTGGTGGTCAGACAGCCGGGAACATTGGGTGTAATTTTGTAAAACTCTGTGACTCAGTGATTTTGCACTGACGAGCAACTGACAGGGTGGTGGGCTATGGGCAGGTAGTTACTGTGACCAGGCTCCACATGTCATGAAACATACCGACCAGAGGAGGTACCAGGTAGTAGCAGGTCTCAATGCACCTGAACATCATTTATTTGAGTTTATTAGAGTTGTTTAATTACTACTTTTATCATTAAACTGACAGTGTGTTTTTGTGATGCTCATTATGTGAATACATTTTCCATATGCTTCTCGTTCTTAAGTGATTAGCTTTTGATTTCGACCCATGAGGGCTTCCTATGTTCTATGTTCTATTTAAGGTTAATCTGGACCAGCGCTCATCACTGAGTTCTATGTGAACACCTTTCCGTGTGCTCAAATCCCAAGTAAGTTAGCTGTTAGTCTGATTATTCCCTGTAATATTCTCCGAATAAGTCATCATCAATTTCTATTATCGGGTCCTAAGTTTGCTCTGCTCCCGGGCCTGCCAGTCTGAAGAGGGCAGTAGCAGGACTCTGTCATAGACCCAGTGGAGACTGATCAACCCTGCATGGCATTGGCCTGCCAATAGCAGGCAGTTGGACGCATGAGCAGTTTCTCCAGAAGATACATGCTTCATTGCAGAAGGAATCTGAGACTGGTAAGTGGAATTCACACTCCTTAGGGATGGGCTTTGGTTTTGACATTTGCCTGTGTTCCTGCTCCATGTTACTAGGACTACCATGGACAGCCAATTAACCTGCTGGCTCCTGAGTGGTCCAATGGGGACCCTGAGACTTTTCGCATGCTCTTAAATCAATGCTCCCTAGTCTTTGAACTACAACTGCAAGGTTCCCTTCAGACAGGAGTAAGGGGACCTACATAATTTCCCTCCTCTCGGCCACAGCTTTATGGGAGAAGGATGCTCCCATGTGTTCCAATATAGATTGATTTCTAAGCATGATGAGGAGGGTACTCCTTCAACCTGCCAGGGGCTCAGAGTCCTCCATCTGCACGAGGGAGTGCGATTTGTAGCTGACTGTTCCATTGATTTCCGTATCCTAGTGGCAGAGAGCAAATATAACAATACGGCTTTGGTTGCTGTTTAGACGACGATTAAATGACCAGTTTAAAGATTTTCTTGTGACCGGGGAACGAGTGGAGGACTGGAAGAAACTTATTGACATGGCCATAAAACTTGACAATAGTATTTCTGAAAGAAGGAGGGAGAAATGTGGTAAGCTCACCTGGAGAGCCGGTTCTCAGAACTACCCAAAGCCTACCATGGTTCCTTAATCCAATAACCAATGCAGATCCCTGCAGTAATCTCCAGAAGAACTCATGCAACTTGAAAGAACCTGGATCTCCCTAGTGGAGCAAGAGATTTATGATGCAGAGGTGTTACTTATACTGCAGTCAGGCTCGACTGACTGTCTACTCAAGGTATGCCTCCTAGTCACCTGCTTGCAATGGTCTCAAGTCTCTCTCTCCTGGATTGGTTCTTCCATCCCTATTATCTTAGGAGAGACATCAACATTCTGTGAGAGCCTTGGTACACTCTGGTTCTGCTGGAATTTTTTTGGATTTTGATCTGCTAGAGAGAATCTAAATTGCCAAGGTATGCCTCACCCAGCCTATCTCTGCTATGGCCCTTAGTGGTGCTCTGTTGGTACCTGAACAAATTTTTAATCTTTCCATTGTTCTTAAGTCATCTATTGGAAAGCATGAGCAGATGATACATTTCCATCTTATTCATTCTGCAGACATTCCCCTAATCTTTGGTAATCCATGGTTACATCTTCATAACCCTTGAATTAACTAGTCTTCTGTCACCATCCAAGGTTGGTTGACCCTATGCCGGGAAATGTGCCTTCCCAGAGGTTCTGAGATGTTTTCCTGAGTTTCCAAGAAGCCTTCCCAAGGTTCAGAAATGCATTCCTGAGTTTCCAGGATGCCTGCCTGAGTTTCCAAGGTCCTGCTGTGAACCATGTCAAGTTGTCAGTCAGGTTGCTCTCTAACTCCTCAAGATCAGACCTGAACTCAACAGAATTGTCTAGAGTAGGATATTGGCTTACTGAAAGGTTTGGCTGCTGCATTAAAAAGCTCTGCATTTTGACTGAAGTGATGCTTTCAAAAATTCAACAAGTATTCTCTTGTTCTCAGTTGTAAGAGCTGGAAGCACTTGGTTTGCTGAAATATATGTTCAGGCAGTGAACTTGTATAGAAACTCAAGATCCAGAGAAAACATTAATAGAAGAAATGTATGGTGGGAAGATGGGGACTTTGTCATCATTGTTGGAATGTTTCCTTATTTGAGGAAACTTTACAGATCCATCCTTGGCATTTCTACTGCCTAACAAGGTTCTACAATGGTGTGATCACTCATGTGACCCTAATATTTGAATGAAGATTACTAGTGCAGATAATTTGGCATCACAAACTGAACAACAACATATGAGAGTTAAGTTTCCAAATAAACAGACACAAACAAAATATAAGGGGCATTCAGTGTGAACGTACCATTTGAAAGAATCAGTTCCCTTGGAAAAGCTAAAGAGGAGAATGAAGCATCTAGAATTAGTTCCTTGCCACAGAATGATTTTGCAGTGGGCTCTGGAGAAGAAATGTGTGACTCAGCAAATTGTAGATCAGTGTGTGACCTCACTAACTACTTCCCTTCACCAGAAATGCTGTCGAGTGATAATAAATAGTATTGCAATTAAGGTACTTCATTACAAGAAGCAGAAAAAATCCACATGATCTTATCATGACTTTATTATACAATTTTCCTTTGATTTTGCAACTTTGAAGTGCAGAAAGTTTCTGGATAATGCATCTCTTCCCTTAATCCTACAACTAACCATTAGAACTATTCAGAAGATGAACAGAAAATCAATGATGCAAACTGGGAAAATGGAAACCTTTTGCGGAGGGAAAACGCTGGGTTTCCTCTCAGGACATTCTGGATCTTCAATTAATCATGTACTTTCTTAACAAGTATCCTGATTGCCGTGGGGAGCCAGGTGCCAGCCATGGAGGGGTTCTTGCCATGAAGTCTTCAGACCAGAGAGGGGTGTCGGATAGCAGCAGATCTCAATGCACCTAAATGTCATTTATTTGAGTTTATTAAAGTTGTTTAATGACTACTTATATCATTAAGCTGTCACTGTGTTTTTTGTGATGCGCGTTATGTGAATATGGTTTCCTTATGTTTCTCATTCTTCAGTGATTTGTTTTGATCTTGACTCGTGTGGGTTTCCTGTGTTTTGTTTTCTGTTTGAGGTTATTCTGGACCAGTGCTGATTGCTGAGTCCTGGTTTCAAGTTCTGTGTGAACTATTGTTCAGTGTGCCCAAGTCCCAAGTAAGAGAGTTCTTGCTTTGATTACTCCCTGTAATATTCTCCGAATAATCTTCATCGTTAATTTCTAATATTGAGTCCTGAGTTTACTCCATCCCTGGGTCTGCTTGTCTGGAAATCAATACACCATGTATGATTTATTTCCAGTAGCCATGGTTTAAAATAAAAATACCTTCATATTAACAACTGATGATCCAAGCTTGACTCCCTTGATAACCCTGGGTGCGCAGGTTTCACAGCTCACTGATCAGAAACAAGATTCAAGGTATTTTTCTTATCAAAGTATGAATAAGGTATACAGCCTGAAGATTTGTTTTCCAACAGACAGCAACAAAACAAAGAAAACCATGGAACCATTCAAAGAAAAACATCAACCCCTCCCCTACAATGGGCGAAAAAAAACCCAAAATGCATAATGGGCGAAAAAAGCAAAAAACAAAAATATAAAACCAGTTTATCTCAGCAGCACACACAAAATGCTAGAGGAACTCAGCAGGCCAGGCAGCATCTATGGAAAAGAGTAAACAGCTGATGTTTTGGGCTGAGAGCCTTCATCGGGACTGAAACATCCTGAAACATTGACTGTTTACTCTTTTCCATAGATGCTTCTTGGCCTGCTGAGTTCCTCCAACATTCTGTGTATGTTTACTGGATTGACAGCATCTGCAGAATTTCTCTTGTTAGTGATTGGTTTAGTATATTCAGCTCAGCTCAGTCCAGTTCAATCGAGCACTGTGTTGTTTGTTATCTTCAGGCTGCCCCGATCAATAACACACAAAATAGCAACAAAAAAAGGAGCGATCAGAAACCAGAAACACATCATAACGTGAACTATAGAGTCCAATCCACAAAATGCTCTGATTAAACCTTGGCCAGTGCAAACACAGGCTAATAGACTAGGTCAGCAAGAAGGAGCCTGTTTCAACACCCACAGTCAGACAACTGTTATATTTTGTAACTCCAAAACATTAAACTAATTGAAAGGAAAAGACAGGATTCCAAAATATAAGTCTACCTTGTTTTTTTTACTTTAAGCAAAGAGCGCATGTATCATGTGGTATGATGACATATGCCATTTACATACTTTTGTAGAAAACCCGCAAGGCATTGTGCAAACAACAGAGCATTCTTCATCAAACAATATATTTACAATATTGCTCAAAATACTACTGAAATATTAAATACACAACACTCCACCCTCCTTAACTGTAAACTCCAACTCAATAGAGAGTGCATCTCAATTATATACACAATATACTATATAATACTACAACTATACAGACATCCACAGCAGAGTAAATTTTAAGTTGTCCCATTGAGGTCGAAAGATTTAATTGCTACAGAGGATTTCTAATTCTTGTGAGATATTGTCTTTCAAGGGGGTCACTCTGCTTGGCTGGTGAGACTTGTGGCTGTGAAAGCAACCTCAGGTTCTGGGCCCTCCTTTGTGTTGGTAGTACAGGTTCGTTCTGACACTGCAGGAGATAGATCTGGCAGCTTTTTTCACTTTTTCTTGGCTCTTTCTCTCTGGATCTACTTCAATCCTTGCTTCTCTCTCAGTCCAGGCTTTGGACCATAAGACATAGGAGCAGAATTAGGCCATTCAGCCCATTGAGTCTGCTTCGCTATTCTATCATGGCTGATCCCAGATTCCACTCAAACCCATACACTTGCCTTCTTGCCATACCCTTTAATGCCCTGACTGATCAGAAAATGATCAACTGCCGCCTTAAATGTACCCATGGACTTGGCCACCACCGCAGTCCGTGGCAGAGCATTCCACAGATTCACTACTCTCTGGCTAAAAAAATTTCTTTGGACCTCTGTTCTAGAAGGTCACCCCTCAATTTTGAGGCTGTGCTCCCACCTCTGCTTCTTTCCTTCTCTTTAGCCCACTCTTTTCCTTTCTCACATTTCTTCTCTCTTTCACACCTTTATCTTTCTTTCTCTCTATCTCTTCTCCTTTTCAATTTCTTGTCTTTTTTTTCCTCTCCTTTCTTGTGTTTCGTTTATCCTCTTCCATTTCCGTAGCACTTATGTCATCCTCTTTCTTTTCCTTTTTTTTTCTTTTAAGTTTGTGCATCTTGATCTTGGGACGATGCATTTAGTTTAGGGGATAATTTTCTTATTAATCCTTCAATTTACAATCTGATCTCTCCTCTAGGTTTCCTTATCCATATAATCTGACAAATCCTCTGCTTTTGTATCTCCATTGATTCCTTTTGTTTTCGCCTTCCATTCATCCAGCTGGGCTTTAGTCTTTGCATCTACTTTTACAAGCAGCTTTTTGAAGCTCATGCAATAATCTTAATGCACATAGGATAAATTCTCGTTCTAAATACTCACAAAAGCTGAACGTTGTTACTTTCCTGAAGCTCCTTGAATTTTCTTCCAGCTTAAAACCAAGCCACATTTCATAAGTAACTGCTTGATTAACATATCAGAAGCTTTCTTAGCTATGTCACCCACAAAAACTGTTGTAGTCACTCTACTCACTTTCATGCTTCCACTGAGCAGTAAGGTCCTTCCTTGGTCCAATTTGCTTTCCATCCAGAGGCTCAGTGGTTGGCACCAACACCTGGTTTGCCCTCTCACAGTTCATGGTGTGCAGCACGGAGACTATTGTGGCATCATCCAGTACCTTCCTTAATTTACTTTCAGTTGACTCTATTGTGACATGCAAATGGTGGATGGATCTCCAAAATAGTTGTAGTTGTCTCAGCCAATCACGCACCCACAATACTGTCCCTCCTGTTTTTAACACATACAAGTCCAATGTGGCTTGTTGGTTGTTTTATTTCACTGTTACAAATGTCATTCCCACAGGAGTTATATTTTATCGAGAATAAGTTCTTCGTTATCTGCAGGCTTCCGTTCAGTGTCTTTGAAATGCAATTCAAACTCAATTTGTGGAATGACCAAAACAGCTGAACCAGTGTTCAATTTCATTTTAGAAACATCGAAACATAGAAAACATACACAATACAGGCCCTTCAGCCCACAAAACTGTGCCGAACATGTCCCTACCTTAGAATTACCTAGGCTTTACCCATCACCCTCTATTCTTCTGAGCTCCATGTACCTATCCAGGAGTCTCTTAAAAGACCCTATCATATCCACCTCCACCACCGTTGCCAGCAGCCCATTCCATGCAGTCATCACTCTCTGTGCAAAAAACTTATCCCTGACATCTCCTCTGTACCTACTTCCACTCACCTTAAAACTATGCTGTCTCATGCTAGCCATTTCAGCCCTGGAGAAAAGCGTCTGACTATCCACATGATCAATGCCTCTCATCATCTTATACACCTCTATCAGGTCACCTCTCATCCTCCTTCGCTCCAAGGAGAAAAGGCCAAGTTCCCTCAACCTATTCTCATAAGGCATGCTCCCCAATCCAGGCAACATTTTTGTAAATCTCCTCTGCACCCTTTCTATGGTTTCCATGTCCTTCCTACAGTCTTCTTATCACGTCCATGGACAGTCTATACATGGCCCAGCCAGAACTGGACACATTTTTGCGCCTTGTTGTTAAATTCAGCAAGATCTGCAACAGTACAGGGTTCCTCTAGTGATGGGCATTGCAGGAGATGTTGCATAGTTCGTGACTCAGTTCCAGTTCCACATTCACAAGTTGTCAGGCTGCTTGTACGTTTGTATATCCCCATTTGCTTAGTGACACCTTTGAATGACCTACACCAGTCCTAAGTCTGTTAAGGCGCCTCCAGGTTGCCCAGTTGCAATTAGCTCCTGGAGGAAGGCTTTCACCCGGTGGAATCTCCATCATTGGGGGTTGTTTAAGACTGGCAAGCCGGTCTTTCCACAAGGCGATGTGGGCTTCAGATGGGGTTGATTGTAATGGAACAACACTGTTCATGAAGCTCTTCCTTGACTTTAGGCGGCTGGGTATAGATGTATGACCATGTAGAGGGTGCCTCTCATCTAAATGTTTGACGGAGTCATTCTTTCTTGCTGGCTACCGTTCTTCTTATATCAGGGGGAGCGTTACCCGCTGGGATATATAGGCTGTTGGTGTTTGTTGGTTTTAAACAACCTGTGATAAGTCGACAGCTTGCATTCAGAACGGCATCCATCTTCTCAGCATGAGTAGATCTTTCCCATGCAGGGCAGGCGTATTCGGTAGTGGAATAGCAAAGAGCAAGTGCACTGGTTCGCAATGTTTCCGAGCTTGCTCCCCATTTTGTGTTAATGAGCTTATTCAGGATGTTGTTTTGTGCGCTCACTTTTGCCTTTGTCTTATTGATGTGGTTCTTGAAAGTGAGGCATCTGTCAAGGTTGACTCCTCAGTAGACAGGATGCTCGCAATGCGTCAGTGAGGTGACCAGAATTGAGCACAGTACTCCAAGTGGGGTCTGACCAGGGTCCGATATAGCTGCAACATTACTTCTTGGCTCTTAAAGTCAGGCTCAAGATTAATGAAGGCCAATGCACTGTACGCCTGCTGGACCACAGAGTCAACCTGCACAGCAGCTTTGAGTGTCCTATGGACTCGGACCCCAAGATCCCTCTGATCCTCAACACTGCCAAGAGTCTTACCATTAATACTATATTCTGCCATCATATTTGACCTACCAAAATAAGCCACCTCACACTTATCTGGGTTGAACTCCATCTGCCATTTCTCAGCCCAGTTTTGCATCCTATCAATGTCCTGCTGTAACATCTGACAGCCCTCCACACTATCCACAACACCCCCAACCTTTGTGTCATCAGCAAATTTACTAACCCATCCCTCCATTTCCTCATCCAGGTCATTTACAAAAATCCCAGAACAGATCCCTGAGGCATACCACTGGTCATCGGCCTCCATGCAGAATATGACCCGTCTACAACTACCCTTTGCCTTCTGTGGGCAAGCCAGTTCTGGATTCACAAAGCAATGTCCCCTTGGACCCATGCCTCCTTACTTTCTCAATAAGCCTTGCATGGGGTACCTCATCAAATGCCTTGCTAATATGAATATACACTACATCTATGGCTCTTCCTTCATCAATGTGCTTAATCACATCCTCAAAAAATTCAATCAGGCTCATAAGACACGAGTTTCCTTTGACAAAACTATGCTGACTATTCCTAATCATATTATACCTCTCCAAATGTTCATAAATTCTGCCTCCCAGGATCTTCTCCATCAACTTACCAACCACTGAAGTAAGACTCACTGGCACTTAATTTCCTGAGCTATCCCTACTCCCTTTCTTGAATAAGGGAACAACATCCGCAACCCTCCAATCCTCCGGAACCTCTCCCGTCCTCATTGATGATGCAAAGATCATTGCCAGAGGCTCAGCAATCTCCTCCCTCCCTTCCCACGGTAGCTTGGGGTACGTCTCGTCCGGTCCCGTTGACTTATCCAACTTGATGCTTTCCAAAAGCTCCAGCACATCCTCTTTCTTAATATCTACATTCTCAAGCTTTTCAGTCCACTGTAAGTCATCACTACAGTCACCAAGATCCTTTTCCATAGGGAATACTGAAGCAGAGTACTCATTAAGTACTTCTGTCATCTCCTCCAGTTCCGTACACACTTTTCCACTGTCACACTTGATTGGTCCTATTCTCTCATGCCTTATCCTCTTGCTCTTCACATACTTGTAGAATGCCTTGGAGTTTTTCTTAATCCTGTCCGCCAAGGCCTTCTCATGGCCCCTTCTAGCTTTCCTAATTTCATTCTTAAGCTCCTTCCTGCTAGCCTTATAATCTTCTAGATTTCTATCATTACCTAGTTTTCTGAACCTTTCATAAGCTCTTGTCTTCTTCTTGACTAGATTTACAACAGCCTTTGTACACCACGGATCTTGTACCCTACCATCCTTTCCCTGTCTCATTGGAATGTACCTACACAGAACCACACGCAAATATCCCCTGAACATTTGCCACTTTTCTTCAGTATGTTTCCCTGAGAACATCTATTTCCAACTTGCTTCCAAGTTCCTGCCTGATAGCTCCACTCCAATTAAATGTTTTCCAACTTGTCTGTTCCTATTCCCCTCCAATGCTATGGTAAAGGAGACAGAGTTGTGATCACTATCTCCAAAATGCTCTTCCACTGAGAGACCTGACACTTGACCAGGTTCATTTCCCAATACCATATCAAGTACAGCCTCTCCTCTTGTAGGCTTATCTACATATTATATAACTATATATAACCATATAACAATTACAGCACGGAAACAAGCCATCTCGGCCCTTCTAGGCCATGCCGAACTTTTACTCTCACCTAGTCCCACCGACCTGCACTCGGCCCATAACCCTCCGTTCCTTTCCTGTCCATATATCTATCCAATTTAACTTTAAATGACAACATCAAACTGCCTCATTGTGTTAAGAAACCTCCCTGAACACACCTAACAAATTCCACCCCATCTAAACCCCTCACTCTAGGGAGATGCCAATCAATATTTGGGAAATTAAAATCTCCCACCACAACAACCCTGTTATTATTACTCCTTTCCAGAATCTGTCTCCCTATCTGCTCCTCGATGTCCCTGTTACTGTTGGGTGATCTATAAAAAAAAACCCAGTAGAGTTATTGACCCCTTCCTATTCCTAACTTCCACCCACAGAGACTCTGTAGACAATCCTCTATGACTTCCTCCTTTTCTGCAGCTGTGACACTATCTCTGATCAACAGTGCCGCACCCCGACCTCTTTTGCCTCCCTCCCTGTCCTTTCTGAAACATCTAAAGCCTGGCACTTGAAGTAGCCATTTGTGCCCCTGAGCCATCCAAGTCTCTGTAATGGTCACAACATCATAGCTCCAAGTACTGATCCATGCTCTAAGCTTGTCCGCTTTATTCATGATATACCTTGCATTAAAATAAACACATCTCAAACCATCAGTCTGAGCGCATCCCTTCTCTATCACCTGCCTATCCTCCCTTTTGCACTGTCTCCAAACTTTCCCTATTTGTGAGCCAACCTCCCTTTCCTCCGTCACTTCAGTTCCGTTCCCACCCCCCAGCAATTCTAGTTTAAACTGTCCACAATAGCCGTAGCAAACCTACTAGCCAGGATATTGGTCCCCCATGGATTCAAGTGCAACCCGTCCTTTTTGTACAGGTCACACCTGCCCCTGAAGAGGTCCCAATGATCCAGAAATCTGAATCCCTGCCCCCTGCTCCAATCTCTCAGCCACGCATTTATCCTCCACCTCATTCTATTCCTGTACGCACTGTCACGTGGCACAGGCAGTAATCCTAAGATTACTACCTTTGAGGTCCTGCTTCTCAACTTCTTTCCTAGCTCCCTGTAGTCTTTTTTCAGGACCTCCTCCCTTTTCCTACCTATGTCATTGGTACCAACATCTGCCACGACCTCCGGCTGTTCTCCTTCCCACTTCAAGATATCGTGGACGTGATCAGAAACATCCTGCTCCTTGGCACCTGAGAGGCAAACTACCATCTGTGTTTCTTTCCTGCGTCCATAGAATCACCTATCTGAGCCCCCAACTATAGAGTCCCCTATCACTGCTGCCTTCTTCCTTTCTGTACCCCTTTGAGCCACATGGACAGAATCTGTGCCAGAGGCACGACCACTGCTGCTTCCTCCAGGTCGGCCGTTCCCCCCTCCCAACTCCTCTGTCTCCTGTAGTCCCGGGGTGACTACCTACCTATAGCTCCTCTCTATCACCTCCTTGATCTCCCTGATCAGACGAAGGTCATCGAGCTGCAGCTCCAGTTCCCTAACGCAGTCTCTAAGGGGCTGCAGCTCAACGCACCTGGTGCAGGTGAGGTGATCCAGGAGGCCGGGAGTCTCTAGGACCTCCCACCTCTGACACTCAGCATAGAAAACTGGCCTCACACACATACTCTATGTCTTTCTTTTAAACAGATAACCTACCTGGCCTTGACTCTTTATCGCTGAAGCCTCATTGAGCCAAAGCCTTCCTAGTCTGTCTCCCACTACTCCGTCGCCCACTCCTTTGTCACCCGCTCTGTAAATCTGTCTTCCTTTTAAACTCTTGCTACTGTTCTCACTGGCCAACCTCCACGTGCTTGCACAATCATGCCCCATTCAAACTGCCGAAGAAATAATTTACCATTCATTTCTGGTGCAAACCATATTGCATTTCTCATGTTAGTTGTCCCATTGTAAATCTCAAGGTTTTGTAGTCCTGTGTTACTTTCATCATTATTAGATTTTTTATCAACCACATGCAGATTAGTGCTCTTTCTGAAACTGCCACTTGACATTTTATCTCTTTCTCTTCCCTGTGCAGTCCATTTATTTTTGTCTAAGTGAAAACAAAAGACAGAAGTCTGAAATATGATCCTAAATTTGTTTTTAATTAAGAGCAAATGTATCAGGAGGTGGTGTGATAACGTATGTCATTTTGTACTTTTATAGATAACATGCATTGCATCATGCAAATAACAAAGAATATTTAATCAAACAATATATTTACAATTATTCAAATATTACTGAAATATTAAACACAACAACACCATTCTAATTTTGCTGCAGTAGAGATGATTAAAAGTAAAGCCATTACGGAATATGAACTTATGGCCGTGAATACAAACTTCTAGGTTCCAGGGAGATTGCAATAAACATACTTCCACAATGGAGCAGAAGAGATACATTGTTCTTCAAAGCATAATTGGCCCTAAATAAATAATTACCAGCAGTCCAAGCATGAATTATAAATAGTCAGATTTTAATATTGGTTTGCGGCAGAAGATTCCTATTGAATGCCATAATAGGCACAGAGTACATTTATGTTCTGTGTGTGTCTTGTTCTATTACAGAGACACGGTATCTTCTATAACAAGATAGAGGGTTCAAAGGAAGTTCATGGAAATTATTCTAGGATTGAATGGCTTGTCATATGAAGAGTGTTTGATGGTTCTGGGCCTGTGTTGGAATTCAGAAGAATGACAGGAGACTTAATTGACAACTATTGAATGTTGAAGGGCTGCGATAGAGTGGATGTGGAGAGGAAGTTTCCTATAGTGGAACAGTCTAGGATCAGAAGGAACAGCCTCAAAATAGAGGGCGTCCTTTTAAAATGGAGATGAGGAGGAGACAGAGTGATGAATCTGTGGAATACATTGCCACAGTCAGCTGTGGAGACCAAGTCTTTACATATATCTTAGGTAGAGGTTGTAAGATTCTTCAGTGGTTAGGGCATAAAGGGATACAAGGAGAAGGGAAGAGATTGGGACAAAGCGAGGAAATAGATCAGCAATCATGAAAAGAGCAGCAGACATAATTGGTCAAAAATGGCCCAATTCTTCTCCTGTATCTTATGCTCATGGATTTACATTTATGTACAGTGTGAGTGTACTTCTCTAATAGATACACAATATGGTTATGTGGAGTGCCGAAGGGTTTCTGTAACAGATACATGGGGTGTATAAGTGTGAGGTGACTGTGATTTTATAACAGATACACGATATGTTTATGTGTTATGAGTATGTTTCTATAACAGATATACAGTATGATTACATGCGGTGAGGGTGTTTCTATAACAGATACACGGTATGTTTATGTGCGGTGTGAGTGTGTTTCTATAACAGGTACATGGTATGCTTCCATGTGGTGTGTGTTTCTATAACAGATACACGGTATGTTTCCGTGTGGTGTAGTGTGTTTCTATAACAGATACACGGTATGTTTCTGTGTGGTGTAGTGTGTTTCTATAACAGATACATGGTACGCTTCCGTGTGGTGTGTGTTTCTATAACAGATACACGGTATGTTTCCGTGTGGTGTAGTGTGTTTCTATAACAGATACACGGTATGCTTCTGTGTGGTGTAGTGTGTTTCTATAACAGATACATGGTATGCTTCCGTGTGGTGTGTGTTTCTATAACAGATACACGGTATGTTTCCGTGTGGTGTAGTGTGTTTCTATAACAGATACACGGTATGTTTCTGTGTGGTGTAGTGTGTTTCTATAACAGATACACGGTATGTTTCCGTATGGTGTAGTATGTTTCTATAAGTTACACAGTATGTTTCCGTGTGATGTAGTGTGTTTCTATAACAGATACACGGTATGTTTACGTGCGGTGTGAGTGTGAACATCAGAACATAATAAATAGAAGCAGGAGTCGACCATCTGGCCCATCCAGCCTGCTCCACCATTCAAAAAGAACATATCTGATGTGACCATGGGCTCATCACCTACCTGCCTCTTCCCCAAACCCTTAATTCCCCGACTATGCAAAAATCTATCCAACCTTGTCTTAAATATATTTACTGAAGCAACCTCCACTGCTTCATTGGGTAGAGAATTCCTCAGATTCACCACTCTCTGGGAAAAGCAGTTCCTCCTCATCTCCAACCCAGATCTACTCCCCCAAATCTTGAGGCTATGCCCCCTAGGTCTATTCTCACCTACCAGTGGAAACAACTTTCCTGCCTCTATCTTATCTATCCCTTTCATAATTTTATATGTTTCTATAAGATCTCCTCCCATTCTTCTGAATTTCAGCAAGTACAGTCCTAGGTGACCCAATCTCTCCTCACAGGTTAACATCCTCATCTTTGGAAACAACCTTGTGAACCTCCTCTGCATCTCCTCCAAAGCCAGTATATCAAGTAAGGAGACCAGAACTGCAGGCAGTACTTCAGGTGAGGCCTCAGCAGTACCTTGTACAGTTGCAGCATAACCTCCCTACTCTTTCAATTCCTCTAGCAATGAAGGCTAATATTCCATTTGCCTTCTTGAAGCCTGCTCCACTGCAAACCAACCTTTTGTGAATCATGCACAAGTACTCCCAAGTCCCTCTGCACAGCAACACGCTGCAATCTTTTAACATTTAAATAATAATCTGATCCTCCACTTTTCCTTCCAAAGTCAATGACCTTGCATTTACCAACATTGTACTCCATCTGCCAGACCCTTGCCTATCCACTTAACCTATCTATATCTCTCTGCAGACTCTCCGTATCATCTGCACAATTTGCTTTTCCATTCAATTTAGTGTCATCAGCAAACTTAGATACACTACACTCGGTCCCCTCTTCCAGATCGTTAATGTATATCGTGAACAGTTACAGGCCCAGCACCGACCCCTGCGGCACACTGCCAACCAGAGTAACACTCAAGTATCCGAACACTCTGCTCTCTATTAGTTAACCAATCCTCTATCCATGCTAATACATCACCCCCAACTCTATGCATCCTTATCTTATTGGTAAGATTTTTATGTGGCACCATATCAAACACATTCTGGAAATCTAAATATATAAAGTCCATCGGTTCCCCTCTATCCACTGCACTCATTATATTCTCTAAAAGAACTCCAGTAAGTCTGTCAAACAGAACCTCCCTTTGCTGAATACATGCTGCGTCTGCCTGGTGGATCCATTTCTTTCTTCTTCAATGATAGCTTCTAGCATTTTCCCAACTACAGATATTAAACTAACAGGCCTATAATCACCTGCCTTTTGCCTACTTCTGTTTTTGAACAGTGGTATGACATTCGCCTTTTTCCAATCTGCTGGGAGAATTTTGGTAAATTATCACCAAAGCCTTTACTATAACCTCCACCATTTTTTTCAGTATCCTGGGAAGCATCCTATCAAGACCAGGGGACTTGTCCATCTTTAGGCCCACAAGTTTTCTCAGCACTACCTCTTCAGTTATAGCTATTGTATTGAGGTCCTCACCTCCCATCACATCCATAACATCTCCCTTTGGCAGTTTAGACATGCCCTCCACCATGAAGATCAACACAAAATAGTAATTCAAAGCCTCGGCCATTTCTTCATTACCCAATTTCAATTTCCCTTTCTCGTCCTCCAAGGGACCTACATTCACTTTAGCCACCTTTTTCTGCTTTATACAATTATAACAACTTTAGCTCTCTGTTTTTATATTTTGTGCTAGTTTATTTTCATAATCTATCTTCCCTTTCTTTATTACTCTCTTAGTGGTTCTTTGTTGCTTTCTAAAGTTTTCCCAATCTTCCAGTGTCCCACTACTCTTGGCAACTTTGTACACACAAGTTTTTAGTTTGATGCCTTCTTTTATTTCCCTAGTTATCCAAGGCTGGCTCTCCCTACCCTTACTGTCCTTGCTGTTAACTGGAATATGCTTTAGTTGAGCACTGTGAAAAATCTCTTTGGAAGTCTTTGATCTTCAATCATCCCACCATATAGCCTGTGTTCCAAGTCTACACCAGCCAAATATTCCCTCATCCCTTTGTAGTACCCCTTTCCCAGTTGTAATACACTGGTTTTAGATCAAACTATTGCACCCTCCATTTATATGAGAAACTCATTTATACTGTGATCACTCTTTCCAAGAGGATCCCTAACTACAACTTTGCTAATTTTACCTGTCTCATTGCACAGGACTATATCCAAGATAGCATGTTCCCTTGTAGGTTCAGTAACATGCTGTTCAAGAAAGCTATCACGTATGCATTCTATGAAGTCCTCCTCAAGACTGCCTTGACCAACATGATTCACCCAATCTATCTGCAAATTAAAGTCCCCTATGGTAACTGCTGTTCCATTCTTACATGCCTCAGATATTTCTCTGTTTATTGCCTGTGCCACTGTAATGTTATTATCTGGTGGCCGAAACACAACTCCCACCAGTGACTTTTTTTTCCCTTTACTACTCCTAGTCTCCATGGCAATTGCGCTCGTGAATATACAAGTGTCAGCTAATTATTATTTCATTGTGATAGCATTTAACTCCATTTATTCATCATAGTATTACTCGAGACTTGGACACAGCAATGGTTCGCTGCCTGTTTGCATTCTGCCTAGCCTGAGAAATTGGACTGTCGAGTCAACTGACTCTGAAGACTAGCGGTGTTCATTTTGCTCTTACTTGTTCTTTTCAGCTGCAGTGTAGGCTTCATTTTCCATTTGAGAGTTTTAGTTAGTGGCCCTGTTTGACCTAGTGCTTATTGTTTTCTTTTCCCTTTAACTCTGTTCACATTAAAGTCTGTGAACTATCGACCTGCTTCAATGACTCTCACTCCACACTTGGGCTATATCTGAACCACAGTGACATCAATGAGTTCACAGCTGAGGTGTGATTTATTTCCATAACCAATCGCATATCCTCTCTTTGCTCCATGACCTATAAAGCATTAGTTTAACAGTTTCAGATTTAAAATGGACAATTGACCCACCATTGTTCATGAAAGAACATTACAAATCTCAGCCAGTCTCTGCAGAGAGTCTTTTCTCATGACTCCCTTTGAGATATGACTTTGAATAACTTGTCTCTATCAGTCCTATTACTTCATTCATAACCTGAAAACTAGTTAAATCACCCATAACCTCATAAATTCAAAGTTAATATAGCCCTGGTCTCTCTTAATAATTTATTCTTGGGATTAAATCAATTCTGCTACCCTCCAGCATATTCTTCCTCAGGCCGGATGTTCAGAACTGCTCACAATGCTCCGTTTAGTCTAAAAAGGCTCGTATGTCGCTATACACCAACCCAATTTTACATTCCACTGACTTGACTTAATCAAATTCCTCTTTCTCTCTCTCCCCCTCTCTCTGTCTCTCTCTTCATTCTCCTTCCCTCTCTCTCTCTTCTCTCTCTCACTCTCAATCACTCTTCCCCTCGTTCTGGCTTCTTTTCTCACTCTCTCTCACACACACTCTCTCCCCCTCTCTCCCTCATGTATCCCTACTGTCCTGACCAACCTCACTTTGAGAATAAACCACAGTGACCAGTCTGGGCCTCCTCTCTCTTTAGAAAGGAGAGCTGAGCTGAGGGATAACATAATGGAGGTCTTTAAGATGATGAAATGTTTGGGCTGAGTGGATACAGAGAGATTTGGAAAAAATTTTGTTACTTGATAGCCATGAAGAAATCCATCAGGGAATTCAGAAGGAACTATTTAAACTGAAGACCTTTGAGAATTTTAAATGTCAGTATTATTACTGGTCGGTGAAGTAAATAGTACCAATGAGTTTATGCAATGGCTCAACAAACACGCGGGGGGAGAAGGGAATAGAGAAACTGTTCTGATGGACTTAGATGAGAGAAGATGTTAGGAGTCTCGAGAGGAACATAAATACTGGGAACTTGGTCAAAGAGACCAAGTGGTCCGACCTAGTGTTACAGATCCTGTCATCAATTTGGGGCTTTCTGTTGACTTGAAAGAAGTCCCAGAATTTCTTAAAAAATTCCACACAGGATTGCAGATCCTTTGAAGATTTGGAACAAAATCTCACTCTTGGAGTGTCCATTTTCTTGTGTGATCCCAGAGCACAAAGGGAGAAGTGTAGTAGGAATGCAGAAATCCTCCCTCCACTGCTTTCTTGTTATCCATTCCAGATAAGTCAAACAGAGAACAGACTTTTCTGTTTACATGGTTGAATTAGTTAAGTTTTTGACACAAGCAATGTAATAATCAGAGATGACATACTTAATTATAAATTAGCCTGGCAATTAATTTCTTAGTCAAGAGAATTAATTAATTTCTAAGTGGTGGTAATATGAGGTAGTATAATTTTAAGGTGATTGGAGGAAAATTTTGGAAGATGTCAGATGTAGGTGTTTTACACAGGGTGGTGTGTGTTTAGAACACTCTGCCAAGGGTGGTGGCAGAGGCAGATAAATTAGGGACATAATTCTATAGGCATACGGATGGTAGAAAAATAGAACTTTTTCATAGAATTTAGAATTTATTTAAATCTTGCATCCAAGCCACAACGTACAAGAGTAAAAGTCTTTGAGTTATGGCTCAGTCACGATGCACTGAGATGTGAATTTAAAAGTCTAAAGGCTTGTAGAAAGAAGCTGTCCCATAACCCGTTGGTCCTGGCTTTAACACTGTGGTACTGTTTGTCAGACGGAAGCAACAGAAACAGTTTATGGTTGGGGTTACTGGTGTCTCTGATGATCGTCCAGTCCCTCTTCCTGCATCTGCTGCTGTAAATGTCCTCAATGGAGGGAAGTTCACATCCACTGATACGCTGGGCTGTCCGTACCACCCTCACAGTGGCCAGCCATCAAGGTTGGTGCAGTTCCCGTACCAGGCAGTGATACAGCCAGTCGGGATGCTCTCAATGGTACAGTACCCCTGTAGACGGTCTTGAGGATCTGGGGGCTCATGCTGTGCTTCAGTCGCCTGAGGTAGAAGAGATATTGTTGTGCTTTTTTTTTGCCGCAAAGCCAGTGTGTACAGTCCAGGTGAGATCATCGGTGATGTGTATTCCTAGGAACTTGAAACTACTCACACTGTCAACTGCCGACCCACTGATGTTGATGGGGCCGAGCCTGTCTCCATTCCTCCTGTAATCCACAATCAGTTCTTTTGGAGAACTAATGTAGGAGGGAAGATCGATCTTAGCAAGGGTTAAAAGGTTAATGCAACATGGCTGGTGAAGGGTCTGTAGTGCACTGGGATATTCAATGTTCAGTGTTCCGTGGAGGGGTGGCACCCTAGTCTAGTGGTTAGGGTAACTCTGTTACAGGGCCAGCAACGCAACAAGGGTTCAGTTCCCATACCTGTCTGTAAGGAGGTTGTATATTCTCTCTGTCACCTCATGGGTCTCCTCTGGGAGCACCACTTTCCTCCCACATTCCAAAGATGTACGGGCTAGTAGGTTAATTGGTCACAGGGGTGTAATTGGGTGGCACAGGCTCATTGGATTGGAAGGGCCAGTTACCATGCTGTATCTCTCAATAAAATCTTACAAATCCTCAAGAAATGATCATCACTTCAGATGAGGATATTACTATTCCCCTTCAATTAAATTCAACAAATTCTGGGAAGGATAAAGGGGTTGAAAGGAAAATACTGAAGTTATTGAATGGTGTTTGTAGTTCTAATCAATCTTGTCTATCCACTCTGTCTGTATTTCTCAATGTCTCGGTAATGCAGCCAGCATAATCAAAGACCCCACCCACCCCAGACACACTCTTTTCTCCCATCGAGCAGGAGATACCTACAAAATGCACCAGTCTTAAGGACAGCTTCTATCCTACTGTTATCAGACTCTTGAATGAATCGCTTGTTCGATAAGATGGACTCTTGGCCTCACAATCCATCTTGTTTTGATCTTGTACTTTATCGTTTACCTGCACTGCATTCTTTCAGTAGCTTTTACATTTTATTGTGTTTATTGTATTGTTTTATCTTATTCAACCTCAATGCACTGTGTAATGATTCAACCTGTATAAACAGAAGGCAAGACAAACTTTTTCCTTTATCTTTGGTGCATGCGACAACAATAAACCAATACCAATAGCGATGTCGTTTCGGAAGCTTTGAAAGAGCATTGTAGCAGAAAGTCAATGGATTGTTTGTCAGCTTCCAAGGCTCTGGAATAGTCCCCACACAATGGAAGGAAGAAACTGTAACCCCATTATCATTAAAGGCATGAGAAAGAAAGTGAGAGCTTACAGACCAAATTGCCTGGTGTCAGTAACAGGGAAAATTATTAGGAAAGTGAGCAACACACACAAAATGCAGGAGGAACTCAGCAGTCCAGGCCGCATCTATGGAAAAAAGTACAGTTGACGCTTTGGGCCGAAGAGTCCTGCCGAAGGGTTGGTTGGATTTCCAGCGTCTGCAGATTTTCTCTTGTTTGTTATTAGGAAAGTGATGATAAGGCAGCCAGAGGCGATATGACAGAATTGGCAGAACCATTGTAGATCTAGGAAAGTGAATGTCCAAATGTCTAAGGTTTATAGGCATCCATTAATCTCATGAGACCATGGATTTGCACCTTGGAAGGTTTCCAGGGCGCAGGCCTGGGCAAGGTTGTATGGAAGACCAGCAGTTGCCCATGCAGCAAGTCTCCCCTCTCCACGACACCGATGTTGTCCAAGGGAAGGGCACTAGGGCCGATACAGCTTGGCACCAGTGTCGTCGCAGAGCAATGTGTGGTTAAGTGCCTTGCTCAAGGGCACAACACGCTGCCTCAGCCAAGGCTTGAACTAGCGACCTTCAAGTCACTAGACGAACACCTTAACCACTTGGCCACGAGTTGAAGATTAGGAATAACATTAAATCTAAAATTAAGGCTAAAGTTGATCCTGATTTGTCACATGTACATCAAAATATTGACAAATTCAGTGAAAGGTGCTGTTTGTATCCATGATCAACACATTCTGAGAATGAACTGGGGACAGCTGACAAGTGTCACCATGGTGCCAATGCCAACATAACATACCTTCAAGATCTCAGGTGTCAGATCTCTCAGTGGGAGAGCATTTTGGAGATAGTGATCATAATTCTATCTCCTTTACAATAGCATTGGAAAGAGATAGGAACATACAAGTTAGAAAAGCGTTTAATTGGAGTAAGGGGAATTATGAGGCTATCAGGCAGGAAACTGGAAGCTTAAATTGGAAACAGATGTTCTCAGGGAAAAGTACGGAAGAAATGTGGCAAATGTTCAGAGGATATTTGTGTGGAGTTCTGCATAGGTACGTTCCAATGAGACAGGGAAGTTATGGTAGGGTACAGGAACCGTGGTGTACAAAGGCTGTAATAAATCTAGTCAAGGAGAAAAGAAAAGCTTACAAAAGGTTCAGAGAGCCAGGTAATGTTAGAGATCTAGAAGATTATAAGGCTAATAGGAAGAAACTTAAGAAGGAAATTAGGAGAGCCAGAAGGGGCTATGAGAAGGCCTTGGTGGGCAGGATTAAAGAAAACCCCAAGGCATTCTACAAGTATGTGAAGAGCAAGAGGATAAGACGTGAAAGAATAGGACCTATCAAGTGTGATAGTTGGAAAGTGCGTATGGAACCGGAGGAAATAGCAGAGGTACTTAATGAATACTTTACTTCAGTATTCACTATGGAAAAGGATCTTGATGATTGTAATGATGAAGTGCAGCAGACTGAAAAGCTTGAGCATGTAGATATTAAGAAAGAGGATGTGTTGGAGCTTTTGGAAAGCATCAAACTGGATAATTCTCTGGGGCTGAATGAAATGTACCCCAGGCTACTGTGGGAGGCGAGGGGAGAGATTGCTGAGCCTCTGGCGATGATCTTTGCATCATCAATGGGGATGGGAGAGGTTAAGGAGGATTGGAGGGTTGTGGATGTTGTTCCTTTATTCAAGGAAGGGAGTAGAGATAACCCAGAAAATTATAGACCAATGAGTCTTACCTCAGTGGTTGGTAAGTTGATGCAGAAGATCCTGAGAGGCAGGATTTATGAACATTTAGAGAGGTATAATATGTTTAGGAATAGTCAGCATGGCTTTGTCAAGGGCAGGTTGTGCCTTACGAACCTGATTGAATTTTTTGAGATACCCCATGCAAGGCTTATTGAGAAAGGATACATGGGATCCAAGGGGACATTGCTTTGTGGATCCAGAACTGGCTTGCCCACAGAAGGCAAAGAGTGGTCGTAGACAGGTCATATTCTACATGGAGGTCGGTGACCAGTGGGTTGCCTCAGGGATCTGTTTTGGGACCCTTACTCTTCGTGACTTTTATAAGTGATTTGGATGAGGAAGTGGAGGGATAGGTTAGTAAGTTTGCTGATGACACAAAGGTTGGGGGTGTTATGGATAGTGTGGAGGGCTGTCAGAGGTTACGGCGGGACATTGATAAGATGCAAAACTGGGCTGAGAAGCGGCAGATGGAGTTCAACTCAGGTAAGTGTGAAGTAGTTCATTTTGGTAGGTCAAATATGATGGCAGAATATAGTATTAATGGTAAGACGCTTGGCAGTGTGGAGGATCAGAGGGATCTTGGTGTCCGAGTCCATAGGACGCTCAAAGCAGCTGCGCAGGTTGACTCTGTAGTTAAGAAGGCATACGGTGTATCGGCCTTCATCAATCATGGAATTGAATTTAAGAGCGGAGAGGTAATGTTGCAGCTATGTATGACCCTGGTCAGACCCCACTTGGAGTACTGTGCTCAGTTCTGGTCACCTCACTACAGGAATGATGTGGAAGCTATAGAAAGGGTGCAGAGGAGATTTACAAGGATGTTGCCTGGATTGAGGAGCATGCCTTATGAGAATAGGTTGAGTGAACTTGGCCTTGGAGTGACGAAGGATGAGAGGTGACCTGATAGAGGTGTATAAGGTGATGAGAGGTATTGATCATGTGGATAGTCAGAGGCTTTTTCCCATGGCTGAAATGGTTGCCACAAGAGGACACAGGTTTAAGGTGCTGGGGAGTAGGTACAGAGGAGATGTCAGGAGTAAGTTTTTTTACTCATAAGAGTGGTGAGAGTGTGAATGGGCTGCTGGCAATGGTGATGGAGGTGGATCCGATAGGATCTTT
Source organism: Mobula birostris (assembly GCF_030028105.1). Taxonomy (NCBI): domain Eukaryota; kingdom Metazoa; phylum Chordata; class Chondrichthyes; order Myliobatiformes; family Myliobatidae; genus Mobula; species Mobula birostris. Next base: position 169,922,394 of record NC_092377.1, on the reverse strand, counting down.
TAAGAGACTTTTGGATAGGTACATGGAGCTTAGAAAAATAGAGGGCTATAGGTAAGCCTAGTAATTTCTAAGGTAGGGACATGTTCAGCATAACTTTTGGGCCGAAGGGCCTGTATTGTGCTGTAGGTTTTCAATGTTTCTAAGATACTAACCCTAATTCATATATCTGTGGAATATGGGAGGAAACTGGAGCACCCAGAGAAAACTCACATGATGGGGAGAATGTACAAATTCCTTACAGGCATGTCACTGGCATTGTAATAGCATTACACTACCATGCGAAATTTTTTTAGCCTCTTGAAGAAGTAGAGGTGTCGGTGAACTTTCTTAGTCATGGCATCATCATTTTTGGACGTTCACATCAAGGAACTTGCAGCTTTCAATCTTCTCAACCTCAGCACTGCTGAGGTAAACAGGAGCATGAGCACTGTCCAACCTCTTCTCTTTCTGAAGTCAATGGTCAGCTCTTTTGTTTTGTTGACATTGAGGGAAGTTTATTTTATGACAATATGACACTAGGCTGTCCATCTCCTTACTGTACTCTGATTCATCATTTTTTGAGGTATGGCCCACTACAGTGGTATCATAAGACTATAAGATATAGGAGCAGAAATAGACCATCTGGCCCATCGAGTCTGCTCCACCATTCAATCATGGCTGATCCTTTATTCTATCTCCTCTTGAACCCCAGTTCCTGGCCATTTCTCCATAACCTTTGATGCCTTATCCAATCCAGAACCTATCAATCTCTGCCTTAAATACAGTCAGCAACCTGGCCTCCACAGCTGCATGTAGCAACAAATTCCACAAATTCACCACCCTTTGGTGAAAGAAATTCCTCCACATCTCTTTTTTGAAAGAGCGCCCTCCTATCCTGAGGCTGTGCCTTCTTGTCCTAGACTCTCCCACCATGAGAAACATCCTTTCCACATGTACTCTGTCTAGGCCTTTCAACATTCGAAGGGTTTCAGTGAGATTCTCCTAATCCTTCTGAATTCCAGTGAGTACAGACCCAGAGTTATCAAACATTCCTCGTATGATAACCCTTTCACTCCTGGAATCATCCTTGTGAACCTCCTCTGGACCCTCTCCAATGCCAACACATCTTTTCTAAGATGAGGGGCCCAAAACTGTTCACAATACTCAACGTGAGGCCTCACCAGTACCTTATAAAGCCTCAGCATCACATCCTTGCTCATGTATTCTAGACCTCTTGAAATGAATGCTAAAATGGCATTTGTCTTCCTCACCACCAACTCGACCTGTAAGTTAACCTTTAGGGTGTTCCGCACAAGGACTCCCAAGTTCCTTTGCATCTCAGATTTTTGGGGTTTCCCCGATTTAGAAAATAGGCTGCACATTTATTTCTACTACCAAAATGCATGACCATTCATTTTCCAACAGTGTATTTCATTTGCCACTTTCTTTCCCAATTCTCCTAATCTGTCTGTCCTTTTGCATCCTACCTGTTTCCTCAACACTACCTGCCCCTCCACCAATCTTCGTATCATCTGCAAATTTGGCAACAAAACCATCTATTCCATCATCTAAATCATTTATATACAGCATAAAAAGAAGCGGTTCTAATACTGACCCCTGCAGAACATCTCTAGTCACTGGCAGCCAACCAGAAAAAGATACTTTTATTCCCACTTGCTGCCTCCTACCAATCAGCCAATGCTCTAATCATGTTAGTAACTTTCCTGTAATAGCATGGGCTCTTAACTTGGAAAGCAGCCTCATGTGTGGCACCTTATCAAAGGCCTTCTGAAAGTTCAAATATATAATATCCACTACATCCCCTTTATCTATCCTACTTGTAATCTCCTCAAGGAATTCCAACAGGTTTGTCAAGCAGGATTTTCCCTGAATGAAACCATGCTGACTTTGTACTATCTTGTTCTGTTTTACCAAGTACTCTATCACCTTATTCTTAACAGTTGACTCTAACATGTTCCCACCCACTGAGGTCAGGCTAAATGGTCTATAGTTTCCTTTCTGCTGCTTTCCTCCTTTCTTAAAGAGTGGAGTGACATTTGCAATATTCCAGTCCTCTAGCACCATGCCAGAGTCCAATGATTTTTGAAAGATCATTGTTAATGCTACCACAATCTCTAATACTACCTCTTTCAGAACCCTGGGGTGCAGTTCATCTGGTTCAAGTGACTTACGTACCTTTAGGTCTTTCAGCTTTTTGAGCATCTTCTCTCTTGTAGTAGTAACTGCATCCACTTTTCTTCCTTCACACACTACAACTTCAAGCATACTGTTAGTGTCTTCTACAGTGAAGACAGATGCAAAATATCCATTTAGTTCATCAGCCATCTCCTTGTACCCTGCTATTATTTCTCCTGCCTCATTTTCTAGCAGTCATATGTCATTTCTCTTTTATTTTTAACATACTTGAAAAAACTTTTACAATCTACTTTATAACATTTGCTAGCTTGCTTTCATATTTCATCTTTTCCCTTCTAATGATGTTTTTAGTTGCTGTCTGTAGGTTTTTAAAAACTTCCCAATCCTCTATCTTCCCACTAATTTTTGCTTTGTTGTATGCCCTTTCTTTTCCTTTTACAATAGCTTTGACTTCCCTTGTCAGCCATGGTCGTACTATTTTACTATTTGAGTATTTCTTCATTTTTGGAATATGCACGTCCTGCACCTTCCTCATTTGTCCCAGAAATGCACAGCATTGGTGCTCTGCTGACATCCCTGCCAGCAGCTCCTTCCAATTTACTTTGGCCAACTCCTCTCTCATACCACTGTAATTTCCCTTACTCCACTGAAATACTGCTACATCAGACTTTACTTTCTCCCTATCAAATTTCAAGTTGAACTCAATCATATTGTGATCACTGGTTCCTGGGGTTCTTTTTTCTTAAGCTCCTTAATCACCTCCGGTTCATTACATTACACCCAATCCAGTATAGCTGATCCCCTCGAGGGCTCAATGACAAACTGCTCTAAAAAGCTATCTCTTGTCATTCAGCAAACTCACGCTCTTGAGATCCATTATCAACCTGATTTTCCCAATTGACCTGCATATTAAAATCTCCCATGACTATCATAACATTGTCCTTTTGACTCGCCTTTTCTATTTCCTGTTGTAACCTGTGGTCCACCCCCCAGCCACTGATGGAAGACCTGTATATAACTGCCATCAATGTCCTTTTACCCTTGCAATTTCTTAACTCAACCCACAAGGATTCAACATCTTCTGATCCTATGTCACATTTTTTTACTGATTTGATGCCATTCTTTACCAGTAGAGCCACACCACCCCCTCTGCCTACCTTCCTATCCCTCTGATATAACTTGTAATCTTGGACATTCAGCTCCCATCTACAACCATCCTTCAGCCATGATTCAGTGATGGCTACAACATCATACCTGGCAATCTGTAATATTGCAACAAGATCATTCACCTTATTTCTTATACTACGTGTGTTTAGTCTTGAAAAAATGTTTCAAAACTTTTTCACCCAGAGAGTTGTGGATCTGTGGAGATGCTTCTTCAAACCATCTTCTTTGTTCTTCCTTATGTTTGATAACCTGTCCTAACAGTACAGTGGTTGGTAAAATTGCTTGAAAGTCAGCACTCTTGTGGAACATCTGATGACCTGTCCAAATATTACATTCATTGGTGGATGTGCTTGATGGTGAGTATTCTTGTGAAACACCTGCTTGATAGTGAGCACTCTTGTGAAACATTTGGGGGTGTTTAACTGCATTGAAGGTGAGAATAAATGCAAGTTGTTTAATTGTGAATCAGCAAATCAGCTTTTCACATTTATAACACACATCTCCGCAAATCATCTCTAATAGACACCAACAGTAAACATCTTCAACATCTGTAAGCAGTCATCCATGTTTAAATCTTTGAACAATTCATCTTTATTGTTCGAGTACATGAAAGTAACTAAAATATGTTCAGAAACAAATATCTTCTATTATGTCCAATGGAGGGATTCAATCTTTCCTTGTGCCAGCATTTTGAAATTAATTCAGCTTTGTCTTCTTAATTCATGTTCCTTATAGACTAAGTTGATTAAATCCATGTCTTGCAGATTGCAACTCATTTATTAAAAGTAGTCTAAGAATCAAAGAACTGTAATTCTATACACAACATCCAATTTATTCCTTGCAGTCAGCAGAAAACTTTGGAAGTGTGATCATTGTTGTAGCATAGTAGATATAGCAGACAAGTTAATCAAAGTGAGCCCCCAAAAGCAGCAATGCTTTGAAGAAGAAGATGAAGAATAATTAGCTTTATTTAACACATGTATATTGAAACATGCAGTGAAATGAGTCATTTTTGTCTAATCAAATCAGAGAGGATTGTGCTGGAACAGCCCACAATTGTTGCCTCACTTCCAACACCAACATATCATACCCACAACTTACTAACCCTAACCTGTACATCTTTTGAATGTTGAAGGAAACAGAACACCTGGACAAAAACTCTTTACAGCACCAGTAATCAGGGTTCGATATCCACTGTTGTCTGTAAGAAGTTTGTACGTTCTCTCTGTGACCATGTGAGTTTCCTCAGGGTGCTCCAGTTTCCTCCCACATTCCAAAGATGCACGGGTTAGGGCTAGGGAATTATAGATGACACTTGCACATTCTCGAAGTGTGTTGGACATTGACGCAAATGGCACATTTCACTGTATGTTTCAATACATATGTGACAAATGGTGTATTTAATATTTCAGTAATATTTAAGTAATATGGTAAATACATTCTTTAATTAAGCATTCTTTGTTGTTTATGTAATTCATTACAGATTTTATGTAAAAGTACATGAGTGGGATAGGTCATTATGTCACCACGTCATAAGTGCATGCCTCCCCAAAGTAAAATCAAAAGTACAGACGCATTAACCCTGAATCCATGTTTTTTCTTTTGATAAGTTTTATGCTTTGTGGTGATGATTAAGTTTTAAAATGAAAGCAAGATGACTAGCTACCTGTTGAAGTGCAGCTAATTTTTTTTTCATCTAAAGAGAAAAGAGATATTTGAGTTTAAAAAAAAAGCACAGTGAGGGGCAGAAAACAGATGAAATCCAGAGGTACATAAATAGTGAGTACTGGATGATAATAATACTGGGCCAAAATGTTGACAATACTTTTTTCCTCTGTCCTGCTGAGTTCTTCCAGCATTTTGTGTGTGCTGCTTGCATTTCTAGCATCTGTAGATTTTCTCTTGTTTGTCAAAAGGAATGGGAGTCCATTTCAGCTTAGATGCCTGAATTGAAGGAATAATCAGAACATTGTCAGTTCAGTGGTGGGCTTAATGATGCACTGAGAGATCATTTAGTTTATGTAATCTTACAAGAACTCATTCAAAAATCTCAACTCATATTTAAAAGAGCAGTTGAAATTGCTGTATCAATGGAAACAGCAGCAGAGACCCAACTGAGTTGAGGTCAGGAATTAAAGTAAGTGCGAGCAAAATTGCACCGTTTCAACAGAAGTCTACTTGACCAAAAAATTTGTGTTTCATTGTGGCAGAGTCGTCACGTACACCAGACCAATGCAGATTTAAAGGCAAAACTTGCAGAAAGTGCAGCAAGGTAGGACACATACAAAGAGCATGTCCGGCAGACAAAAATAAATGGACCACACAGGGAAGAGAAAAAAATAAAAGGTCAAAAAGAGCTCTAATATGCATGCTGTTGCTGAAAATTTTGATAATTATGAGAATAGTACAGGACTGAGTAGCCTTAAAATTTACTGTGCGAAAACCAATAAGAGACATTTAATATCACTGACATCAGAAGTGGGTGGCAAATTAATTGAAATGTAGTTGGATACTGGCTCAGCTGCTTCAGTCAGTCCACAAAATGAGTTTGAACAGTATTATGGGGCTACAACTTTTTGGAGGTCCATCAACCATTTGCATGCCACATGCCTGTAATAGAGTCAACTGAAAGTGAATTAAGAAAAGTACTGAATGATGCCACAGCGGTGTTTAAGGATGGCATTGAAAACTCAAACATATCAAGGGCAAGACAGTGTTAAATGAAACTGTCACACCAAAGTTTCACAAATCCCTCCTGTTCCTTAGAACATACGTGATAAAGTAGTCAGTGAGCTAGATCATATGGAGGCTGAATGAGCATTCTTTCTTGTTTACATAATTTGTTAAGGGTTATATGTAAAAGTACATGAATGGCATACGTCATTATGCCACCACGCCATAAGTGCGCATCTCACTAAAGTGAAAACAGAATACAGACACATTATTCCTGGCTCCATGTTTTTCTCTTGATTAGTTTTATGCTTTGCGGTTATAAAACATTACAACAAATAAAGCTCAGTTTTAATCTTTAACCTTCACACCGAGGAGGAATAGAATTACTTACATACTGAATTACAAATGTACAAATCTGTCTGACAATCAAAGGCCACCTGGTCCATCAAACCACTCTTTGCGTATGCTCACTGGATCACCGTAAGGGGATATTCTGTGTAGAGTAAGGAACTGGGTCAAAACCCTGAATCAGGACTGAGGAGAGGGAAGGTAGCTGACATAAAGAGGAGAGAGGAAATGATGAGACAGATATAGATATAGAACTTAGAACAACACTTTGTAGACTCTTCAATCACAATGTTATGCCGATCCTTTAACTGACTCCAAGATCCATCAAATCCTTTCCTCCCACATCGGCCTCTATTTTTCTTTCATCCATGTGCCTGCCCAAGACTTTGTTAAATATCCATGATACACACAGTGGTCACTTTACAAGGTACCTCTTTTATCTATAAAGTGGTCACTGAGTGTATGTTTGTGGTTCTTTGCTGCTGTATCTTATCCACTTCAAAGTTCGATGTGTTGTGTTCAGAGATGTTCTTCTGCACACCACTGTTGAATGTGGTTATTTTAGTTACTGTTGCCTTCCTGTCAGCCTGAACTAGTCTGACTATTCTCTCTGGCTTTTCTCGTTAACAAGGCTTTTTCATCCACAGAACTGCTGCTCACTGAAGACTTGCTTTTTTTTTTTGCTTTTTGCACCATTCTCTGTAAACTCTAGAGACTGTTGTGTGTGAAATCCCAGGAGATCAGCAGTTTCCGAGATACTCAAACCACCCCGTCTGGCACCAACAATCATTCAGAGTCAAAGTCATTCAGATCACATTTCTTCCCCATTCTGACGTTTGGTCTGAACATCAACTGAACCTTTTGACCATGTCTGCATGCTTGGTGCCACATGATTGGCTGATCAGATGTGTGTATAATCGAGCAGGAGTACCTGTATATTTAAAAAAAAAGCCACCTCTGGCATGCCTCTGTACTTTCCTCCAATCACATTAAACTTATGCCTATTACTGCCAAGGAACAAAGTCTCTGGCTATCCACTCGATCTCTGCCTCATATCATCTTATACAGCTCTATCAAGTCACTTCTCATCCTCCTTCACTCCAAAGAGAAAAGCCCTAGCTCATTCAACCTATCTCATAAAATGTGCTCTCTAATCCAAGCAACATCCTCTAAACCCTCTCTAAAGCTTCCACATCCAGTGCCTTATTTCTTGTGGCTCTTGAACTCCAACCTGGAGCATGGTGATGGGGATGGGGGAGGGGTGCTGGGACCATGTTGTTTGTGATAAATGTTAATGACTTGAATATGAATGAGGAATACATGATTAGTAGGTTTGTAAACAACATAAAACTTGATGGTAACAAACACAAACTGCTGGAGGAACTGTACAATGAATAAACATGTTCTGACTTTTTCCTCCTTCTTGGCTTTGGAGGTGGTGCAGAGGAGGTTCACCAGTTGATTCCAGAGATGAGGGGGTTAGACTATGAGTGGGACTTTACTTGCTGGGATTCAGAAGAATGAGAGGAGATCTTATAGAAACATATAAAATTATGAAAAAGAGAACTGATAGAGGTAAAAAAAAAGGCGTTTCCTCTGGTAAGTGAGACTAGAACTAGGGAACATAGCCTCAAGGTTTGGGTGAGTGGATTTAGGATGAAGATGAAGCGGAACTGCTTTTCCCAGAAAGTGCTGAATCTGTGGATTTCTCTGCCCAATGAAGTAGTGGGGGCTACCTCAGTAAGTATATTTAAGACAAGGTGGGATAGATTTTTGCATGGAAGGGGAATTAAGGGTTGTGGAGCAAAGACAGGTAGGTGGAGATGAGTCCATGGCCAGATCAGCCATGATCTTATTGAATGGTGGAGCACGTTCAACGGGCCAGATGGCCGACTCCTTCTCCTATTTCTTATGTTCTTATGTCTTGGAGGTTTGGAAGAGTGCAAATGTCACTCCACTCTTTAAGAAGAGAGAAAGGCAAAAGAAAGGAAATTTGGGGCCAGTTAGCCTTCTTCAGTGGTTGCAAACCTGTTTGAGTCTATCATCTGCTTGTAAACCTGCTGCCTCATCCTCAGCTCTATCATACTGGTTCCCATCCCCTGCCAGATTAGTTTAAAACCACTCCCAGCAGCTCTAGCAAAACTGTTTGCAAGGATATTGGTCCCCTCAGATTCAAGTGCAACCTGTCCCTTTTGTGCAGGTCCCACCTGCCCCAGAAGAGGTGCCAATTATCCAGCAATGAAGCAGTGGGGGCTACTTCAGTAAGTATATTTAAGACAAGGTGGGATAGATTTTTGCATACTGGGGAATTAAGGGCTGTGGAGCAAAGACTGGTAGGTGGAGATGAGTCCATGGCCAGATCAGCCATGATCTTACTGAATGGTAGAGCAGGCTTGATGAGTCAGATGGCCGACTCCTTCTGCTATCTCTTATGTTCTGTTCCTTTCCAGTTCTGATGACAGGCCTCAAGAAGCATCGATTGTTTATTCATTTCCTGAGAAGCTGCCTGACCTGCTGAGTTCCTCCAACATTGTGTGTGTGTTGCTCTGGATTTCCAGGATCTGCAGAACCTCAAAGTTCTAAGTTCAAAGTAGAATACAATATACAACCTTGAGATTCTTCCTCTAACAGGTAGCTACGAAACAAAGAAACCCAAAGGAACCAATTAAAAATAAGAATACTTCAAACACCCAATGTGCAGAGAAAAAAAGCATGCAAACAATGAACGTAAGAACATATAGTTCTGAACTGAAGTCCACAAAATTCTTCCACAGACCCTTAGTTCAGCTCAGGGTTGAGTAAACCTTGCGGAACAGTGAGGTGAAGTGACCCATCACTTGTCTCAGGCCCCGACACCCTGGCCTTTTCAATTTGGCTCAGCAACCAAATTGTCTAAACATCTGGTTCTGTCACTTTGATATGCTCTGGCGCCTGAACCCGCCGTCTCGATTAGGCCTGTACCCAACCTTTCCAATTCAGTCCGGTGCTTAAATTAATAGAGCCTCATGTTTTCCTCACTCTTGGACACAGGGCCACTGCCTCGCCCTGGTTCCACCACATTGAATCGCCTCCAAGTCCAAAATGAGGCTACAGACTATTGTTTGTGATGATAGTTTACCAGAAAAAGAATGATTAACAAAGGTTTTAATTGTTGTTTTCCTTGTTTCATTAGTGACCAGCCTGCGCCAACTTAAACTGGAATCTCTTGTGTTTGTAACAGTGGATGTTGTGAATAGATTTGTGTATGTAACCCCTTGATCTTAGTTCATCAATTAAATCATCCCTTTTGCAATGATTCTTAGGAGGAAAGCCCTAGTCAGCCAAATCCCTCTTAGCTTCTCCCCTCCATGTACCTATCCAAATGCTTTTTAAATGATACTAATGTATTGCCTCAACCATTCCACTAGCAGCTGATCCTATGTTCTCATTGCCTTTTGTGTGAAAAAGTTGCCCCTCAGATCCTTTTTAAATCTCTATCTGCTCACCCTAAACCTGTGTTTCCTAGATTTGGATTTTCTTATCCTTGGGAATACACTTAGCATCCACCTTACTTATGCTTCTCATAATGGAAACAGGCCTTCGGGCCTTCTGCAATGCCCAATTACACATATTTGAGCAATTAACCCATACCAACCCGTACAACTTTGGAATGAGGGAGGAATCTGGAGCACCCATAGTCAACCCATAAGGTCATGGGAAGCATGTAGAAACTGGTCACAGACAGTGGCAAGAATTGGTTGCTCTGTAATAGCATTACGCTAATTATGTCACCCCAAATATGTTGCTAGCAGCCCAAGACTTAGAAATGCTTGCCTGTGCTGAACAAGATAGAGTAAATTCAGCTTAAAACTATCTCCAACTGAGTGACGAACAGCCAGAATACTTTCCAGATGCATTCATCAACATTCCACAAGCACAAGCCATAGTATTGAGGTGAGGATTATTTTGTTTCCATGCTTTGTTTTCAGTTAAGTAGGTGGGTGAGAAGCACAAAAGTAACCAGTGCCCTATGTGTAAATTAGCAATTCATACTTCAAGTAACCATCCCTGATAAAGACTGGGACGAAATGAGTACAGGATGAACCCACTTCTACTAATGAAGAGTAATTGAATAGCCAAGCAGGTCATGCTATGTTCATCAACGTATTGAACAGAAGCACATTATCATTCTGCACAGTTCTGGTCTCATTGCCATTGTACACTTCTCCATTATATTATAGCTTTGCATAGCCACAGCGCAATGGAATTGCTTACTCAGGCAAGTTTTTACTCATCTGTGCTTACACTGAAATCTTTTGCTCCTTGACAAACTCATTATAAATGTCAACAGTGGCCAATGCAATGGAAAAGTCATCTCCATGACAACCAGTACTTTCAATGCACGGGGCATGCATGTGATGCTGAATACTATATAAAAACGTTTAAGTGAGATTGAAGAAATAAATCAAAATTGTAATATTTACTCAACTTTCCATTCTATGATAGCTGACCCCCTATTGCAAGCTGTCTCAACACAAAATATTAACACTTTGAATGCTGCCATTATTCCCAACCTCAAACCTATTGCTAATGAAAGGCAGCATGAAATCTACTGTAACACAGAAATAAAAACAGTCCTTCACCGTTCAGGTCCCCAAATGGTCCTTCTAGGAAAGGTGAAAAGTCGTCTCCATGCCAACCAGCACTTTCAATGCATGGGGCAATGTGAGTCTGTGGATCACCTGTTAGCCTGTTGGGTGATCTACTGTATCCACTGCTCCCAATGAGGCCTCCTCTATATTCGTGAGACCCGGCATAGATTGACAAAATGTTTCATTGAGCATCTCCACTCCATCCACCTCAAAAGGTAGGTCTGTCTGGTGGACAACCATTTCAATTCTTCTTCACATTCCCATTCTGAATGCCAATCCATGGCTTCCTCTATTATAACGATCAGGCCACTCTCAGATTGGAGGAGCAACACCTGATATTCCATCTGGGTAGCCTCCAACCTGACAACATGAACATCTTTTTCTCAGTTCAAAAATATGATGTGCAAAATAACTTGTGAGTCCTTGTACAGGATTTCCTAAAGTTTAGTTTGCAAGTTGAGTCGGTGGTGAAGAAGACAAATGGAATGTTAGCATTAATTTCGAGAGGGCTAGAATATAAAAGTAAGGATGCAATGTTGAGGCTTTATAAGGCACTGATGAAGCCTCACTTGGAGTATTGTACCCCTCAGTGTTCTTAATGAGGTGACTGAAGAGATTGTGGAGGCATTAGTAATGATCTTTCAAAAATCACTAGATTCTGGAATGGTTCCAGAAGACCGGAAAATTGCAAATATCACTCCACTCTTCAAGAAGGGAGAGAGGCAGAAGAAAGGAAATTATAGGCTCGCTAGTCTGACCTCAGAGGTTGGGAAGATGTTGGAATTGATTGTTACGGTTGTGGTTTTGGGGTACATGGAGAGACACGATAAAACAGGCTGTAGTCAGCATGGTTTCCTTAAGAGAAAATCTGGCCTGACAGATCTGTTAGAATTCTTTGAAGAAATAACAAGCAGGATAGACAATTGGTTGATGTGGTGTCCCTGGATTTTTGAAGTCCTTTGACAACGTTTTAAGAGCCCATGTTATTACAGGAAAAATACAAGCATGGATAAAGCTGTGGCTGATTGGCAGGAGGCAAAGAGTGGGAATAAAAGGAGCCTTTTCTGGTTGGCTGCCAGTGACTAGTGGTGTTCCACAATGGTCAGTGTTGAGACCACTTCTTTATGCATTATATATCAATGACTTGGGTGATGGAATTGCTGGCTTTGTTGAAAGTTTGAGGATTATATGAAGTAGGTGGAGGGGCAGGTAGTTTTGAGGACACTGAGAGAGGCTACAGAAGGAATTAGAAGAATGGGCGAGTAGGTAGCAGAGTGAACGCAATGTCAGGAAGTGTATGGTAGTGCACTTCATGAGAAGAAATAAAAGGGTAGACTTTTTTAAATTGGGAGAAAATTCAAAAATCTGAGGCACAGAGAGATTTGGAAGTCCTTGTGCAGGATTCCCTAAAGGTTAACTTGCAGGTAGAGTCAGTGGTAAGGAAGGCGTTAGCAATGATTTCAAGAGGACTAGAATATAAAAGCAAAGATCTAATGTAATGTTGAGCTTTTGTGAGGTCTCACTTGGAGTATGTGTGTAGTTTTAGGCCCCATATCTTAGAAAGTATGTGCTGTCACTGGAGAGGGTTCACAGCAGGTTCACAAAAATGATTCAGGGATTGAACAACTTGTCACATGAAGAGCGTTTGATGGCTCTGGGCTTGTATTCACCGGAGTTCAGAAGAATGAGGGGTGACCTAATTGAAATCTATCAAATGTTAAAAAGCCTCAAATAGAGTGGATGTGGAAAGGATGTTTCCTATGGCTGGAGAGTTTAGGACCAGAGGACAAGACTCAGAATAGAGGGCCATCCTTTTAGAACAGAGATGAAGAGGAATTCCTTTAGCCAGAGAGTGGTGGATCTGTAGAATTTGTTGCCACAAACAGCTATGGAGGCCAAGTTTTTACATACATTTAAGGCAGAGCGTGAAAGATTCTTGATTGGTCAGGGTATAAAGAGATACGGGGAGAACCAGAAGATTGAGTTTGAGAGGGCAACTGGAGCAGACTTGATGGACCAAGTGGCCTTATTCTGCTCCTATATCTTCTGGTCCTATGGTCTTATGAGGATGAAAGGGTTACCGTCTGAGGACCAATTGGTGGCTCAGGGTCAATGAGGGGTCACCTCATTGAAACCTATTGAATGTTGAAAGGTCTCAATAGAGTTGTTATGCAAAGGATAACTCCCTATAGCGAGGGAGTCCTGGACCAGAGGGTAAAGCCTCAAAATACAGGGGCATCTACTTAGAATGGAGATGAAGAGGAATTTCTTTACCCAGAGTGGTGAATGTGTGGAATTCATTGCCTCAAGCAGTTATGGAGGCCATGTCATTGGATATATTTAAGGCAGAAGTTGATAGATTCTCGATTAGTCAGGTCATGAAGGGTTACAGGGAGAACACAGGCGACTGGTGCTGAAATGGAAATGGCTCAGGCATTATGAAATGGTGGAGCAGACTAGATGGGCCAAATGACCTAATTCTGCTCCTATATCATGGTCTTCTCTAAAATCTGGCAATTTCCTTACCTCCCCCATTCTGGCTCCCCTCTTACCTCTTCTCCGCTCCTCATCTGAACAACACTGTCCTCTGATATCCTTCCAGCTTCCCTTTCTCCCATGGTCCACTCTCCTCTCCTATCAGGTTCCTTCTTTTTCAGCCCTTTATCTCTTCCTCCTATGTCCCCCAGGTTCTCAAGTTATCTCCTTTCTTCCACCCTCACCTGGTCACACATATCCTCCAGCATGCAATTCACCTCCCATCTCCTTATCCTAGCTTCGACCCCCTTTCTTTTCAGTTCTCATAAAGGGTATCAGCCCAAAATGTTAACTGCTGATTCCTATGCCGAGATGCTGCCTAACTTGTTAAGTTCCTTCAGCATTTTGTGAGTGTTGCTTTGGATTTCCAGCATCTGCAGAATCTCCTGTGATGAGAGTACAAGTGAAATTTTGTCCATGGAGTGAGATGGCTTTTCAAAGTAACCTTTACTCAGAAAAGAGGAAATGTTTGAGGTTGATCAGGTAGACGAGTGGTTATATTATCGGTTTAAAACCCAGACGCCTGGATATTTGATCCAGAGAAAATAGTTTGATCTGCAGCATGATTGGAAGGATACTAAATTCAAATAATTAAATCAATGTGAAATTAAGCAGCTAATTTTACAAATGGTAATGATAAAATTAACAGAAGCTCGCTGGCTGAGCCCAACATACAGTGAACTATATATCTGCAATGGATTAAGTTCTAACAGCAGTTTTAAGAATTTCTAAGTGAACTAAGCACACTGTAATCTGATCAGCTCAAAATCATCTCCACCAAAGTGAAAAGCAGGAGGAATGTTTTTTAAATGTGTTAATGAACTTTCCTCCAAAAGTATCCGGGGACCTGGGATAACAAATGCACAGTTTGCTGAAAGTGGCTGCACAAGAAGACAGGGTGATGAAGAAGGAGTTTAGCAGTTTAGCATGCTGGTCTACATTATGCTACAGTTGTCGGTGAGGCTGCACTTGGAATATTGTGGTCACCCAACTATAGGAAAGACTTTGTCAAGTTGGAGAGAATTCAGAAAGAGATTTACAAAGATGCATATGAGGATTTATGAGAGGGCTTCTTCCCCTTTCCTTTCCCGTCCTGATGATGGGTCTCGTCCTTCTACATAGATGCTGACTGACCTTCTGAGATCTTCAAGCATTCTGTGTGTATTACTCTCAATGTCCAGAATCAGCAGAGTTTGTGGAGATACTGACTGTTCTAAAGGGAGAAGTTGCCCACACTGATATTTTATTCCTTGGTGTGTAGAACAATGAGAAACATAGAAAACCTACAGCACACTACAGGCCCTTCAACCCACAAAGCTGTGCCAAACATACCTTAGAACTGCCTAGGTTTTACCCATGGCCCTCTATTTCATAAGCACTGTGTAGCCATCCAGGAGACTCTTAAAAGACCCTATCATTTCTGCCTCCACCACCGCCGCTGGCAGCCCATTCCCACACTCAACACTCTCTGCCTAAATATTTACCCCTGACATCTCCTCTTTACCTACTTCCAAGCACCTTAAAACTATGCCCTCTCATGCTAGCCATTTCAGCCTCTGACTATCCACATGATCAATGCTTCTCATTATCTTGTACACCTCTATCAGGTCACCTCTCATCCTCCGTCGCTCCAAGGAGAAAAGGCCAAGTTCACTCAACCTATTCTCATAAGGCATGCTCCCCAATCCAGGCAACGTCCTTGCAAATCTCCTCTGCACCCTTACTATGGTTTCCACGTCCACCTTATAGTGAGGCAACCAGAAATGAGCACTGTACTCCAAGTGGGGTTTGACCAGGGTCCTATATAGCTGCAACATTACCTCTTCGCTCTCAAACTCAATCCCACAATTGATGAAGGCCAATGCACTGTATGCCTTCTTAACCACAGAGTCAACCTGTGTTGCAGCTTTGAGTGTCCTATGGCCTCGAATCCCAAGATCTCTCTGATCCTCCACACTGCCAAGAGTCTTACCATTGGTGGTGGTGGAGGCGGAAATGATAGGGTCTTTTAAGAGACTCTTGGATGGCTACACGGAGCTTATAAAATAGAGGGCTATGGGTAAAACCTAGGTATGTTTGGCATAGCCTTGTGGGCCAAAGGGCCTGTATTATGCTGTAGGTTTTCTATGTTTCTATGTTTCTCATTCTTTTACATGCCAAGGAATAAAATATCAGTGTGGGCAACTTAGAATGTTACCTGGGTTTCATCTCCTAAATCACAGGGAAAGGTTGTACAAGTTAGGTCTTTATTCTTTGGAGTGTAGAAGGTTGAGGGGTGACTTGATAGAGATATTTAAAATTATGAGGGGGATAGCTAGAGTTGACGTGGATAAGCTTTTTCCATTGAGAGTGAGGAAGATTCAAACAAGAGGACGTGAGTTGAGAGTTAAAGGGCAAAAGTTTAGGGGTAACATGAGGGGGAACTTCTTTACTCAGAGAGTGGTAGCTGTGTGGAATGAGCTTCCAGCAGAAGTGGTTGAGGCAGGTTCGATGTTGTCATTTAAAGTTAAGTTGGATGGATATATGGACAGGAAAGGAATGGAGGGTTTTGGGCTGAGTGCAGGTCGGTGGGACTAGGTGAGAGTAAGAGTTCAGCACGGACTAGAAGGGCTGAGATGGCCTGTTTCTGTGCTGTAATTGTTATATGGTTATATGGTTATATTAATGCTATATTCTGCCATCATATTTGACCTCATAGAAATTTATAAAATCTATGAAGGGCAGGGATGAGGAGGAGAGTCATAATCTTTTCCACAGGGTTGTGGAGTCCAAAACTAGAGGGATCAGATACAATATAAGAAGGAAAAAATTTAAAAGAGACCTCAGGGGCTTCTTCGCACAGAGGGTAGTGAGTACCTGGAATGAGCTGCCAGGGGAAGTTGGTTGAGGTGGGTACAATTGCAACATAAGGTGAACAGCCAGAAGTCTTGGTACATGTTGGTACCAATGACATTGTAGAAAAAGGGAGGAGGTCCTGAAGACAGAATTCAGGGAGTTGGGTAGGAAGCTGAAAAGCAGGACTTCCAGGGTAGTAATCTCAGGATTGCTGCCTGTGCCACGTGCTAACGAGCGCAAAAATAGCATGATCAGGCATATTAATGTGTTGCTGAGAGACTGGTGTAGGGGACAGGGCTTCGAGTTCCTGGATCATTGGGGCCTCTTCTAGGGGAGGTACGAACTGTACAAAAAGGACGGGTTACACTTTTTTTTATTAAGTGCAATCCCAAAGGGGTCCAATATTCTAGCAGGCGGGTTTAATAGAATTGTTAGGGAGGGTTTAAATTAATTTGGCAGAGGGATGGGAACCGGAGTGACAGGGCTGAGGAAGGGGAAAACAGAAATAAATTAAAGATAGCATGCAACAGAGATGATAGATGGACAGGCAGGAGATGAGGCATAATCACAGCCAGTGGGATGAGTTACAGGGCAATAAGAGGCATGGTACAGTTAAAACAGAAAGCAGAAATACTGGACTGGAAGTGATATATTTGAATGCACACGGCATAAGAATAAAATGGACGATCTTGAAATTCAGCTACAGATTGGCAAGTATGACATTGTGGCCATCTCTGAAACTTGGCTAAAGGATGGCTGCCATTGGGAGCTGAACGTCCAAGGATATTTCCTTTGTATCAGAAAAATAGATTAGTAAGCGGGGGGGGGGGTGGCTCCGTGTATAAGAAATAATATTAAATCTTTAGAAAGGGATGACATAGGATCGGAAGGTGAAGAATCTCTATGAGTTGAGTTAAGAAATAGCAAGAGTAAAAGGACCCTAATGGCAGTTGTATACAGGCCTCCAAACAGAAGCCGGGAGGTGGATTACAAATTACAGCAGGAGATAGAAAAGGCGCTCAGAAAGGCAATGTCATGATAATCGTAGGGGATTTTAACCTTAAAGTGGGTTGGGAAAACTGGGTCAGTACTGGACATCAAGAGAGAGAATTTGTAGAATGTCTAAGGGATGGCTTTTTAGAACAGCTTGTTGTTCAGCCCACTAGGGGATCGACTGTGCTAGATTGGGTGCTGTGCAATGATCTGGAGGTGATATGAGAGCTTAAGTTTAAGGAACCCTTAGGGAACAGTGATCACAATATGATCGAGTTCACATTGAAATTTGAGAGGGAAAAAGTAAAATCCAATGTGTCAGTATTTCGGTGGAATAAAGGAAATTATAATGGCATGAGAGGGGAACTGGCCGAAGTTGACTGGAAACAGATATCTGCAGGAAGGATGGCAGAGTAGTAATGGCTGGAGTTTCTGCGAAAAATGAGGGAATTGCAAGACAGACTATATTCCAAAAAAGAAGAAATTTTCGAATGGAAGAGGAACACTACCGCGGGTGACAAGTGAAGTCAAAGCCAAAATAAAAGCAAAAGAGAGGGCATACAAGGAAGCCAGAGCCAGTGAGAAGATAGAGGATAGGAAGCTTTTAAAAACTTTCTGGAGGAATCTAAGAAGGCAATTAGGAAAGAAAAGATGAATTATGAATGAGAATGATTCCAGGAATGAAAGGGTTATTGTTTGAGGAATGTCTGGCAGCTCTTGGGTTGTATTCCCTGGAGTTCAGGAGAATGAGGGGGGATCCCATAGAAACATTCCGAATGTTAAAAGGCCTGAACAGATTAGATATGGCAAAGTTATTTCCCATGGTAGGGGAGTCTCGGACAAAAAGGCATGACTTCAGGATTGAAGGACATCCATTTAGAACAGAGTTGTGGAGAAATTACTTTAGTAGAGGGTGATAAATCTATGGAATTTGTTGCCACGAGCGGCTGTGGAAGCCAAGTCATTGGGTGCATTTAAAGCAGATATAGATAGGTTCTTGATTAGCCAAGACATCAAAGGGTATGGGGAGAAGGCAGGGGAGTTGGGATGACTGAAAGAATTGGATCAACTGTGATTGAATCGCGGACCAGACTCAATGGGCTGAATGGCCTACTTTGGCTCCTATATCTTATGGTCTTATGGTCTTATAACATTTCAGAGTGTTTGAATAGATACATGGAGGGGAGGAGCTTACAGGGTTGTGGGCCAGTCACTGCTACTGGGACCAGCAGGGAGGTGCCATGGTTGGCATGGGTCAGATGGGCTGAAAGACCTGCTTTCTTACTGTGTGACTCTGTTTCTAAGCACAAGCCACAGTTTAGAGGTGAAGATATCCTGGTTTTTGTGCTTTTTTTCTGGTTAAATAGGTGGGTGAAATACACAAATGTAACCAGTGCTCTGTGTGTAAATTAGTAATTCCTATCCCTAGGCTACTATCACGGGTGAAAGGTGGAAAATGAAGGTGTCTTTAACAGAAGGAAATCTGCCTGAGCTTACCAAGTCAGGCCTATGTGACTCCAGACCTACCCATTGAGAATGGGTAAACTGCCCACGTCCAATAGTCAGGTCCTTTAAGGACCAATCAGTAATGTAGAGCCTGTTAATTAAAATAAGTCACTTTTGTGGATCAGTGGTTCTCAAAGAGCATTCTGAAATAGGGTCGTGGAGAGTAACTCTAATTCATAGTTACACAGTATTGGTTGTCCTTAATGCACTTAACAGTCAGGTCTGCTTCCTACCTAACTGCCACAATACTTCACTGACGCTGTTTCTTTCACTCAAAACAATTGTAAGTTGAGTTCAAAAGAATGCTTTGGGGATGAAACAAGCATCAATCAGGGAACCGCTCCAAAACTATACATAATTTTCCAAGGAATTTTCCCTAGTAAAGTACAACAGAGGGATCATAAGGGAGAGTGCACTTTCTACCTTTTATAATGTCTACTTTCCATCTTGTTTTACTATTTTAACATGTTTTGCAGATAAAAATATCATTTGAGTATCAACAAAAGGATATCAGAATCAGATTTACTAGACATATGACATGAAATGTGTTGTTTTGTTGCAGCAGTACAGTTGAATGACATAAAAATCTAAAAATCACATAAATAAATAGTGCAAAGAAAGGTGGTGTTCATGGTTTCATAGACCATACAGAAATCTGATGGTGGAGCAGAAGAAACATAGGAACATAGAAAGCCTACAGTGCAGTACAGACCCTTTGGCCCACAATGTTGTGCTGAACATATACGTACTTTAGAAATGACCTAGGGTTACCAGAAGCTGTTCCTAAATCAATTGTGAGTCTTCAGGCTCCTGTACCTCCTCCCCGATGGTAATAATGAGTAGAAGGCAAGTCCCAGATGGTGAAGGTTCTTAATGATGGATGCAGCTTTCTTGAGGCACAACCTCTTGAATATGTCTTTGATGCTGAGAGTTGTGCCTATGTTGGAGCTGAATGAGTCTACAGTCCTCTGCAATCTCTTTCGATCTTGTGCATTGGACCCTCCATATCAGGCAGTGATGCAACCAGTCAGAATGCTCTCCATGGTACCTCTGTAAGTCTTTGATAACATATCAAATCTCATCAAAGTCCTAAAAGTAGAGTTTCTGGCATGCTTTCTTCATGATTGCATCAGTATATTGGGCCAAGGATAGATCCCCTGAGATGGTGATACCCAGGAACATGAAGCAGCTCATCCTTTCCACTGCTGACGCCTCGATGAGGACTGCTGTGTGTTCCTCCAAGTTCCTCTTCCTGAAGTGCACAATCAAACCCTTGGTCTTACTGTAGTTGAATGGAAGGTTGTTACTGCAGCACCACTCAACCAGCCGAGCTATCTCACTCCTATATGCCTCCTTGTGGCACTTGAGATTCTACAGTTGTGTCATTGACAAAGTTATACTGTAGATGGTGCTTGAGCTGTGCCTAGTCACAGCCGTGAATGTAGAGAGAGTAGAGCAGTGTGCTAAGCACACATGCTTGAGGTGGTCCAGTGTGATTGTCATCGAGAAGATGTTACTTCTGAACTGCACAGATTATGATCTCCCAATAAAGAAGTCAGGCATCCAGTTGCAGAGGGAGGCATGGAGACTAAGGTTTTGAAGCTTGTTGATTAATACTGAGGAGATGCTGGTGTTGAACACTGAGCTGTATCAATGAACAACAGCTTGCCATAGATATTATTGTTGTCCAGATGATTGAAGGCAGAGTGGAGAGCCAGTGAGATTGTGTCTGCTGTAGATCTGTTGTGGTAATAGGAGAATCGCAGTAGGTCCCGATCCTTGCTCAGGCAGGAGTTGATTCAAGCCATGACCAGCACAGTAGATCCGAAGGTCATTGAGGCAGCTCTCTCTGTTCTTCTTGAGCACTGGTATGATTGAGGCCCTTTTGAAGCTGGTGCGAACCTCCAATTGGGGCAGTGAAAATTTGAAGATGTCTTTGAACATTCCAGGCAGTTGGTTGGCTCAAATTTTCAGTATCCTTCCAGATACACAATCAGGGCCTAATACCTTGCAGTTGGTTAAAATGCAGTTTTCTGTTTGATTTGATTCTGGAGTCTGGAGTCTGGAGGTTAGGTGTCACTATGATGAACATGTCAGGCAGGCAATGGTGAAGCAGGACAATTGGAAGCAGTACTAATCTAAGGGTTTTTGAGAGAAAATGATTATTGACTTCTTGCCAAGCTGAATTTCCCCATAGATCTAGAAATCACAAGTGAGGGATGAGTGAGCTCTGAAATCATTTTTCATGAAGGCAGGTAATTGAGGACTTTTCCGTTAGAGGTGTGAAGATACACCAGTGAAATAGATGGCTGATGTAATCAGTCACTTGTTTCAATGATAAATACCCTGTCCTCTGTCCAAGAATTGTCCTTTTACACTGCTTTAACCCTTTATAAGTTGTGAGAATTACTGGTGGTGCAGTGGTTTGTTTAATGGTGTCCGTTTATATGTCGTTTCTCTCTGTGACTAGCATTGATTGCCTCTCCTTCAATGGATGATCCAGCAAAAAGCTTTAAAGAGGAAGCCACACTGTCTTGGATTAGGAGTCAGGAGCAAATTAGAAACTGAAAACATGTCAGAAACAGAAGATTCTGGAATGTTCAGCAGGTATGACAAATCTTAACCAAAGAGAAAATATTAAATGCTTCAACGTTTTGTGATAACTGTAATTTTAACTCTCTCCCTGCCCTCATTTTAACAACTTTCTACAAGAGCACCATTGAGATTTTACTGTCTGGCTGCATCATTGTGTGGTACAGAAGCTGCAAGACATCGGACCGCAAGACCATACAGAGGGTAGTAAAAACTCCAGCGAGGATCACTGGGGTCTCCCACCCCCATTTGTGACATTTACTGGAAGTGTTGTAGACGAAGGGCCCAAAGAATTGTTGAGAATCCCCTCCACCCACCCCACAATCTCTTTGACCCACTACTGTCAGGAAGAAAGAACAGGAGCGTCAGGACTAGGACCACCAGACTGGGTAACAGTGTCTTCCTTCTGGCTGTGAGACTAATGGATACCCTGCACTGGACTGTTCCAGTATTCCTGCTTCTCTTCCATTTCCTGCTTTACAGAACAGAAAGGCGAAGAAATTTTTTTAGTCAGAGAGTGGTGAATCCGTGGAATTTGTTGCCACGGGCAGCAGTGGAGGCCAAGTCATTGGGTGTATTTAAGGCAGAGATTGATAGGTATCTCAGTAGCCAGGGCATGAAAGGTTTTGATGAGAAGGCGGGGGAGTGGGACTAAATGGGAGAATGGATCAGCTCATGATAAAATGGCGGAGCAGACTCAATGGGCCGAATGACCGACTTCTGCTCCTTTGTCTTATGATCTATTTCTGGGAAGTTATTTGGATCCTCTCTCTTCTAATTTGCCTCCTCATCTTTGTTTTTTATTAATTCTTCCAATTCACTTTTATAGGGCCCAAACTGATTTTTTTGGGTGTATCCATAGAAAATATCGCTTCTGTTTGTAGCTAGCTTAATCTTGGATTCAGCTTCTTTTCTCTCTCTCCATTAATCTTTCAGCTCTTTGTTGATGCTTTTGTTTTTGTTTATTTTGTCCAGTCTTCAGCTTGCTGCAATGGTAATGATTTTCTTTTCTCTGCAGGTTTGTTGTATTTTTAAACAGCAATGTCTGTTTCTTATGGAAGTATATCTATTCTGTGTATTGTGGAAGATGTCTATAACTGTCTGACATGGCCTCCAGACTGACTCATGTCACTTTGCCAGTTGCTAGAACAAGAATAGTCCCCACTTCAACTTGCTTTACTTTTTCCTCTTTACACATGCTAAGTACACCAACGTTCTCTATTGTGTCAGTACTTCAGCACTTTGTGCTTCCATTAACGATGTTAGATTTCCTTTCCAGAAGTAGGTTACAGAACCACACCATTTTTTTTCAAACAACAATCTGGTTGCTTCATGATTGCCACTACTTCCAGTTCAGTACAAAGGCAAAAGTCTGCAGGTACAGGAATTATGAGGACAGGATATGGAACACACAGACAGGACATGGAACACTACAGCACCGCAGATTCCCTAATAATGTACTCTAAGATCCGTCTAACAGTTCACTCCCACATAGCCCTCCATTTCCCTATATGCCTATTTAAATGTCCCTAATGTATCTGATCTAACTCCACACCTGGCAAGACATTCAACATACCCACAAATTTCTGTGTAAGAAGCCTACCTCTGACATCCCCTCTACACTTCCCTCAAATCACCTTAAAATTATGTCCCCTCTTATTAACTATGTCCACCCTGGGAAGAAGTCTCTGACTGGTCACTTGATGCCTCTTATCATCGTGTATACTTGTATCAAGTCATCTCTCATCCACTCCCTTTCACTCCAAAGAGAAAAACCCTGGCTTGCTGAACCTATTGTCCTAAGACATGACACATTGCTAGAGATACTCAGCAGATCAGGCAGCAGCTATGGAGACAGAATCAGGCTAGCAGCCATTCCTCTGAACTGGGAAACAGGAGACAGGGAAAAGGTAGAGATAGGGAAGAACACAAGGGAGTGTCAGTAACAGGGTTGAAAACAAGAGATGAAATGTTCAAAGTTTGATGATTGAGGACTGTGAGGGTATTATGGAAAGCAAGAAATAGATGTTGGAGTGCTCAAACTGAGATACAAAGGCCTCTGATCATCAAAAATTGTAGAATATTTTCAGTTTGCATCTATAAACAAAGATGCTGAAAGGCCTAGATAGAGCAGACATGGAGAGGATGTTTCCGTTAGAGTCTAGGATGAGAGGGCAAAGCTTTAGAATAGAGGAATATCCCTTTAGAAAAGAAATGAGCAGGAATTTGTTTAGGCAGAGAGTAGTAAATCTGTGGAATTTATTACCACAGATGCTCTGGATGCCAAATCCCATTGAGTATTCAAAATGGAGGTTGATTGGTTCCTGATTATTAAGGGCATCAAAGGTTACAGGGAGATTTCAAGAGAATGGGGTTTGAGAGGGAAAAAAGTCAGCCATGATCAAATGGTTGAGTAGACTTGATGGTCCAAATAGCCTAGTTTGCTCCAGTGCTTTCTGGTCTTATGGTTGCTACACTGTGTTATATTGTTTTTGAGTCGCACCTGGAGTTCACCTGTGGGGTGGAATAGGTAGAAACATGGAAACATAGAAAACCTGCAGCACAATATAGGCCCTTCGGCCCACAATGCTATGCTGAACATGTACTTACTTTAGAAATTACCTCAGGTTACCCATTGCCTTCTATTTTTCTAAGCTTCATGTACCTATCCAGGAGTCTCTTAAAAGGTGTAGGGAATGGGGTGACAAAGGAATGAGTAGCTCTGAATCAGACTCAGAATCACATTTAGTATCACTAGTGTATATATATATAATGGTACTGATGGTAGCAGAAAGGATAAGGCATGACCTGGATGATAAAGTTCCTAAATGATGGACAGCACCCTTTTAAGGCATTGCTCCTTGAAGGTGACCTGGATACTACAGAGGCTAGTGCCCATAATGTAGCTGACTAAGTTTACAACTCTCTGCAGCTTACTTCGATCCTGTGCAGTAGACCTCTCATTCGAGACAGTGATGATGCCAGTTCAAATGCTCTCCATTGTATATCTGTAGAAATGTGCAAGTGTTTTTGGTGACGTACAAAATCTCCTCAAACTCCTAATGAAATATAGTCATTGTAGCTGCAATGATATATTGCATCTAAGGTAGATCATCAGAGATATTGACACACAGGAACTTGAAATTGCTCACTCTTTCCACTTCTGATCCCTCTATGAGAACATTTGTGTGTTCCCTTGTCTTACCCTTTCTGAAGACCACAACCTGTTCTTTGGTCTGACTGATGTTGAGTGCAAGGTTATTACTGCAACACCACTCCACTAGTTGATATATCTTGCTCCTGTACCCCCTCATGTCACCATCTGAAATTCTACCAACAATGGTTGTATAATCAGCAAATTTATAGATGGCTTTTGAGCTGTGCCTAGCCACACAGTCATGAGTGTAGAGAGAGTAGAGCAGTGGGCTAAGCACACATCCCTGAGGTGTGCCAGCATTGATTGTCAGTGAGGTGGAGATGTTATTTCCAATCCACACAAATCTTCTGTTTAGGATGTCAAAGATCTAGTGGCAGAGGCCAGGTCTTAGAGATTTTCGATAAGGACTGCAGGAGTGATGGTGCTGAATGCTGAGCTGTTGTCAATAAACAGCATCAAGACATAGTTATTTGTGTTGTCCAGATGATCCAAGGGCATGTGAAGAGCCAATGAGATCGCGTCTGCTGTAGACATATTGTGGCATTAGGCAAATTGCAGTGGGTCCAGGTCCTTACTTTGACAGGAGTTAACTCTAGTCATAACCAACCTCTCAAAGCACTTCATCACTGGAGATGTGAGTGCTACTGGACAATAGTCGTTAAGACAGCTCATCCTGCTCTTCTTGGGCACTGGTATAATTGTTGTCCTTTTGAAGCACTGGAAACCTCTGACTGTAGCAATGAGAGATTGGAAATGAACATTCCTGCCAGTTGGTTAGCACGGGTTTTCAGAACTCTACCAGGAACTCCAACAGGCCTGTTACTTTGCGCAGGTTCATCATCTCGAAAGGAAGCTTGATGTCAGCCTCTGAGTCAGATATCACAGGGTCATTAGGTGCTGCAGGGATTCTCCTAGCTGTGGTTTTATTTTCCCTTTCAAAGTGAGCATAAAAGGCATTTGGGAGTAAAGCATCACTGCCAATCATGGTGTTGGGTTTTGCTTTGTAGGAAGTAATGGCCTGCAAACCCTGCCAGAGTTGACATGCATGTGATTTTGCCTCCAGCCTCATTCAGAATTGTTCCTTAGCTCTTTAAGTACCCCTCCACAAGTTGTTTCAGGATTTATTTTCTACAGACCTGGGTCTCCAGACTTGAAAGCCACAGGCCCGGCTTTTGATTTGGGTGTGTACAGTAAGTTCTCATAGGCACACGCTCATCCACACAGGTTTTAATGAAGTCAGTGACAGCTATGGCGTACTCATTCAGATTTGAAGATGATCCTGAATACAGTCCTGGAAGCGCTCCTGCAACCTCCCTTGCTCAGGCCTTCTTGGTCCTCACTGCTGGTGCTGCAGTCTTCAGTCTCTGCCTGTACTCAGGGAATAGAAGTACAGTCAGGTGATCAGAATTCCCAAAATGTGGTCGTGGGATAGCACGGGAAGTGCTCTTGGATGATGGTGTAACAGTGGTCTAGAGTATTGGTTCCTCTGGTACTACAAATGATCTGTTGGTAATAATTAGAGACTTTTTCAAGCTCCCACAAGTGGGAGGGAGGAGAAGATGGGAGCGCGATGCAGTGCGCGTGGCCGTTCCGAGTGAATGTCGATTATGTGTAACTAGGGGGCCGTGCACAATCCAGATTTGATGGAGACAGCCATAAGAGGTGCAGACGAACATCTGGAGCAACTTCTGAAATGCCTGCTTCACTGCTGCTGCTACTGTGTGATCAAGAATCTCTGGAGACGAAGGCCCCAAATCCTACGCTTTGCCTATTGCCTGTTGCCGGACCGTGGTCGAAGCACTCAGCAGAGATGGTGCTCGGTGCTCGGAGTCAAAGAGGTGGTCGGAGGCTTGGAGTTTTCGGACGGACTCAGAGTCGGACTGTGGTCGGATGCTTCCAGGATGCTGCATCGGCAAGTTGGTGACGCTGGAGGTTTACTGTCTGCGTGAGATGATGGGACTTTTGAGAGACTTTGAGACTTTTACTGTGCCATGGTCTGTTCTTATCAAATTATGGTATTGCTTTGCACTGTTGTAACTATATGTTATAATTATGTGGTTTTTGTTAGTTTTTAAGTCGGTTTGTCAAGTGTTTTCATGATATCATTCAGGAAAAACATTGTATAATTTCTTAATGCATGCATTACTAAATGACAATAAAAGGGGACTGTGTGTCCTCATAATCATAATCATATCTAGGCTAAAATCCCTCAAAATGATGGAGAAGGCATCAGGATGCGCTGTCTTCTGCCTGTTGATTACATTGTTCAGTTCGTCTAGAGCCTGTTTTATACTGGCCTGAAGTGGGATGTACACTGCTACCTAGTGAAATCTCCCACGGCAGATAAAATGGACAACACTTGAACTGGACTGGGACAGAACCACCACATTTGTACACTACAAGAAGTGGGTCATGAAGCCTCCTTTGCCTTTGAAAGACTCAGTAGTCCTATCTTCCTGGTGTATTGTGAACCCATCAAGCTGTATCACCGAGTCAGGGAGGGTGTTAATCAAGATTCCTTGAAACAAAAAGTGCAACAGCTTTTAATGTCCTTCTGGTACAGCACCCTAGCTCTGAGATCTTCAATTTAATTTACCAGAGACTGTATGTCTGCCAGCAAGATAATCAGTATTGGGAGCCAAAAGCCATGTTTCCTTAGGTGAACTTTTAAACCAGCACAACATCCTATCTTCCACTGACTTCAGAATCAGCTTCAGGTTTAATAACACTGGCATATGTTGTAAAATTTGTTGCCTTTGTGGCAGCAGTACCTTGCAATATGTGATAAATATAGAAAAAAACACATTTCAGTAAGTATATATATGTATATGAAATAGTCAAATTAAATAAGTTGTGCAAAAACAGAAATAAAAAGTTGTGAGGTTGTGTGTTCATGGGTTAAGTGTCCATTTAGATATCAGAAAGCAGAGGGGAAGAATCTGTTCCTGAATTGTTGACTGTGTGCTTTCAGACTTTTATACTTCCATCCCGATAGTAACAATGAGAAAAGGCACTGCTGCTTGCAGATGACTTGGATACTACGGAGGCCAGTACCCTAGTGGAGCTGGCTAATAAGACACAGGAGCAGAATTAGGCCATCTGGCTTATTGAGTCTACTCCACCATTCAATCATGGCAGATCCTTTTTTTCCTTCCTCAGCCCCACTCCCCGGCTTTCTCCCCGTAACCTTTAATGCTATGGCCAATCAATCTCTGCTTTAATTACACCCAACAACCTGCCCTCCACAGCTGCCTGTAGTAACAAATTCCACAAATTCACCACCTTCTGGTGAAAGAAATTTCTCTGTATCTCTGTTTTAAATGGGCACTCCTCTATCCTGAGGCTATGCCCTCTTGTCCTAGACTCTCCCACCATGGGAAACATACTTACCACATCTACTCTGTCTAGGCCTTTCAACATTTGAAAGGTGTCAATGAGATCCCACCTCATCCTTCTGAATTCCAGGGAGTTCAGACCCAGAGCCATCAAACATTCCTCGTATGATAACCCTTTCATACCTGAAATCATCCTTGCAAACCTCCTCTGAACCCTCTCCAATGCCAGCACATCTTTTCTTAGATAAGGAGTTGCAATCTGTTCACAATACTCAAGGTGAGGCCTCAATAGTGCCTTATAAAACTTCAACATCACATTCCTGATCTTATATTCTGGAGCTCTTGAAATGAATGCTAACATTGCATTTGCCTTCCTCACCACCGACTCGACCTGCAAGTTAACCTTTAGGTTGTTCCACACAAGGGCTTCCAAGTTCCTTTTCATCTCCGAATTTTGGATTTTATCCCCATTTAGAAAATAGTCTGCACATTTATATCTTCGTCCAAAGTGCATGCATTTTCCACAATTCCATTTCATTTGCCATGTTTTTGCCTATCCGTCTAATTTGTCTAAGTCCATAGTCATAGTCATACTTTACTGATCCCGGGGGAAATTGGATTTTCGTTACAGTTGCTCCATAAATAGTAAATAGTAATAAAGGCATCTTTATTACTCTTTCATAGCCCTGGGGTGCAGTTCATCTGGTCCGGGTGACTTATGAAACCTTAAGCCTTTTAGCTTTTCAAGCACCCTCTCTCTTGTAATCGTATCTGCACTCACTTCTCTTCCCTCACACCCTTCAACACCTGGCATACTGCTAGTGTCTTCCAAAGGAAAGATTGATGCGAAGTACTCAATTAGTAGGCATCTGCAGCCTTCCTGTTTCCTCAACACTAATTGCCCCTCCAGCAATCTTTGTATCATCTGCAAACATGACAACAAAGCCATCTAGTCCATCATCTAAATCATTCATATGCAGCATAAAAGAAGCAGTCTCAAAAGAAGCTGAACTCGACTAGTCACTGGCAGCCAATCAGAAAAGTATCCTTTTATTCACACTCACTGCCTCCTACTAATCAGCCAATGCTCTAACTATGTTAGTAATTTTCCTGTAATATCATGGGCTCTTAACTTGGTAAGCAGCCTCATGTGTGGCACCTTGTCAAAAGCCACCTGAAAATCCAAATATACAACTTTCACTTCATCCCTTTTATCTATCCTACATATAATCTCCTCAAAGAATTCCAACAGGTTCGTCAGGCAGGATTTTCCCTAAAGGAATCCATACAGACTTTGTCTTATCTTGTCCTGTGTCACCATGTATTCCATAACCTCATCCTCAACAGTTGACTCCAACATCTTCCCAACCACTGAGGTCTGGCTAACTGGTCTATAGTTTCCTTCCTGCTGCCTCCCTCTTCTCTTAAAGAGTGGAGTGACATTTTCAATCTTCCAGTCTTTTGAACCGTGCCAGAGTCCAACGATTTTTGAAAGATCATTACTAATGCCTCCTCAATCTTTACTGCTACCTCTTTCATAACCCTGGGGTGCAGTTCATCTGGTCCGGGTGACTTATGAATCCTTAAATCTTTTAACTTTTCAAGCACCTTCTCTCTTGTAATAGTAACTGCACTCACTTCTCTTCCCTCACACCCTTCAACACCTGGCATACTGCTAGTATCTTCCAAAGGAAAGATTGATGCGGTATATTCATTTAGTTCTTCTGCCATCTCCTTGTCCCCTGTTACTATTTCTCCAGCCTCCTTTTCTAGCAGTCCTATATCCACCCTCATCTCTTTTAAATTTTATATGCTTGAAAAAGCTTTCTTTTATTCACCTTGATATTGTTTGCTAGCTTGTTTTCATATTTTATCATTTCCCTCTGAATGATACTTTTAGTTGCTTTCTTTTTAGTATATTTTTAGAAGCTTTTCAATCCTCTCTCTTCCTGCTATTTTTTGCTTTGTTGTATGTCTTCTCTTTTGCTGTTACATTAGCTTTGACTTCCCTTGTCAGCTTCAATTGTACTATTTTGCCATTTGAGTATTTCTTTGGTTTTGGAATACATTGATCCTGCACCTTCCTCATTTTTCCCAGAAACTCAGGCCATTGCTGCTCTGCTGTCGTCCCTGCCAGCAACTCCTTCCAATTTACTTCGACCAACTCCTCTCTCATGCCACTGTAATGTCCTTTACTCCACTGAAATACTGTTACATCAAACTTTGCTTGCTCCCTATCAATTTCAAGTTGAAATCAATCATATTGTGATCACTGCTTCCTCATGGTTTCTTTACCTTAAGCTCTCTAATTGCCTCCAGTTTAGTACACGACACTCAATCCAGTATAGCTGATCCTCTAGTAGGCTCAATGACAAACTGCTCTAAAAAACTATCTCATAGTCATTCAATAAATTCATTACCAACCTATTTTTCCCAATCTACCTACATGTTACAATCTCCCATGCTTATCGTAACATTGTCCTTTTGACACACCTTTTCTATTTCCCGTTGTAATCTGTGGTCCACATCCCAGCTATTGTTTGGAGGCCTGCATATAACTGCCATGAGAGTTCTTTTACCCTTGCAGTTTCTTAACTTAACCCACATCTTTCTTCTGATTTGCTGCCATTCTTTGACAGCAGAGCCACACCACCTCCTCTGCCTACCTTCCTATCCCTCTGATACAACGTGTAACCTTGGATATTCAGCTCCCAACTACAACCATCCTTCAGCCATGATTCAGTGATGGTCACAACTTCATATCCAACAATCTGTAAAAGTGTAACAAGATCATCCACCTTACTTCTTGTACTCCGTGCATTGAGATATAACAGTTCAAGTATCATATTTGCTCCCTTTTTGACTCTGCATCTCTAATGCACTGATACTCACCCTGCTGGCTGCAAGTTTGCCTGTCATCTGCCTTCCTTTCCTGACAGTCTGACTGCAAGCTATCTTTGCTTTTTTTTATCATTCGTCCTATCCTGTGTCACGGGACAGTTTATAATGACCAATTAGCTTACTTGGGACATTTTTGGACTGTGTGAGGAAACTGGAGGACCCGGAGAAAATCCACACATTGCATGTGGAGGGCATTCAGAAACTCCTTACAGCTGATGTCGGTATTGAACTCCAAATTCTGATACCCTGATCTGTAATAGCATCATGCTAACTTCTACAGCACGCTGACTCTCATCCTCTACCTTTCTCTACACACAGTTCACTCCCCTTTGAACAGCAGAGCAGAATGTGGCTGGAGAGCTCCCTTCTGTTACTGATCCTGTTACACTATTTAATCTAAGTGAAAAAATTCAGTAGAATGTTTCAGGTTGTAAGCATTAAATGAAATTGATTCCTCCCTCATTTCATTTATGGACTAATGTGCGTTGGCAAGTTGAGGACTGTGCCGCTGGTACATGAGGGAAGGGCTCCTCAGAGATTCTGGTATCACTGACTGGAAATTAATTTAAATTGTATACATTAATCCATTTATGTGACAGAATGAAATTAAATAACTACGTATAACTCTGTGCCCAAGTGCTGAAGAATGGTACCCATGCTGAGAGATGGAACTGAATATTTAGTGGCCCCACAGCCACACGACATTTGAGACGAGGCACGGGGAAACAGCATTGTGCTGAACTCCCCATACTGATGGAGTGCTGAAATGTTTGAGATTCTATCATTTGGAAGGATCCCTGGATGCTATCTGTGTCTTGTATCTAAAATAGGAGTGTGTGATGGCTCTGGGTCTGTACCTGCTGGAGTTTAAATGGTAACTCATCGAAACCTGTTGAATATTGAAAGGCAGAGTGATATGTTCTTGATTAGTAAGGGTGCCATAGGTCACAAGAAGGCAGGAAAATGGTGTTGAGAAGGAAAATAAATCAGCCATGTTTGAATGGTGGTGCAGACTTGATGGGCTGAATGGCCTAATTCTGCTCCTTTACCTTCTTGTCTGATATAAAAGAAGAATGCTGAGTTTCATTGTGTTATGAAGTTCATCTATTTCATATTCTTTGACCTGTCTGAGTTGGCATGTCTGCTATCAGACCACCTGGAACAACTGCCAAAGATGAAAAAATTGACACAGATGAATCCCAGTGTCTGCTAGACCTGCAGAGGACAGCATATGCATTCAATTACGACAGTTACTACATAAATTATGTACCTATCTGAACTGCCTCCTCAGCTAGATCATGTGACATTCAAAGCTCCGAGTACTTCCCTCCCAGGATTACTATTAATTTCTTAACTAACATCACTAAGTGAGATTATCCTCCACTGGCCTATCATCCCTCCTCATTGATCCACCAATCACCTGCCAGCTCTTGCTCCACCCCTTCCCCCCACCTCCCCTCACCTCCCCTCTACTCTTTCAGTGCAGATTAAGGGTCTGAACCTAAAACACTGAGTACCCATTTCCCTCCATGGGTGCTGCCTAAGCTGCTGCGTTCCTCCAGCATCTTGCGTGTTCCTTCCAGTTCCAACATGTGGGCTGTCACTAAAAGAGGTGACCTACTCTGGTGATATTGGTGTCATGGGATCTTGCTGTGCACAGCCCGCTGCCGTTTCCATAAGACCATGTGAAGAAGGGTTAGGTCACTTGTTCCATCGAACTCCGCCATTCCATCATGGCTGATTTAATTTCCCTCTCAATCCCGTTCTCCTACCTTCTCCCTGTAACCTTTGTTATTTCTTACATTACAACAGTAATACCTAGTTAGCTTGATATTAGAAATGCTACAAAAACCTGTCTTCCTTTTCTATATTATTAATTTATTTGTTGTTTAATCCCAGAATTTTTTCCTGTTTAAAGTCCACAGGAAATTCTTTAAGAGTCAGTTTTCCTTATTTGGTTTAATTCATCCAGAACTGGCAGGATAAGTGGATTTCAATCTGAAATAAAAGAGGAACCAATAACGGGAGAATATAGATTGAAGGTGAGAGGGAACAGATTTAAAATAGACGGAAAGTGCAACTTTATCAGACAGAATGGAGAATATCTAGTAAACACGAGGAATTTTGCAGCTGCTGGAAATTCAAGACGAAGGGTCTCGGCCCGAAACGTTGACTGTACCTCTTCCTAGAGATGCTACCTGGCCTGCTGCGTTCACCAGCAACTTTGATGTGTGTTGTTGGAGAATATCTGGAATGAGTTGCCAAAGAAAGTGATTGAAGCAGAGAGAAAACGGGTGGATGGATTGGAGCAGGTCTTCCCAACCTTTCTTATGCCATGGACCCCGACCATTAACTGAGGGGTCCATAGGCCCCATGTTGGAAACCCCTGGTTTGGAGGAATATGGGGAAGCACAGGCCAATGGGACTAGCTCCGGTCGGCATCTGGCTCTGACTCAAAACGCAGAAAACTCTGGGAATGTTCAGTCAGTCAGGCAGCATTTGTGGAAGGCAGAGCAGAGTTAATATTTCAGGTTTAAGATGCTTTTTCACAACTTCATCAAGCTCCCCTTACTATTGTTGGATTGAGGTATAGAACTGTTATTTTCCTTGCAGTTTAATTTTCCCATGCTTGCTTGTATTTTTATACAATCATCAATTTACATGTGCTCGTTCAGTGAATTTCCCCAGTAATTGCTGTACAGTTGCTTCTGCATTTTTCTTGAAACATCTTAATTTATGCAGCAGGTGTCATGCCACTTTAATCAGGCTATTTAATAGGTTAATTCTTATCACTGGAATGTTGTTTATGTCTAGTCCGACTACCATATCACTGTGCCAGTTTTTCCTTTTTTTTCTTTGTTTTCTCAGCTCTCTGTTAATTTTTTGTTCTATTGTAACATTTAATAAAACAACAGTAAGCAACAAGATTTAGGTCTTTTTCTTGACCTCTGGAGAACTTTTGCATCACAAAAACATCAGGAACCAACATGATGTTGATGGAGGGAAACTCCAAGAAAACAATGTACAGTAATTGAATGTTAACTGAGGTCAAATTCTGTTTCTGGGGCGGGCTGACCCCAGCACATCCTATGTTGTGCTGTTTGTTAATCAAACGATGCATTTCATTGTAGGATTGAATATGCATGTAAAAAATGAACCTGAATCCAAATAAATGCCTGGAATTTCTGTAGTATGTATTTACTTGCAGTTTACTGCTTGCGCATGCTGACTGACGGTTTTGTTTGCAGAATGAATCTGAGCATTGTGCAGGCATCAATAGATATTGCCTCTTATGGTGGAAGAGTAGTGATTGATGAAACAGTTGGAGATGGTTAGATGTGGGGCACTGTCTAAAGATCTTCTGCAGGGATATCATGCTGGAACAGCTCCAACTTTGTCAACTAGTAGACTTTTCTCCTCAATGTTCTTTGGCTGCGCTTTAACCTAGGACCATTGATGCCACACTCGGTCAACTTTGGCTTGACATCCAGAAGAATTGCTCTGGTGTTACCTTCCAGAAATTCAGCTCTCTGGTCCATGGTTGACCAAAGCTGTGGTGAGGTTTGGAGCTCAGTAAATACTTCATAAGTAAACACTTAGTTTCACTGCCATGACAGATTCCATCACTTTGATTGAGAGTAGACAG
Organism: Mobula birostris; assembly: GCF_030028105.1. Lineage (NCBI taxonomy): Eukaryota > Metazoa > Chordata > Chondrichthyes > Myliobatiformes > Myliobatidae > Mobula > Mobula birostris. The sequence goes on along the minus strand of NC_092377.1, from coordinate 169,887,939 downwards.
GTCAATAATTAGGTAGAAATAATTTGTCCTAGTTCAGCTGTTCTGTGCTTGGCAGAAACATTGACTATCACATCAATCAACTATGAGGGGATGGACAAGAGAGACTGATAAGATGAATTTTTTAAATTTGCTACATCTTGATCTGGAGCTTGGCCGGAAAGATCTGGAAATAAATTCTGTAGTGAATGGATGCTTGAAAAGCAATTGTGCATGGTTAAAGGTGGATGGAATAAATGTATTCTTCTACAAGATTCCTGGGCAGAGAAAGTAGGCTGAATAATTTATTTTAACCTTCTACAATTACGTTGCAGACTGGGTATGAAGATTAGAACATAGAACATAGAATAGTACAGCACAGTACAGGCCCTTCGGCCCACAATGTTGTGCCGACCCTCGAACCCTGCCTCCCATATAACCCCCCACCTTAAATTCCTCCATATACCTGTCTAGCAGTCTCTTAAATTTCACTAGTGTATCTGTCTCCACCACTGACTCAGGCAGTGTATTCCACGCGCCAGCCACTCTCTGAGTAAAAAACCTTCCTCTAATATCCCCCTTGAACTTCCCATCCCTTACCTTAAAGCATTGTCCTCTTGTATTGAGCAGTGGTGCCCTGGGGAACAGGCACTGGCTATCCACTCTATCTATTCCTCTTATTATCTTGTACACCTCTATCATGTCTCCTCTCATCCTCCTCCTCTCCGAAGAGTAAAGCCCTATCTCCCTTAATCTCCGATCATAATGCATACTCTCTAAACCAGGCAGCGTCCTGGTAAATCTCCTCTGTACCCTTTCCAGTGCTTCCACATCCTTCCTATAGTGAGGCGACCAGAACTGGACACAGTACTCCAAGTGTGGCCTAACCAGAGTTTTATAGAGCTGCATCATTACATTGCGACTCTTAAACTCTATCCCTTGACTTATGAAAGCTAACACCCCATAAGCTTTATTAACTAATCTATCCACCTGTGAGGCAACGTTCAGGGATCTGTGGACGTGTATCCCCAGATCCCTCTGCTCCTCCACACTACCAAGTATCCTGCCATTTACTTTGTACTCTGCCTTGGAGTTTGTCCTTCCAAAGTGTACCACCTCACACTTCTCCAGGCTGAACTCCATCTGCCACTTCTCAGCCCACTTCTGCATCCTATCAATGTCTCTCTGCAATCTTTGACAATCCTCTACACTATCCACAACACCACCAACCTTTGTGGCGTCTGCAAACTTACCAACCCACTCTTCTACCCCCACATCCAGGTCGTTAATAAAAATCACAAAAAGTAGAGGTTCCAGAACCGATCCTTGTGGGACACCACTAGTCACAACCCTCCAATCTGAATGTACTCCCTCCACCACCACCCTCTGCTTTCTGCAGGCAAGCCAATTCTGAATCCACCTGGCCAAACTTCCCTGGATCCCATGCCTTCTGACCTTCTGAATAAGCCTACTGTGTGGAACCTTGTCAAATGCCTTACTAAAATCCATATAGATCACATCCACTGCAGTACCCTCATCTATATGCCTGGTCACCTCCTCAAAGAACTCTATCAGGCTTGTTAGACATGATCTGCCCTTCACAAAGCCATGCTGACTGTCTCTGATCAGACCATGATTCTCTAAATGCCAATAGATCCTATTTCTAAGAATCTTTTCCAACAGCTTTCCCACCATAGATGTAAGGCTCACTGGTCTATAATTACCCGGAATATCCCTACTACTTTTTTGAACAAGGGGAAACATCTGCCTCCCTCCAATTCTCCGGTACCATTCCTGTAGACAACGAGGACATAAAGATACTAGCCAGGGGCTCAGCAATCTCTTCCCTCACCTCATGGTGCAGCCTGGGGAATATTCTGTCAAGCCCCGGGGACTTATCCGTCCTAATGTATTTTAACAACTCCAATACCTCCTCTCCCTTAATATCAACATGCTCCAGAACATTAACCTCACTCATATTGTCCACACCGTCATCAAGTTCCCTCTCATTGGTGAATACCGAAGAGAAGTATTCATTGAGGACCTCACTCACCTCCACAGTCTCCAGGCACATCTTCCCACCTCTATCTCTAATCGGTCCTACCTTCACTCCTGTTATCCTTTTGTTCTTCACATAATTGAAGAATGCCTTGGGGTTTTGCTTTACCCTACTCGCCAAAGCCTTCTCATGCCCCCTTCTTGCTCTCCTCAGCCCCTTCTTAACCTCCTTTCTTGCTACCCTATATTCCTCAATAGACCCATCTAATCCCTGCTTCCTAAACCTCATGTATGCTGCCTTCTTCCACCTGACTAGATTTTCCACCTCACTTGTCACCCATGGTTCCTTCACCCTACCACTCTTTATCTTCCTCACCGGGACAAATTTATCCCTAACATCCTGCAAGAGATTCCTAAACATCAACCACATGTCCATAGTACAATTCCCTGCAAAAACATCATCCCAATTCACATCTGCAAGTTCTAGCCTTATAGCCTCATAATTTGCCCTTCCCGAATTAAAAATTTTCCTGTCCTCTCTGATTCTATCCTTTTCCATGATAATGCTAAAGACCAGGAGCAGTGGTCATTGTCCCCCAGATGCTCACTCACTGAGAGATCTGTGACCAGACCCAGTTCGTTACCTAACGCTAGATCTAGTATGGCATTCCCCTTAGTTGGCCTGTCAACTTACTGTGATAGGAATTCTTCATTAAGATGGAGAGTGACATAGTTAATTCAGAAACAAAGGTTCTGAACTTAAAGAAGGGTAACTTTGAAGGTATGAGATGTGAATTAGCTAAGGTAAACTGGCAAATGACGCTTAAAGGGTTGACGGTGGATATGCAATGGCAAGCATTTAAAGATCGCATGGATGAACTACAACAATTGTTCATCCCAGTTTGGCAAAAGAATAAATCAAGGAAGGTGGTGCACCCATGGCTGACAAGGGAAATTAGGGATAGTATCAATTCCAAAGAAGCAGCATACAAATTAGCCAGAAAAAGTGGGTCACCTGAGGACTGGGAGAAATTCAGAGTCCAGCAGAGGAGGACAAAGGGCTTAATTAGGAAGGGGAAAAAAGATTATGAGAGAAAACTGGCAGGGAAGATAAAAAACTGACTGTAAAACTTTTCATAGATATGTGAAAAGAAAAAGATTGGTTAAGACAAATGTAGGTTCCCTACAGACAGAAAAAGGTGAATTGATTATGGGGAGCAAGGACATGGCAGACCAATTGAATGATTACTTTGGTTCTGTCTTCACTAAGGAGGACATAAATAATCTTCCGGAAATAGTAGGGGACAGAGGGTCCAGTGAGATGGAGGAACTGAGCGAAATACATGTTAGTAGGGAAGTGGTGTTAGGTAAATTGAAGGGATTAAAGGCAGATAAATCCCCAGGGCCAGATGGTCTGCATCCCAGAGTGCTTAAGGAAGTAGCCCAAGAAATAGTGGATGCATTAGTGATAATTTTTCAAAACTCTTTAGATTCTGGACTAGTTCCTGAGGATTGGAGGGTGTCTAATGTAACCCCACTTTTTAAAAAAGGAGGGAGAGAGAAACCGGGGAATTGTAGACTGGTTAGCCTAACATCGCTGGTGGGGAAAATGCTAGAGTCAGTTATCAAAAATGTGATAACAGCACATTTGGAAAGCGGTGAAATCATCGGACAAAGTCAGCATAGATTTGTGAAAGGAAAATCGTGTCTGACGAATCTGATAGAATTTTTTGAGGATGTAACTAGTAGAGTGGATAGGGGAGAACCAGTGGATGTGGTATATTTGGATCTTCAAAAGGCTATTGACAAGGTCCCACACGGGAGATTAGTGTGCAAACTTAAAACACACAATATTGGGGGTAAGGTATTGATGTGGATAGAGAATTGGTTGGCAGACAGGAAACAAAGAGTGGGAATAAACGGGACCTTTTCAGAATGGCAGGCAGTGACTAGTGGGGTACCGCAAGGCTCAGTGCTGGGACCCCAGTTGTTCACAATATATATTAATGACTTAGATGAGGGAATTAAATGCAGCATCTCCAAGTCTGCGGATGACACGAAGCTGGGCGGCAGTGTTAGCTATGAGGAGGATGCTAAGAGGATGCAGAGTGACTTGGATAGGTTAGGTGAGTGGGCAAATTCATGGCAGATGCAATTTACTGTGGATAAATGTGAAGTTATCCACTTTGGTGGCAAAAACAGGAAAACAGATTATTATCTGAATGGTGGCCGATTAGGAAAGGGGGAGGTGCAACGAGTCCTGGGTGTCATTATACACCAGTCATTGAAGGTGGGCATGCAGGTACAGCAGGCGGTGAAAAGGCAAATGGTATGCTGGCATTCATAGCAAGAGGATTCGAGTACAAGGGCAGGGAGATACTACTGCAGTTGTACAAGGCCTTGGTGAGACCACACCTGGAGTATTGTGTGCAGTTTTGGTCCCCTAATCTGAGGAAAGACATCCTTGCCATAGAGGGAGTACAAAGAATGTTCACCAGATTGATTCCTGTGATGGCAGGACTTTCATATGATGAAAGACTGGATCAACTAGGCTTATACTTGTTGGAATTTAGAAGATTGGGGGGGGGGATCTTATTGAAACGTATAAAATCCTAAAGGGATTGGACAGGCTAGATGCAGGAAGATTGTTCCCGATGTTGGGGAAGTCCAGAATGAGGGGTCACAGTTTGAGGATAAAGGGGAAGCCTTTTAGGACCGAGATAAGGAAAAACTTCTTCACACAGAGAGTGGTGAATTTGTGGAATTCTCTGCCACAGGAAACAGTTGAGGCCAGTTCATTGGCTATATTTAAGAGGGAGTTAGATATGGCCCTTGTGGCTAAAGGGATCAGTGGGTATGGAGGGAAGCATACTGAATGGCGGTGCAGGCTCAAAGGGCCGAATGGCCTACTCCTGCACCTATTTTCTATGTTTCTATGTTTCTGTGAATCCGTCCTGGACACACTTAACAAACTCTGCCCCATCTAAACCATTGGAACTAATCAGGTGCCAATCAGTATTAGGGAAATTAATGTCACCCATCATAACAACCCTGTTATTTTTGCAACTTTCCAAAATCTGCCTCCCGATCTGCTCTTTGGTATCTCTGTTACTACCAGGGGGCCTATAGAATACACCCAACAGAGTAACTGCTCCCTTTCTGTTCCTGACTTCCACCCATACTGACTCAAAAGAGGATCCTGCTACATTACCCACCCTTACAGCTATAGATAGTATCCCTGACCAGTAATACCACCCCTCCTCTCCTTCCCCCCCCCCATCCCTTTTAAAGCACTGAAATCCAGGAATATTGAGAATCCATTCCTGCCCTGGTGCCAGCCAAGTCTCTGTAATGGCCACTACATCATAATTCCATGTATGTATCCAAGCTCTCAGTTCATCACCTTTGTTCCTGATGCTTCTTGCATTGAAGTACATGCACTTTAGCCCTTCTACCTTAATATCTCTACACCCTTTATTCTGTTTCTCTTTCCTCAAAGCCTCTCTATATGTTAGATCTGGCTTTACTCCATGCACTATACTTGCAGTTCTCGCATGTGTCACAATGGGGGGGCACTGGGGGCAAGGGTGGACCCAAATTCAAGACACAGCTTATGAGGTTAATAAAATTGAGTTTATTGTTTGATACCAGGAGAGCAAGATAGGAGCAGGAATAGCAAACTGGACAAGAACTCAGGACTACGACTAGGCTGGGACAAGGGTCTGGGCTAGGACTCGGAATCGGATCCCAGAACTAGAGGTGACAAGAAGAGGCTACGGTATGGACTCCGAACCAGGGACTGGGCAAGGACCCAGTACCTGGGTCTTGCCTCGGGCTCGGACCCCAGAACCAGGCATGGACATGACATGGGCTAGGGAGAGGAGGAACATGGAAAAACAGAGCCTCGGTCTCAGGAGAGCAGGTACATGGAACCATGGAGACATACACAGAACACAGAGTCGGGACCCCTCCTTGGGTACAGGACATAGGACCGGGATTCATGACCCCCCCGCAGGGCAACAGCAAGACGGCCTGACTTACCCCACGGAGGCGAGGACAAGAGAAGACAAAACATGACCCCCCATGGGGCAACAGCAAAACAGCCTGACTTACTCCATGGAGGCGAGGACAAGACAAGACAAAACATGACCCCCCCGCGGGGCAACGGCAAGACGGCCTGACTTACCCCACGGAGGCGAGGACAAGACAAGACAAAACATGACCCCCCACAGGGCAACAGCAAGGCGGCCTGACTTACCCCATGGAGGCAAGGACAAGACAAGACCAACACAAAAGAACACCAGACAGTACCTATCTAGCTCCGGCGATAGAGCTAGACCGAACTGCAGGCGAGGGCTGCACACGAGGGCTAGAGGCGAGAGGGGCAGAGAAGGAATTCAGACAGGGGGGTAGGACAGGAATCACAGACCGCCAGGGCCAGGACTTGACTGGGAACTTGGATGCCGCTAAGGACGGGACTTGGCTCAGTACGTGGATGCTGCCAGAGACAGGACTTGACTTGGTACTTGAATGCCCCTGGAGCCAGGACTTGACTTGGAGCCTCCGGGTAGTGGCGAGCTCTCGACTCGGCCCGGGAACAGTAGACAGCGGTTCTTGATTCCCTCCGGCGGGTTAACTGACGGATCCACCTCGGTGAGGAAACTTTGCAGGCTCGCTTTGGCAAGATAACTTGACAGGGTTGCTCTGGTGAGGAAAGGCGAATTACCGGCACTCGCTTCGACAGAGACTAGGCTTGCTCTGGCCAGATGACATTGGCATGCCGTACCTTGGTTACTTTGCAAACGCTCCCACGCCAAATGGCTGAAAGCCGGAAACTATAAACTACCGGTTCAGCCGGGAGTAAATTGCCTTCAATCACCAAGGCCAAGGGACACGGGAAAACAGGGAACCAAAGGGAAACAGGGAGTCAACGGTCCGGATCATAACATAAACAAAGTAAATTTAAAGGGACCCCGATCCGGACCATGACAGCATGAACTTTTTCCTCCTCCACCTCACTATCTGCCCTAATACTCTGGTTCCTCTCCCCCTGCAAATCTAGTTTAAACCCCCCGGAGCACCACTAGCAAACCTTCCCACAAGGATGTTAGTCCTCCTCCAGTTCAGATGCAACCTGTCTCGTCGGAACAGGTCCCACCTTCCCTGGAACAAGACCCAATTGTCCAGAAGCATGAAGCCCTCCCTCCTGCACCAACTCCTTAGCTACGTATTTAGCTGCATTATCTTCCTATTTCTAGCCTCACTAGCACGTGGCATGGGTAGCAATCCTGAGATTGCAGCCTGGAGGTCCTGTCCTTCGACTTTCCACCTAACTCCCTAAACTCTCTTTGCAGGACCTCCTCCTCCTTCCTATCCACGTCATTGGTCCCTACATGGACCACGACATCTGGCTGCTCACTCTTCCTCGAGAATACTGAGAACTTGATCCGAGATACCATGGACCCTGGCACCCGGGAGGCAACAGACCATCCGGGATTCTCGATTTCTCCCACAGAACCTCTTATCTGTCCCCCTAACTATTGAATCCCCTATTACTACAGCTCTCCTCTTTTCCCTCCTTCCTTTCTGAGCTGAGGGTCCAGTCTCGGTACCAGAGACACAACCACTGCAACTTGTCCCTGGTAGGTCGTCCCCACCAACAGTATCCAAAACGGTATACTTATTATTGATGGGAATGGCCACAGGGGTGCTCTGCTCATTCTGTCTATTCCCCTTCCCTCTCCTGACAGTCACCCAGCTACCTGTCTCCTGACTTTTAGACCATAAGACCATAAGACAAAGGAGCAGAAGGCCATTCGGCCCATTGAGTCTGCTCCGCCATTTTATCATGAGCTGATCCATTTTATCCTATTTAGTCCCACTGACCCGCCTTCCCACCATAACCTTTGATGCCCTGGCTACTCAGATACCTATCAATCTCTGCCTTAAATACACCCAATGACTTGGCCTCCACTGCTGCCCGCGGCAACAAATTCCATAGATTCACCACCCTCTGACTAAAAAAATTTCTTCGCATTTCTGTTCTGAAAGGGCGCCCTTCAATCCTGAAGTCATGCCCTCTCGTACTAGACTCCCCCATCATGGGAAACAACTTTGCCACATCCACTCTGTCCATGCCTTTTAACATTCGAAATGTTTCTATGAGGTCTCCCCTCATTCTTCTAAACTCCAAGGAATACAGTCCAAGAGCGGACAAACGTTCCTCATATGTTAACCCTCTCATTCCCGGAATCATTCTAGTGAATCTTCTCTGTACCCTCTCCAACGTCAGCACATCCTTTCTTAAATAAGGAGACCAAAACTGCCCAAAGTACTCCAAGTGAGGTCTCACCAGCGCCTTATAGAGCCTCAACATCACATCCCTGCTCCTATACTCTATTCCTCTAGAAATGAATGCCAACATTGCATTCGCATTCTTCACTACTGACTCAACCTGGAGGTTAACTTTAAGGGAATCCTGTACGAGGACTCCCAAGTCCCGTTGCATCTCAGAACTTTGAATTCTTTCCCCATTTAAATAATAGTCTGCCCGTTTATTTTTTCTGCCAAAGTGCATAACCATACACTTTCCAACATTGTACTTCATTTGCCACTTCTTTGTCCATTCTTCCAATCTATCCAAGTCTCTCTGCAGACTCTCTGTTTCCTCAGCACTACCGGCCCCTCCACCTATCTTCGTATCGTCAGCAAACTTAGCCACAAAGCCATCTATTCCATAATCCAAATCGTTGATGTACAATGTAAAAAGAAGCAGCCCCAACATTGATCCTTGTGGAACACCACTGGTAACCGGCAGCCAACCAGAATAGGATCCCTTTATTCCCACTCTCTGTTCCCTGCCAATCAGCCAATGCTCTATCCACGTATGTAACTTTCCTGTAATTCCATGGGCTTTTATCTTGTTAAGTAGCCTCGTGTGTAGCACCTTGTCAAAGGCCTTCTGAAAATCCAAATATACAACATCCACGGCATCTCCCTTGTCTAGCCTACTGGTAATTTCCTCAAAAAATTGTAATAGGTTTGTCAGGCAGAATTTTCCTTTAAGGAATCCATGCTGAGTTCTGCCTATCTTGTCATATGCCTCCAGGTACTCTGTAACCTCATCCTTGACAATCGACTCCAACAACCTCCCAACCACTGACGTCAAGCTAACAAGTCTATAATTTCCTTTTTGCTTCCTTGTCCCCTTCTTAAATAGCAGAGTGACATTTGCAATCTTCCAGTCTTCCGGAACCATGCCGGAATCTATCAACTTTTGAAAGATCATCGCTAATGCCTCAGCAATCTCCACAGCTACTTCCTTCAGTACACGAGGGTGCATTCCATCTGGTCCAGGAGATTTATCGACCTTTAGCCTATTCAGCTTCCTGAGTACTTTCTCTGTCGTAATTGTGACTGCACACACTTCTCTTCCCTGCCACCCTTGAGTGTCTGGTATCCTGCTGTCTTCCTCAGTGAAGACTGATGCAAAATACTTGTTCAGTTCCTCTGCCATCTCCTCATCTCCCATTACAATTTCTCCAGTATCATTTTCTATCGGTCCTATATCTACTCTCACCTGTCTTTTACTCTTTATATACTTGAAAAAGCTTTTAGTAACCTCTTTGATTTTATTTGCTGGTTTCCTTTCATAGTTAATCTTTTCTCTCTTAATGACCTTCTTGGTTCCCTTTTGTAAGGTTTTAAAAACTTCCCAATCCTCTGTCTTCCCACTAATTTTTGCTTCCTTGTATGCCCTCTCCTTTGCTTTAACTTTGGCTTTGACTTCTCTTGTCAACCATGGTTGCATCCTTTTTCCACTCGAAAATTTCTTCTTTTTTGGAATATACCTGTCTTGCACATTCCTCATTTCTCGCATAAACTCCAGCCGCTGCTGCTCTGCCGCCTTTCCCACCAGTGTCTCTTTCCAGTCAACTTTGGCCAGTTCCTCTCTCATGCCACTGTAATTTCCTTTACTCCACTGAAACACCGACACATCAGATTTCGGCTTCTCTTTTTCTAATTTCACAGTGAACTCAATCATGTTATGATCACTGCCTCCTAAGGGTTCCTTCACTTCAATCTCTCCAATCACCTCCGGTTCATTACACAATACCCAATCCAGTACAGCCGATCCCCTAGTGGGCTCAACAACAAGCTGTTCTAAAAAGCCATCTCGCAGACATTCTACAAATTCTCTCTTGAGATCCAGTGCCGACCTGATTTTTCCAATCTACTTGCATGTTAAAATCCCCCATAATTATCATAACACTGCCCTTCTGACAAGCCTTTTCTATTTCCAGTTGTAATTTGTAGTCCACATCCCTGCAGCTGTTTGGAGACCTATAAATAACTGCCATCAGGGTCCTTTTACCCCTGCTATTCCTTAGCTCAACCCATAAAGATTCTGCACCTTCCGATCCTATATCACCTCTTTCTAATGATTTAATATCATTTCTTACCAATAAAGCCACACCTCCCCCTCTGCCTACCTTCCTATCCTTCCGATACACCGTATATCCTTGGACGTTCAGCTCCCAGAGACATGCATCCTTTAGCCAGGTCTCAGTGATGGCCACAATATCATACCTGCCAATCTGTAGCTGTACAACAAGATCATCCACCTTATTCCTTATGCTGTGTGCATTTAAGTACAACACCTTAAGACCAGTATTTGATACTTTTTGCTTTGATTTCATTGCAACTTTATTGCACTGCAACTCATCCCAATGGCTACACATTTGCCCCATCACCTGCCTGTCTTTCCTGACATCTTTACTGCTCACTATCTTAGATTTATTTCTGTTTTCCCCTTCCTCAGTTCTATCATTCCGGTTCCCATCCCCCTGCCAAATTAGCTTAAACCCTCCCTAACAGCTCTATTAAACTTTCCCGCCAGGATATTGGTCCCCTTCGGGTTCAGGTGTAACCTGTCCTTTTTGAATAGGTCATACTTTCCCCAGAAGAGATCCCAATTATCCAAGAATCTGAAGCCCTGCCCCCTATACCAGTCTCTCAGCCAGGCATTCATCTGCCTGATCCGACTACTCTTGCCCTCGCTAGCACGTGACTATCTCCCTGAAACTCCTGTCTATTTCTGCCTCTGCCTCACGAATGATCCGAAGTTCATCCAGCTCCAGTTCCCTAACTCAGTTTGTCAGGAGCTGCAGCTGGATGCACCTTTTACAGGTGTAGTCATCAGGGACAATTGTACTCGCCCTGACTTCCCACATACTGCAAACGGAGCACTCGACTGCCCTCACTGCTGCCTCCATTATCTACTTCTAAGTTAATTAAATTATTTAAAGGAGCTCACCTGGCCTTACTTCACTGGGAGCAAGCTCGTCCTCAGCCTTTGCTCACCGAAGCCTCTCGAGCCAAAGCCTTCCTACTCTGTCTCCCACTACTCTGTCGCCCGCTCCATTAATCTGCTCGCTTTGTACACTCTCCCGCTGTCTCACAGACCAACCTTCACGTGCTTGCGCAGTCGTGCCCCGTTCAAACTGCCGAAGAAATGACCTATTTATACATTTATATATTTCCTACAGGCAGCTGATGTTGCAAAGTCATTGACCTCTAAGGTTTTCGTTTTCACAGAAGTCACCTGACCTACAAACGTTTACCGTATTTTCACTTCTCTTCTGTAACAATTTATAATTTTCTAACAATCTTTTGAAAACAACTTGATGTTATGTTTTGTAACTACAGAAATGAATCAAAAGAAAAAGACAGGAGCTGGGAAACAAGTCTACTTAGTTTTTACATTAGTGAGCCGTGCACATCTGACATGGTGGCATAGTGATGTATAACATTCATGTACTTCTTACATACAGTTGAAGTCAGAAGTTTACATACACCTTAGCCAAATGCATTTAAACTCAGTTTTTCACAATTCCTGACATTTAATCCTAGAAAACTTTCCCTGTCTTAGGTCAGTTAGGATCACTACTTTATTTTAAGAATGTGAAATGTCAGAATAATAGTAGAGAGAATGATTTATTTCAGCTTTTATTTCTTTCATCACTTTCCCAGTGGGTCAGAAGTTTACATACACTTTGTTAGTATTTGGTAGCATTGCCTTTAAATTGTTTAACTTGGGTCAAACGTTTTGGTAACCTTCCACAAGCTTCTCACAGTAAGTTGCTGGAATTTTGTTCCATTCCTCCAGACAGAACTGGTGTAACTGAGTCAGGTTTGTAGGCCTCCTTGCTCGCATACGCTTTTTCAGTTCTGCCAACAAATTTTCTATCGAATTGACGTCAGAAAAGGATGTCAAGTCTGGTTCATCCTTGGGAGCAATTTCCAAACGCCTGAAGGTACCACGTTCTTCTGTACGAACAGTAGTACGCAAGTATAAACACCATGGGACCACGCAGCCGTCATACCGTTCAGGAAGGAGACACACTCTGTCTCCTAGAGATGAACATACTTTGACGCAAAAGGTGCAAATCAATCCCAGAACAACAGCAAAGGACCTTGTGAAGATGCTGGAGGAAACAGGTAGACAAGTATCTATATCCACAGTAAAACGAGTCCTATATCGACATAACCTGAAAGGCTGCTCAGCAAGGAAGAAGCCACCGCTCCAAAACTGCCATAAAAAAGCCAGACTACAGTTTCAAAGTGCACACGGGGACAAAGATCTTACTTTTTGCAGAAATGTCCTGTGGTCTGATGAAACAAAAATTGAACTGCTTGGCCATAATGACCATCGTTATGTTTGGAGTAAAAGGGTGAGGCTTGCAAGCTGAAGAACACCATCCCAACCATGAAGCATGGGGGTGGCAGCATCATGTTGTGGGGGTGCTTTGCTGCAGGAAGGACTGGTGCACTTCACAAAATAGATGGTATCATGAGGAAGGAAAATTATGTGGATATATTGAAGCAACATCTCAAGACATCAGCCAGGAAGTTAAAGCTCGGTTGTAAATGAGTCTTCCAAATGGACAATGACCCCAAGCATGCCTCCAAAGTTGTGGCAAAATTGCTTAAGGACAACAAAGTCAAGGTATTGGAGTGGCCATCACAAAGCCCTGGCCTCAATCTGATAGAAAATTTGTGGGCAGAACTGAAAAAGCGTGTGCGAGCAAAAAGGCCTTCAAACCTGACTCAGTTACACCAGTTCTGTCTGGAGGAATGGAACAAAATTCCAGCAACTCACTGTGAGAAGCTTGTGGAAGGCTACCCAAAATGTTTGACCTAAGTTAAACAATTTAAAGGCAATGCTGCCTGTTACATACCCCGTGAGTATCTTGTGACTGTCTTATAAGCATGATGTAATGGTCTTGCAGAGGTCACATGATGTAATTTTCCCACCAGTGTGAGGTCACATGATGACCTGTTCTCAACAGGTATAAAGGAGACCCCTGGTGTGACGCAGTTAGTTTTTTCAGTTTTTCATCAGTTACTCCGTTATGCTGCATATTTGTCATGACACAGTTTCGTTTTAAAACAGAGTTTTATTAGATTATCTTAGATTATGAGGACACTCAGTCCTCGTTTATTGTCATTTAGAAATGCATGCATTAAGAAATGATATAATGTTCCTCCAGAGTGATATCACAAAAAAAACAAGACAAACCAAAGACTAACACTAACAAGACCACATAATTATAACATATAGTTACAGCAGTGCAAAGCAATACCATAACTTGATAAACAGCAGACCATGGGAATGGTAAAAAAAAAGTCTCAAAGTTCCGATCGACTCCCGATAGTTCCCGATAGCAGGCGGCAGAAGGGAGAAACTCTCTCTGCCATAAACCTCCAGGCACCGACAACTGTCGATGCATTGGAAGCACCTGACCACAGCCGACCCTGAGTCCGTCCGAAAACTTCGAGCCTCCGACAAGCCCTTCAACACCAAGCACCAAGCACCATCTCTGCCGAGCGCCTCGACCCTGTCCCGGCCGCTAAGCAACAAGCAAAGCCGAGGATTCGGGGCTTTCCCCTCCAGATATTCTGGATCACACAGTAACATCGGCAGCGAAAAAGGCATTTCAGACGTTTCTCCAGATGTTGCTCTGTTCTCTCATGTCCGTCTCCATCAAATCAGGATTGTGCACGGCACCCTACTTGACAGATTACAGATATCATTCACTGGAGTGGCCGCGCAAGCTGCGTCATACCACCATCTTCTCCTCCTCCTTTCTATTTTAAGGTGCAAAGATTGGTGCTGGCAGTTTTGCCCATTTGCTCCCAGGTTTGTGTGTTGCATCTATAATTTTCCTTTTTTCAGTAGTATTGGAGTGTGAAGACTTTATTGAAGGACAGGAACCTGAAGGATTGGAATAAAGTTGGAGTCGTTCGGCAGTTTTATAAAGGATCAACCTTATTGAGGATTCGTTCATAATATAGTGACCTGTGTCTGAGATAACTCCTGCAAGAGCGGGGAGGTTGTGCAGTGTTCATTCGCTGGGAAATGGTCAGTTCCTTTAAGCCGTATTATTTCTTTCGTCATGAATCCTTTGGAGAATCAGCTGTAATGTCACGTCTTTGAAGAAATTCGTTTCCAGAGAAGTCTCTCCTTATTGACTGTGTAAGTCACTTGGACTTTCGAATCTACCACTTTAAGACTGGGTTCGAATTTACCACTTTAAGAACTGTTTTCGAATTTACCCTTTAAAGAACTGTTCCAGAGTTGCCATATAGCAGTTAACTTCCGGTTATGTTAGTCGTTTGAATACTTTTTGCTATAGAGCAGAATTTAATAAATGTTTTTGTTTGCTAATAAAATCTGCCTCAATTAATAATTCATTGCTGCTAATCACATGACACTGCCAAATACTACCAAAGTGTATGTAAACTTCTGACCCACTGGGAAAGTGATGAAAGAAATAAAAGCTGAAATAAATCATTCTCTCTATTATTATTCTGACATTTCATATTCTTAAAATAAAGTAGTGATCCCAACTGACCTAAGATTAGGAATGTTTTCTAGGATTAAATGTCAGGAATTGTGAAAAACTGAGTTTAAATGCACTTAGCTAAGGTGTATGTAAACTTCTGACTTCAACTGTATAACCCATAATAAATTATGTAAACAAACAAAGAATGCTTAATCAAACAATATATTTACAATATTCAATGCACAGTACTCCTCCTGCTTTGCTATCAACTCCAACACAATGTAGAATGCATCTCAACTCAACTAAACTTGAACTGTCAACTGTACTCTTTTCCACAGATACTGCCTGGCCTGCTGAGTTCCTCCAGCATTTTGTGTGTGTTGCTTGGATTTCCAGCATCTGCAGATTTTCTCCTGTTTCAAATATGTAACATATTGTTCTCTAGTCTAATATATGTGTGTGTGTGTATATATATATATATATATATATATATATATATACACACACATACACACACTATATAATACGACTACTATACCGACATCCGCAACATAATCTTTCCTGAAGGGAGGATCACTCTGCTTGGCAGGTGAGACTTGTGGCTGTCTCAGAGTCTAGGGCCTCTTCCGTGGTGGTTGTAGGAGGTGACTCTAGGACAGCAGGAAGTGGTTGTGACAGCTCTAGACACCTTTCATCTCAAACAATTGACGTTGCTCTCCTCAACTGAATGATGTGTCAACTCCAAATGACAACAGACACAATCTCCACTATGCTGCTGTTGGCATCTTCTGGTTGTGTTGGCATCTCAAAAAATGCATGGCAAACTGCTGGATATGCTGATTTACCCCAGGCCATCAGACAAAGCTTTGACTCAATGCTTTCATTTTAACCATGCTTAGATGACTGGCATGTAGCTCCTCCAACACTTTAAATTTCAGCTTGAATGGTGCAAGAGCTCTCAATTCCCACATAAAGCAAACCCCTTCAAGAGCAAGTTCATGCTAGCGCTGAATTCCAGTTACCAGTGGTGTTCCACAGGGGTCTGTGTTGGGGCCGCTTCTTTTTACATTGTACATCAACGATTTGGATTATGGAATAGATGGCTTTGTGGCTAAGCTTGCTGACGATACGAAGATAGGTGGAGGGGCCAGTAGTGCTGAGGAAACAGAGAGTCTGCAGAGAGACTTGGATAGATTGGAAGAATGGGCAAAGAAGTGGCAAATGAAGTACAATGTTGGAAAGTGTATGGTTATGCACTTTGGCAGAAGAAATAAACGGGCAGACTATTATTTAAAAGGGGAGAGAATTCAAAGTTCTGAGATGCAACGGGACTTGGGAGTCCTCGTACAGGATACCCTTAAGGTTAACCTCCAGGATGAGTCGGTGGTGAAGAAGGCGTATGCAGTGTTGGCATTCATTTCTAGAGGAATAGAGTATAGGAGCAGGGATGTGATGTTGAGGCTCTATAAGGCGCTGGTGAGACCTCACTTGGAGTACTGTGGGCAGTTTTGGTCTCCTTATTTAAGAAAGGATGTGCTGACGTTGGAGATGGTACAGAGAAGATTCACTAGAATGATTCCGGGAATGAGAGGGTTAACATATGAGAAACGTTTGTCCGCTCTTGGACTGTATCCGTTGGAATTTAGAAGATTGAGAGGAGACCTCGTAGAAACATTTTGAATGTTGAAAGGCATGGACAGAGTGGATGTGGCAAAGTTGTTTCCCATGATGGGGGAGTCTAGTACGAGAGGACATGACTTAAGGATTGAAGGGCGCCCTTTCAGAACAGAGATGCGAAGAAAGTTTTTTAGCCAGAGAGTGGTGAATTTATGGAATTTGTTGCCATGGGCGGCAGTAGAGGCCAAGTCATTGGGTGTACTTAAGGCAGAAATTGATAGGTATCTGAACAGCCAGGGTATCAAAGGTTATGGTGAGAAGGCGGGGGTGTGGGACTAAATGGGAAAATGGATCAGCTGATGATAAAATGGCAGAACTGACTTGATGGGCCAAATGGCCGACTTCTGCTCCTTTGACTTACGGTCTTATGGAATAGGGGAACTGGAATTACTGCTGGATATTCCAGCTATTTGGCTTGCCATGTAAACCTGGAAGAGCGTGGGGTCTTTTCTGGTTTCTCTTTAGATCATCTCTGCTGTAATACTGAGACTTTTGATTTGTATTAGGAGGAATACATCAAGAGGTGTGTCCTCTTCTGTAAATTTTTCAGGTATTTCCTTTCCCAAGGGTAAATAAGACGATCCATCAGCATTTCCATGAATAGTTATCCTCTTGAATTCGATCTTGCAATTGTGTCTTCCAAGAGAAAAAGCCCATCTCTGCATCTATGCTGCTACTGTCAGTGGAACACCCTTCTGTGGAATAAAAATGGACACCAGTGATGAGGGTAAATTCTCTCTCATACAAGAAATCGTTGAAAAATTTTACACCCCAAACCAGACTCATGGCCTCTCTGTCAATCTGTGTAATTTTTCTCTACCACAGTAAGGGAACGTGATGCAGAGGCGCTGGAACATTCACATATATCACTCATAACATGTGGCATGACTGCATATATACCAGAACGTGTGACATCACAGGCAAGCGTCACTGGACGATATGGAACGTAATGTGTGTGTACAGTGACGGATGTCAGCATTTCCTCACAATGCTTTGCCCATTGCCATTTTTTTACCGTTAGTAATAGGTTCAAGTAGCCAGGTTTGACAGGAACCTGTTGCAGTCATTGGCAAATCCTAAAAAGGAGTGCAATTCCGACACATCCTTTAGCCTTGGGGCATCCACCCCTGCTTCAATCTTCTCAGCAAATTTGTGCAATACTTGAGTGTCAACGGTGTGAGTACAGTAAGTGATGCTTGGTTTAAAGAAAAGAGAAAATCTGAAGATGCTGGAAATTCCAATCACCTACAAGAGAAAATCTGCGGATGCTGGTTTAAAGGATTCACACTTGTTCCATCGTGCTCTAAGCCCATAAGACCATAAGACATAGGAGCAGAATTAGGCCATTCAGCCCATTGAGTCTGCTCCACCATTCCATTATGGCTGATCCTGGATCCCACTCAACCCCATACGCCTGCCCTCTTGCCATATCCTTTGATGTTCTGACTGATCAGGAAACAATCAACTTCCACCTTAAATATATCTATGGAATTGGCCTCCACCACAATCTGTGGCAGAGCATTCCACAGATTCACTACTCTCTGGCTGAAAAAATATCCTCTTTCTCTTTGTTATAAAGATTGGCCCTCAATTTTGAGGCTGTGCGTTCTAGTTCTGGATACCACCACCGTAGGAAACATCCTCTCCACATCCACCTTATTTAGTCCTTTCAAAACATGGTATATTTCAGTGAGATCCCCACGCATTCTTCTAAATTCCAGTGAGTACAGACCCAAAGCTGTCAAGTGCTCTTCATATGTTAACCCCTTCATTCCCAGAATAATTCTTGTGAACCTCCTCTGGACTGTCTCTAATAACAACACATCCTTTCTGAGACATGGGACCCAAAAATGTTGACAATACTCCAAGTGTGGTCTGATGAGTGTTTTATAAAGCCTTGACATTATTTCCTTGTTTTTATATTCTATTCCCCTTGAAATGAATGCCAACATAGCATATGTCTTCTTTACCACAGACTCATCATGCAAATAAACCTTCTGGGAGCCCTGCATGAGGACTCCCAAGTCCCTCTGCACCTCGGATGTTTGAACCTTCGCCCCATTTAGATAATAGTCTGCACTATTGTTCCTTTTACCAAAATGCATTATCATACATTTCCCAACACGGCATTCCACCTGCTACTTTTTTGCCCATTCTTCCAATTTGTCTAAGTACTTCTGCAATCACATTGCCTCCTGAGTACTACCTGCTCCTTTACATATCTTTGTCTCATCTGCAACCTTTGCCACAAAGCCATCAATTCCATCATCTAAATCACTGACAAACAATGTGAAAAGTAGCAGTCCCAATATTGTAACGGCTACAATATCATAGCTCCAAGTGCTGATCCATGCTGTAAGCTCATGTGCTTTGTTCATAATACTGCTTGCATTAAAATAGATACACCTCAAACCATCGGTCTGAGCACGTCCCTTCACTATCACCTGCCATCCTCCCTCTCATACTGTCTTCAAGCTTTCTCTACTTACAAGCCAACCACCCCTTCCTCCGTCTCTTTAGTTAGGTTCCCACCCCCCAGCAATTCTAGTTTAAACTCTCCCCAATACCTCTCTGCCAGGATATTGGTCACCCTGGGATTCAAGTGCAACTCATCCTTTTTGTACAGGTCACACTTGCCCCAAAAGAGGTCCCAGTGATCCAGAAATCTGGATCCCTGCCTCCCACTCTAATCCCTCAGTCACGCATTTATCCTGCACCTCACTCTATTCCTATACTCACTGTTGTGTGGGACTAGCAGTAATCCCGAGATCCTCTCTGAGGTCCTGCTTCTCAACTTCCTTCCTTACTCCCTGCAGTCTGTTTTCAGGATCTCCTCCCATTTTATACCTGTGTTGTTGGTACCAATATGTACCACGAGCTCTGGCTGTTTACCTTCCCATTTCAGAATATCGTGGACGCGATCAGAAACATCTCGGACCCTGGCACCTGGAGGACAAACTACCATCCGTGTTTCTTTCCTGCGCCCACAGAATCACCTGTCTGATTCCTTAACTACAGAGTCCCCTATCACTGCTGCCTTCTTCCTTTCCCTACCCTTCTGAGCCACAGGGCCAGGCTCCGTGCCAGAGGCGTGGCCACTGTTGCTTCCCCCAGGTAGGCCGACCCCCCTACGGTACTCAAACAGGAGTACTTATTGTTAAGGGGGACAGCCACAGGGGTACTCTCTAGTATCTGTCTCTTGCCCTTCCCTCTCCTGACTGTTACCCACTTATCTGTCTCCCGAGTCCCCGGTGTGACTACTTGCCTATAGCTCCTCTCTATCACCTCCTCACTCTCCCTGACCAGATGAAGGTCATCAAGGTGCAGCTGCAGTTGCATAACCCAGTTCCTAAAGAGTTGCAGCTCGACACAACTGGCGCAGATGTGGCCGTCCGGGAGGCTGGGAATCTCCCAGACTTCCCACATCTGGCACCCAGCACAGAACACTGGCCTGACAGACATACTTCCTCTTTCTATTCTTCACAGGTAACCTACCTCGCCACGACCTATTTAAACTCTTCGTGCTGGTCTAACTCGCTGACGTCCATGTGTTTGCGCAGTCGTCCCCTGATTACTAAAATATTAAATACTTAACGCACAATTTTTTTTAATGAGATGGTAATCTCTATCCATTCTCATCCATCAGGATGTTCTAACCCGGTGTCATTTGCCAATAACCATAAGTCCCACTGAGGCCGCTGAATAGGAAGAGGAAGTAAACACACGAGATTCTACAGATGCTGGAAATCCAAAGCATACAAAATGCTGGAGGAACTCAGCAGGTGAGGCAGTGTCTGTCGAAACGAACAAGCAATTGATGTTTTGGGCCACACCCCTGCTTTGAATAGGAAGAGGCCATACTGACAGTTTGCTGATTTAATTATTTTCTTTATTATTAAAATTAACTTTATTCGTATTAAAGATATTTACAAGAGTAAACCAATCAATGCCTTATCAATCTTTACTTTCATAGTCAATGCTTCCCATGCAATTCTATTACATTCCTACACACAATAACAGTTTTGCTGCTCATGTGGCCCTCTGAGGTAGTATACGGTTCAAATCAACCTGGTCCCTCCCTCCCTGGTGTTAGAAAAGCCCTATACTGTGGGCCGCTCCACAGTGATAATCTGCTAATGCTACAGCTGAGCTCTATACTGTAGTCGTCCCCACGCTGACAACCTGCTGATGTAACAGAACTCTATACTGTGGTCCGTCCCAATCTGACAGCCTGCTGATGTTACAGAAGCCAGTGACCCTCAGACGATAGAGCAGACACTCACTGTTGGACAGAAGTGAGTGAAGAAGTGTCACCCTTTCCCCTTTAGTTCAAGATACAGGTGAGCTGGACAAGGTATGAGCAAGGTACAGTTGCTCATATCTTGACACCTGAAATTTCTGATGTTCTATCACCCAGTACTGGCAGAGAGAAGATGTTAATTACAACCAGATGGTGCTTGATACTTTCAGAGGGCAGGGATTCTGTGAAGAATATGACAAGAAAATGGAGCAAGTGCCTTTTCCACCTATCCGCTCACAGCTTCTCGCTTTATCCTCACACACATTCCCCCTCACCTGGCCTCATCCTTCACCTGCCAGCTTTTACTCCTCCCCTTCCTCCACCTGCTTCTTCTGGCTTTTTCCCTTTTCCTTTCCAGTCCTGAAGAATGGTCTCAGCCCAACACACTGACAGTTTATGCCTATCTATTGATGCTACCTGACCTGCTGAGTTCCTCCAGCACTTTTTGCATGTTGCTCAAGATTTCCATGACCTGCAGAATCGCCAGTGTAAATATAAGGCTTTCATTGAATGACAGCTAAGTGCAGATTTCCCAAAAAGCAGTAAAGATAAAAGAACAAATATTCAGGAAGATCATGGATGGATGTTAAAAATAAGAGGATTGTTCTTGTGGGTGATTTAAACTCCCCCAGTAGTGACTGGGGCTGCCTTAGTACCAAGGATTTAGATCGAGCAGAATTCGTTTAGTGAATTCAAGAAATAGAGCATAGATAGTCCAACAAGAGAAGGGGTGTGCAATGTCTTATATGGGGAATATGTCTGGCCATGGTCAAAGTTTCAGCTGGGAAGCATTTTGTGAACAATGATTGTAATTCATTACTTTTAAGACAATTTTGATCAAGGATAATATTGGTCATTGGGCAAAAATGCTAAATTGAGGAGGACTAATTACAGGAGGGTTACTAGGCAGGAACTGGGGAGAGTGGACTTGGAGTGGCTGCTTGAGGGTAAATCCACATCTGATATGCAGGATTCTTGTAAAGGCCAGCTGATTCAGGACCAGCTGATTCCTTTGAGGATAAATTGTAAGAATGGCATGGTTCAGGAACCTTGAATAATCAGACATACTGTAGGTTTAGTTAAAAAAATGGAAGTATATAAGAGAAAATCTTCAGATGCTGGAAATCCAAGCAACACACAGAAAATGCTGGAGGAACTCAGCAGGCCAGGCAGCATCTATGGAAAAGAGTAAACAGTCAACATTTCTGGCTGAGACCCTTCATCGACTGGAAAAAAAAAAGAGAAGTTTGAGTAAGAAGGTGGAGGGAGGGAATGAACACGTACGAAGTGGGAGATGATAGGTGAAATTGGGAGAGGGAGGGGGCGAAGTAAAGAATTTGGAAGCTGATAGGTGAAAGAGATAAAGAGTTGGCAAAGAGAATTTGATAGAAGAGAGCAGGTGAACATGGAAGAAAGGGAAGGGGGAGATGCATCACAGGAAGGTGATGGGTAGGTAAGGAAATGAGGTGAGAGCAGGAAACAGGAATGGGAATGGTGAAGGGGAGGCAATTACTGGAAGTTCAAGAATCGATGTTCATGCCATCAGGTTGGAGGCTACTCTGACAAAATATTGGCGGTTATTCTTCCAACCTGAGTGTGGCCTGTTTGCGGCAGTTGTGGCGATGGACTGACATGTTGGAATGGGAATGAGAAATAGAATTGAAGTGGGTGGCCACCAGGAGATCCTGGTGTTTCTGATGGATGGAGCGTAAATGCTCGGTGAAGTGATCTTCTACTCTATTTTAGGTCTCTTCGACATACAAGAAGCCACACTGAGAGCATTAGATACAACAGATGACACCAATAGACTCACAGGTAAATTGTTGCCTCACCCGGAAGGACTGCTTAGATCTTTAGATGGTAGTGCAGGAAAGAGGAGTAGGGGCAGGTATGACACTTCTTGTTGCACTTGCAAGGATAAGTACGAGGAGGGGGAATTTTTGGGGAGGGATGAATGGACAAGAGATTCAAGTAGGGAGTGATCCCTGTGGAAAGCGGAAAGTAAGGGTGAGGGAAAGATGTGCTTCACAGCGGGTTCCCGTTCGAGATGGCAGAAATTACGGAGAATTATTTGCTGGATGCGGAGGCTATGGGAGTGCATCTTTAATGCAGTTCATCGTTAGCTTGTCCTTGTATTAAGGTGCATTAAGGCTACTGGAGTGCCAGTTCAAAGTAAATTTATGATCAGACCACCTACCTCAAGATTAATTTTCTTCCAGGCGTTCACAGAAAAATAAAGAAATACAAAGAATTTATGAAAAAGTACATATAAACAATGACAGGCAACTAATGTGCAAAAGAAGATAAATAGTGCAAATAAAAACATGAGCAGTTCTGAGAAAACAAGTTGTAAGGAATCCTTGAAAGTGAATCTCTAGGTTATGGAATCGATTCAGTGTTGAAATGAAGGAAGTTACCTGTGCCTTTCGGGAAGCCGGTGGTTAAAGAATGATAACTATTCCTGAACCTGGTGGTGCTCTGCTCCCAGGTGAGTCACATGGGTCCTTCTGCTTCAACATCTCCACGGTAAGTTAAACCACACACGTTTACTGTGGAAATTGGGGAGCAGGTGGGAGCTGTGTCACTGTGAGAGTGCAGCAGCCTGGTCTCCAGCTGGGGTACCTGTCACAGCAGGTACAGCACAGATTCTGATCACATACCGTGGTATTAAAACAATCTGCATTCGATTGGTTTTGGCAGAGGACAGCAGTCGGTTAGTCTCTGTCCTTTTCTGCAGCTGGGGTTACTGATTTGGAGACTTTCCTGAATCATGCAGTGACAGCTAGGAATTTCAATTCTGAATTAAATAAATTTGAAATAAAAATGCAATATTAGCAATGGTAACCTAAAACCATGAGATAGTTGTTTAAAAATGTATCTGCTCACCAATGTCCTTCAGGAATCTTGAATTACTCTGGACTGTATGAGAATCAGACCCACAGGTGGTAGCTTACTGGCCACTCAGGACCCTGCAGATCACAGATGGAGATAAGTACTGACTAACTTTTCCAATGAGGACCACTTACAGATGGAGTAATCAAAGGATTGCCTGGTTATAATTCAATATCTTTCAGCTGAACAGGTTTCACCCTCTTTGTGCTGGTAACAGAGTTAGTAACCATCCCTTGAAAAGACTAAAGAACTTCAACCTTTATCAGTCCTGCTGAAGGTCTCGGCCTGAAACGTTGACTGTTTACTCACTTCCATAGAAGGTGCCTGACCTGCTGAGTTCCTCCAACATTTTATATGTGTTACCCAGAACTTTAATGTTCCTGTCTTCCTAAGGACAACCTCGTCAGAACTTGATCTGCTAACAGTTGATTGCCACAGTAAGGGTGAGCATTGAGAACTTTATGGTGAATTTATGTCAATTTTTAACTCTCAGCTGGTCCGGGCATTTACTGTGTAATTATACGGTCCTCTTTATGCAGTGAAGCTTCTCAGTGCTGGTTTTATAGAAACAATGTTTGCCTCCAGTTGGCAACAGCAGAAGGAACAAGACTCCGTTAAGTGTTTAATGCTGGAACAATGATCAGATTTTCTTCAGATTAAGCTCACCTGTCTGACCAAACCCACTGCAAAGTGCCAGCATGTAGCAACTAAGTGCTTGGTCAATTCAAGCATAGTGGTAAAGTATGCTTCCAGTATGTATTTTCCTGGACAGAGGATGGAATTCATTATCACATGTACTGTATGTCTTTGCCTGAAATTGTGTTAATTTAACTTCTAAACACACATAATGGCTGATTAGGCACATTCAATAAACTCTTAGATAGGAGCATGAATGATAGAAAAATGGAGGGCTATACGGGAGGGAAACTTCATATTGATTTTGGAGTAGGTTAAAAGGTTAGCATTACATTATGGGCCGAACAGCCTGTACAGTGCTGTTCTATGTTCCATTTTTGTCTCCTGTTATGTGATAGTGAAAACAGTTGGTTTACTAAGTCTTTGGAATACAAGAATTGCTGCGTTGGAAAAGTCTTACTGCTCAGAGGCCGCTGAACCGTCGTTCTGGGAGATGCCAACTTAAATCCTTTGAACACTTCCATTAACAGTGAAGTTTGTCAACATATTGGAAGACAGACGAACACTCTGGATTAGTAAAGTGCATTTACCATTGTAAGATGTCCCAAGATGCTTTTTCAGAACGTAATCAAGGAAGGTAGACACCACAGCATGTTAGGAGTTATCAGGATAGTTAACAAGGTATCGAGGAGCTTCCTAAAAGAGAGCAATGGCTCTCGTTCCTGCTCCCTGACACTCATGGACCTCTGGCATACAGCTGGTGTCTTCCATAGTAAAGACTAAAGAAAAATAGTCATAATCATAGTCATACTTTATTGATCCTGGGGGAAATTGGTTTTTGTTACAGTTGCACCATAAATAATAAATAGTAATAAAACCATAAATAGTTAAATAGTAATATGTAAATTATGCCAGGAGATAAGTCCAGGACCAGCCTATTGGCTCAGGGTGTCTGACCCACATTAGGTTCATCTGTCATTTCTTTGTCCCGAATAATACCTCACCAGCATAATCTTACAGTGGTTCAATATCAACTCTCACCTCCCTTTCATTCTTTATATAACTGAAAAAAAACCTTTAGTACCTTGCTTTATATTATCAGCTAGTTTGCCCTCACATTTCATCTTTTTCCCTTCTTATACTGTAGTTTTTTTTAGTTTTCTTTTGTTGGATTTTAAAAGCTTCCCAATCATCCAACTTCCCACTCACTTTTGTTACCTTATATGCCCTTTCCTTGGCTTTTATGCAGTCCTTAACTTCCCTCATCAGTCACTGTTGCCTAGCCCTGCCATTTGAGAACTTGTTCTTCTGTGGGACGTATCTTGTGAACTATTTGCAGAAACTTCAGCCATCTCTGCTCTGCACTGGTCCCCGCCATTATCCCCTTCCAATCCACCTGGGCAAGCTCCTCTCTCGTGCCTCTGAAATTCCCTTTATTCCATTGCAATCATGATACATGTGACTTATGCTTCTCCCTCTCAAACTGCAAACTGAATTCAATCACATTGTGATCATTGTCTCCCAAGAGTTCCTTTATTTTAGCTGACGAATAAAATCTGGGTTATTACACAGCACCCAGTCTAAGATAGGCTCAAGCACAACTGCTCTGAAAAGCCACTCAACAAAATCTCTCTCTTGCGATCTAACACCAACCTGATTTTCCCTATCGCCTTTCATATTGAGGTGCCCCATTACAATTGTGATATTACCCTTACTACATGACCTTTCCAG
This sequence comes from Mobula birostris, assembly GCF_030028105.1. Classification (NCBI taxonomy): domain Eukaryota; kingdom Metazoa; phylum Chordata; class Chondrichthyes; order Myliobatiformes; family Myliobatidae; genus Mobula; species Mobula birostris. Next base: position 169,861,881 of record NC_092377.1, on the reverse strand, counting down.
CTCCCTTTGAAATCTCAACTCCAAATCTTGCCTACTGTTTGGAAGCCTACATATAATTCCCATAATTTTTGTTTTACCCTCGCAGTTTCTTAACTCCATCCACAAAGATTCAACATTCTCTGAGCCTATGTAATTCCATCTCTTACCAATAGAGCCACACCACCACCTCTGCCTTCCTGTCTGTCTTTCTGATATGAAGCATATCCTTTGATGTTAAAGTCCCAGCTATGAACTTCTTTCAGCCACGACTCAGTGATACCCACAACATCATAACGACAAAATGCAATGTTAGCTTTCATTGAGAGGTCTGGAATATAAAAAGAAGCATATGATTCTGAGACTTTATAAGGCATTGATATTGGAGTATTGTGAGCAGCTGTATGATGGCATTGGAGAGAGTTCAGAGGAGGTTCATGAGAATTATTCCAGGAATGAAAGGGTTAACATATGAACACTGTTTGATGGTTCTGGGCCTGTGCTCACTGGAGTTTATAACAATGGAGGGGTGGTGGCGGGGGGGGGGTGTGGAATGTCATTAAAACCTATTGAATATTGAAAGGCTTAGATAGAGTGGATGAGGAGAGGATGACTCGATAGGCCAAATGGCCTTTCTGTTCATATGTCTTATGGTTATGGTCTATCATTGCTACATACCAGTCATGGTGTATTTTGTTAATATTCATCTTGCCTCACATCAGTCATTACCGTCTGGTTTGGTGCACACCCTCTCACAGTATACAAAAACTACAGTGAATTGTCAGATCAGCAGAAAAGGTTTTGGCTGCAGTCTACCATCACCGCATGACTTGTATGATAAGTTTCTTCTGGTATTGTTTCCATCCCCCTTCCCTCTTCTGCTAGCCCCCACTCTGGCCTCTTACCACCTCCTCACCTGCCTATCGCCTCTCCCTGGTGCCCCTCCTTCTTCCTTTTCTCTGGATCTTTACCTTTTCCACTCACCATCTATTTCCTTCTAGCTCGTCCTCCCACCATTTTATCCCGGCATCTTCCCCTTTCCTTTCCTGTCCTGAAGGTAGTCTCAGCCTGAATCATGACTGTGATTCTGCCTGACCTGCTGAGTTCCTCTAGCATTGTGTGAGTGTTGCTCTGGATTTCCAGCATCTGCAGAATCTCTTGTGTTTAGGACTTGTATGTCTCCAGGTCAAAGAAGAGGGCAGGAAAAAATCATTGCGGACACTACCCACCCAGAAAACTGCCTTTTCCAAAAGTTCCCTTCTGAAAGTGCTTTAGGGCTATTAAAACGAAAATGTCATGCCATCTTAAAAGTTTCTTCCCCTAGGCAGTTAGTCTAGTCAAATATTCCTGTTACCCCATCCCCCTCTATCTATTATCCCCATCACTGTACTAACTGTAAACCACTTTTTATAATGCTATTGACATTGTAAATATACAATGCTATTTATGTATTTATGTGCATTTATTCCATATCCATTCTTTAAACTCTAACTTCATTAGCTTTTTAAAAAATTATATATATTTTAAAATCATGTACAGTATTATTGTTACATAATTCTTTATTCTTGTTGAATGTTGTACTTTGTTGTATGATGCACCCTGATGAACACACCATGCAATAAATTCCTAATACATGAAAATGCATATGGTGGTTAAGATTGATCCTTGGCTCTTACTACACTTTCACTGACTATTCATACCCGGTAACATTACTGGCGCAGTTTACCGGATAGTCTGCAGTGCTTTAGGGAGGAGCCTCCCTGCCACCTTCTCAAGGGCAGCTGAGGAAAGACATTAAAAGCCAGGTTTGCGAGTTCTGTCCAGGAATAAGTGGAAAAAAAGCACTTTTCACAGAACATTCTCACAGAACCAGATATGGTAAGTGACCACAACAGTGTGATATTGGTTAAGACTCGGGGCAGCATATAGCGGTCAGTGGAACACCTAGTGTTACAGCAGTTGCGAATGGAAGATCAGGGTTCAATCCCACTGCGGTGAGAAAGGAGTTTGTATGTTTCCTCATCACAGCATGGATTTCCTCCCGGTGCTTCAGCCATAGACCATAGGATAAAGGAGCAAAATTAGGTCACTTGGCCCATTGAGTTTGTGTTCCCATTCGTTCATGAGTGATTTATTATCCTTCTCAAACTGATTCTCCTGCAACCTCTCCATAAGCTTTGATGAACTGACTAATCAAGAACCTTTCAACCTCCCCTTTAAGTACACCAAATGACCTCACCTCCACACCCATCTCTGGGAAGGAATTCCACAGATTCACCGCTCTCTCTCTGGTTAAAGAAATTCCACGTCATCTCTGATCTAAGTGGGTGTCCTTGTGTTCTGAGACTGTGCTGTTTAATCATAGGTTCACCCACTATTGGAAACATTCTCTTGATGTCCACTCTATCTTGGCCTTTTAATGGGATTCTCCATCTTAGAATAAGAAACCTCTTACAGGTTGTCCTTTATAAGTTTCGCAAGGTGTTGTAACAAAATTGGGCAGCATTGGGACTGGATTGGGGAGCATGCCTATGAGAATAGGTTGAGTGAACTCGGCCTTTTCTCCTTGGAGTGGTGGAGGATGAGATGTGACCTGATAGAGGTGTATAAGATGATGAGAGGCATTGATCATGTGGATAGTCAGAGGCTTTTCCCCAGGACTGAAATGGCTAGCATGAGAGGGCACAGTTTTAAGGTGCTTGAAAGTAGATACAGAGGAGATGTCGGGTAAGTTTTTTATGCAGAGAGTGGCGAGTGTGTGGAATGGGCTGCCGGCGACGGTGGTGGTGGTGGATACGATAAGGTCTTTTAAGAGACTCCTGGATAGGTACTTGGAGCTTAGAAAAATAGAGGGCTATGAGTAACCCTAGGTAATTTCTAAGGTAAGGACATGTTCGGCACAGCTTTGTGGGCTGAGGGGCCTGTATTGTGCTGTAGATTTTCTATGTTTCTAACCTTTCCTCACACTAACCTCACACACTCTCACTTCTGTCATATTTGATCCACTAACATCACATTTCTCAGAGCATCTTCCACTTGAGAGGCCGATTGTCTCACAGCCTGACTGTAGAGCGAACACACTGGAGTGACAGCATTTTTGACAATATACCAGTTCAAATTTGTTTTGCTAACAATATTGTTGTCCTTTGAATCTCACGTCTTTCGAAATTGCACTGTGTACTAAACAGCTGAACACACAAACTATGACACCCTTACCAACAGGAGATAATATGAACTCTCTGGAAGATTTGCTGAAAGAAAAGGATCAATAAAGACATGTCTTTATATCTAAAACCTTTTTCCAATTGCACTAGCAATTTCCTTCCGTTAATTAAAATTTTACTGTGCAATTAATCTTTTGATAAATACTTTGCGCACTGTCAGTCCAGTAGTTATTTTGGTGATGATCAGACTGGGTCAAAGTTGATTCCGGTATTCTACATCAGTTCATTTTATGCAGCCAAGGTGAATCAGAGAAGTTTAATTACTAAAGCGCACTTCACTTGCTAATCAGAATGTCTCAAAGTATTTGTAACCCAGTGAAGAGCTCCTGAGCTGTGATCACCAAGATACAGTTAAATATTACACAGTAATCTCCCCAGAACACAAATGAGGAACTTGCTTCTTCGGGGAACCCACCAGTGGTGGTCAGTGTGCGAATCAGAACAATCCGACTGTGGTCAGTGTGTGTGTCAGAACAGACCGACTGTGGTCAGTGTGTGTGTCAGAACAGACCAACTGTGATCAGTGTGTGTGTGTCAGAACAGACCGACTGTGGTCACTGTGTGTGTGTCAGAATAAACCAACTGTGGTCAGTGCGTGTGTCAGAACAGGATGACTGTGGTCAGTGTGTGTGTGTCAGCACAGACCGACTGTGGTCAGTGTGTGTGTCAGAACAGACCGACTGTGGTCAGTGTGTGTGTGTGTCAGAGTAAACCGACTGTGGTCAGTGTGTGTGTGTCAGAACAGACCAACTGTGGTCAGTGCGTGTGTCAGAACAGGCTGACTGTGGTCAGTGTGTGTGTCAGAACAAACCGACTGTGGTCTGTGTGTGTGTGTGTCAGAATAAACCGACCGTGGTCAGTGTGTTTGTCAGAACAGACCAACTGTGGTCAGTGTGTGTGTCAGAATAAACCAACAGTGGTTAGTGTGTGTCAGAATAAACCGACTGTGGTCAGTGTGTATGTGTGTCAGAATAAACCGACTATGGTCAGTGTGTTTGTCAGAACAGACCAACTGTGATCAGTGTGTGTGTGTGTGTCAGAACAGACCGACTGTGGTCACTGTGTGTGTCAGAATAAACCAACAGTGGTTAGTGTGTGTCAGAATAAACCGACTGTGGTCAGTGTGTTTGTCAGAACAGACCAACTGTGATCAGTGTGTGTGTGTCAGAACAGACCGACTGTGGTCACTGTGTGTGTGTCAGAATAAACCAACTGTGGTCAGTGCGTGTGTCAGAACAGGATGACTGTGGTCAGTGTGTGTGTGTCAGCACAGACCGACTGTGGTCAGTGTGTGTGTCAGAACAGACCGACTGTGGTCACTGTGTGTGTGTCAGAATAAACCAACTGTGGTCAGTGCGTGTGTCAGAACAGGATGACTGTGGTCAGTGTGTGTGTGTCAGCACAGACCGACTGTGGTCAGTGTGTGTGTCAGAACAGACCGACTGTGGTCAGTGTGTGTGTGTGTGTGTCAGAGTAAACCGACTGTGGTCAGTGTGTGTGTCAGAACAGACTGACTGTGGTCAGTGTGTTTGTCAGAACAGACCAACTGTGGTCAATGTGTGTGTGTCAGAACAGACCGACTGTGGTCAGTGTGTGTGTCGGAATAAACCAACTGTGATCAGTGTGTGTGTGTCAGAATAAACCGACTGTGGTCACTGTGTGTGTGTGTCAGAATAAACCGACTGTGGTCAGTGTGTGTGTGTCAGCACAGACCGACTGTGGTCAGTGTGTGTGTCAGAACAAACCGACTGTGGTCAGTGTGTGTGTGTGTGTGTGTGTGTGTCAGAATAAACCGACCGTGGTCAGTGTGTTTGTCAGAACAGACCAACTGTGGTCAATGTGTGTGTGTCAGAACAGACCGACTGTGGTCAGTGTCTGTGTCAGAACAGGCTGACTGTGGTCACTGTGTGTGTGTCAGAATAAACCGACTGTGGTCACTGTGTGTGTGTCAGAATAAACCGACTGTGGTCAGTGTGTGTGTGTCAGAACAGACCAACTGTGGTCAGTGCGTGTGTCAGAACAGGCTGACTGTGGTCAGTGTGTGTGTCAGAACAAACCGACTGTGGTCTGTGTGTGTGTGTGTGTCAGAATAAATCGACCGTGGTCAGTGTGTTTGTCAGAACAGACCAACTGTGGTCAGTGTGTGTGTCAGAATAAACCAACAGTGGTTAATGTGTGTCAGAATAAACCGACTGTGGTCAGTGTGTATGTGTGTCAGAATAAACCGACTGTGGTCAGTGTGTTTGTCAGAACAGACCAACTGTGATCAGTGTGTGTGTGTCAGAACAGACCGACTGTGGTCACTGTGTGTGTGTCAGAATAAACCGACTGTGGTCAGTGTGTGTGTGTCAGAACAGACCAACTGTGGTCAGTGCGTGTGTCAGAACAGGCTGACTGTGGTCAGTGTGTGTGTGTGTCAGCACAGACCGACTGTGGTCAGTGTGTGTGTCAGAACAGACCGACTGTGGTCAGTGTGTGTGTGTGTGTGTGTGTCAGAATAAACCGACCGTGGTCAGTGTGTTTGTCAGAACAGACCAACTGTGGTCAATGTGTGTGTGTCAGAACAGACCGACTGTGGTCAGTGTGTGTGTCAGAATAACCCAACTGTGATCAGTGTGTGTGTGTCAGAATAAACCGACTGTGGTCAGTGTGTGTGTGTCAGAACAGACCAACTGTGGTCAGTGCATGTGTCAGAACAGGCTGACTGTGGTCAGTGTGTGTGTGTCAGCACAGACCGACTGTGGTCAGTGTGTGTGTCAGAACAAACCGACTGTGGTCAGTGTGTGTGTGTGTGTGTGTGTGTCAGAATAAACCGACCGTGGTCAGTGTGTTTGTCAGAACAGACCAACTGTGGTCAATGTGTGTGTGTCAGAACAGACCGACTGTGGTCAGTGTGTGTGTCAGAATAAACCGACTGTGGTCAGTGTGTGTGTCAGAATCCATTGACTGTGTTGAGTAAGTGTTGCAGAACCCACTGACCCTAGTCTGTGTGTGCATCACAACCAACCATCTGTTGACAGTGTGTGTGTGTGTGTGTGAGAAAGATCCACTGCTTGTGGTCAGTCTGCAGTGCGGTTACATTTGGTATTGGCACATTGCGTTTGGCTCTCTGGGTGTGGACAATAGGGTTTCAGTACATTGGGTGTGACACATTGTGTGTGGGTACATTCGGTATGGACCTGTATGGCAAAGCTGGGTGGCAGTGTGAAATGTGAGAAGGATGTTATGAGAATGCAGGGTGACTTGAACAGGTTGGGTGTGTGGGCAGATGCATAGCAGATGCAGTTTAATGTGGATAAATGTCAGGTTATCCACTTTGGTGGTAAGAACAGGAAGGCAGATTATTATCTAAATGAAATCAGTTAGGAAAAGGGGAAGCACAACGAGATCTAGGTGTTCTTGTACATCAGTCACTGAAAGCAAGCATGCAAGTACAGCAGGCTGTGAAGAAAGCTAATGGCATGTTGTCCTTCATAACAAGGGGAATTGAGTATAAGAGCAAAGAGGTTCTTCTGCAGCTGTACAGGGCCCTGGTGAGACCACACCTGGAGTACTGTGTGCAGTTTTCATCTCCAAATTTGAGGAAGGACATTCTTGCTATTGAGGGAGTGCAGCGTAGGTTCACAAGGTTAATTCCCAGGATGGCGGGACTGTCATATGTTGAAAGACTGTAGTGACTGGGCTTGTATACTCTGAAATCTAGAAGGCTGAGAGGGGAGCTTATTGAAACAAGTAAGATTATTAAGGGATTGGACACGCTGGAGGCAGGAAGCATGTTCCCGCTGATGGGTGAGTTCAGAACCAGAGACCACAGTTTAAGAATAAGGGGTAGACCATTTAGAACGGAGTTGAGGAAAAACTTTTTCACCCAGAGAGTGGTGGATGTATGGAATTCTCTGCCCCAGAAGGCTGTGGAGGCCAAGTCTCTGGATGCTTTCAAGAAAGAGGTGGATAGAGCTCTTAAAGATAGTGGAATCAAATGTTATGGGGATAAGGCAGGAACTGGATACTGATTGTGGATGATCAGCCATGATCACAGTGAATGGCGGTGCTGGCTCGAACGGCCGGATGGCCTACTCCTGCACCTATTGTCTATTGTCTCTTTTGTTGGTACATTGAGTATGGACCTGTATGGTATGGGTACATTGGGTATGGACAGATTGTGTGTGGGTACATTGGGTATGGACCAGTATGGTGTTGGTACATTGGATATGGACCTGTATAGTGCTGATACATTGTGTGTGGGTACATTGTGTGTGCACACTTTTGTTTAAGGTACATTGCATATGGACACATTGGGACTGGGTACATTGGGTATGTTGTCACTGCGTGTGAGTACATTAGATATGGACACGTATGGTGTGAATACATTAGTGTATGTATACATAAGTTGCGGGTACATTGTATGTGGACACATTGCATGTGGGTATATTGTGTATGGACATAATGGGTTTGCATAGATTAGGTCTGGACACATTGGGTTTGGGTACATGGGGTATGACAACATTGGGAGTTGGTACATGGGGTGTGGACACGTTGGGTTTGGGTACATGGGGTATGACCACATTGGGTATAGATACATTAGGGGTGGGTATATTAGGTGTAAACACATTGTATGTGGACAAATTAGGTGTGGATGCATTGTGTGTGAATACATTAGACTTGGGTACATTGGGTGTGGGCATGTTGGGTGTGGACATAAAGAGTGTGGGTATGTTGTGCGTGGACACATTGGGTTTGGGGACATTGAATATGGATGCATTGGGTCTGGGTACATTAGTGTGGACACATTGAGTGTGTGTATAATGGGTATGGACACAGTGGCTTTGGGTTCATTAGGTGTGGACACATTTGGGTATGGGCAGATTGGGTACAGTATGAGCACATTGGGGTTGGGCCCACATGGGACAGGGTTGTTCATCTTTATTACAATGAGTTCCTATTTCACAGACTTATAAAATTGTGCCATTCACCCAGTTGCCCAATGCTTCCTCTTATCAGAGCATTCCCATGAATTCCTGTCCCTGAACAATTCCCTATTACCTATGGTCGCACATTTCATCAGCTTCACCCTGAGTCTCCCACCATCTTCCCATACAATTAACCTTTGGGGTGTAGGGTGTAAATCATGGGGTCACCAGGAATGTATGCAAACTCCACACAGACGACACTGGGGGTATCAAATGCCGGTCACTTAAGACAATGGTACTGCCTATTGCCAATAAATGGCTCAACACGCACAAAATTTTGGAGGAGCTCAACAGTCAAGCAGCATCTATGGAGGGGAATAAACAGTCAATGTTTTCGACCAAGACCCTTCATCAGACTTGAAAGGGAGGAGGGAAGATGACAGAATTAGAAGGTGGTAAAGAGAAAGGACAGGTTCTATGGTGATAATTCTGACTGATTACTTGGTTGAAGTACCAGAGGGCAGCAAAAATCACACAGGGAAAGCAGTGAGAGAAGATCTCAGTGAACTCCTGTTGAAGAGCAGATTTAAATTTCTTCGGGATAGGCATACCTTGAATGGACTTTGCTTGTTTTTTCTGCTGTATATCACCGTGCATTTAATTTAATGAAAAGTTATATTTTAAATTTTAATTTAAAAATTACTTTAAATGCAGAAATTAACATCAGTTGTTTTGAAAAGTACCCTTGTGATCAGAGACGTTTGAAGAGGATGAAATGAGTCCATGATTTCAGAAGTTGCCAAAGACTTTGTGGGCAGGAACTCAGAATTTGATGACTAGAAGTTTGGTCACCACTTAGTGCTGGCACCTCTTGTGGGAAGACCACTGAACCAAAGCCTTGGAGATGGAAGTGTGCACATGAAAAAAATTGCAAGTGTTCGTGAGAATCGGCATAGAGGATGGGCTCGATTGAGCTCAGTCCACTCAATCAGCTTGAGGTGAGGATAACTCAGGGCTCAGAGAGAGGGGGAATTCTCTCAGTAAGACCATATGATATAGAAACAAAATTAGACCATTCGGCCCATTGAGTCTACTCTGCTATTCCATCACGGCTGATTTATTATCCCCCTCAACCCAATCCTTCTGAATTCTCCCTGTAACTTTTGACATCCTTACTAATCAAAAAATTATCAACCTCTGCTTTAATTATACCCACTGACAGCCTCCAAAGGCAACTGTGTTAATGAATTCCACAAATTCGCCACCCTCCTGAAGAAATTCATAGAACATAGAACATAGATCATAGAAATTTACAGCACATTACAGGTCCTTTGGCCAACAATGTTGTGCCGACCATGTAACCTACTCTAGAAGCTACCTAAAATTTCTCTAGGCATAGCCCTCTATTTTTCTAAGCTCCATGTACCTATCTAAGAGGCTCTTAAAAGACCCTATTGTATCTGCTTCCACCACCGCCACCGGCAGTGCATTCCACGCACCCACCACTCTCTGTGTGAAAAACTTACCCCTGACATCCCTTTGGTACCTATTTCCAAGCACCTGAAAACTATGCCCCTTAGTCTAGCCATTTCAGCCTTGGGGAAAAAACCTCTGGCTATCCACACGATCAATGCCTCTCATCATCTTATACACCTCTGCCAGGTCACCTCTCATCCTCCGTCGCTCCAAGAAGAAAAGGCCAAGTTTCCTCAACCTATTCTCATAAGGTACGCTCTCCAATCCAGGCAACATCTTTGAAAATCTCCTCTGCACTCCTCTCTATACTATCCACATCCTTCCTGTAGTGAGGTGACCAGAACTGAAAACACAAATTCCTCCTCATCTCTGTTCTAAAGAGATGTCCCTCTATTCTTAGGCTGTACGCTCTGGTCCTAGACTCTCCCACGACTGGAAACATGCTCTCCACATCCACTCTGTCTCGGACTTTCAATAAACTCTCCTGAGTATAACCTGTGGCCGTTTGAGAGGGAGAGAAGGCACTCTCAACATTTTGGTGTTCAGTTTTCTGGAATGTATGGCTGTCTTGTAAAAAGAGCTGCTGCAATGTTTGCACATACGTTGAAAGAGGAGTGAACTTCAATGCTCAGCAATTTTCATGCATAATATATGCATCTCATAAACCAGTGGCCGTGTACCAGAACCTTGCTGAATGTAGTATTTATCAGCCAGAAATTGTTGTCAATTAAGATTCAATAATTGTGCTCAGACAGCTATCGCATCTCAGAATCATTCGGGAAAGAGGTGAGGCAAGGAACTCCCTTCTGTAATGTACTGTATACTGTCACTATACAGTACATTGTGATACAGACATTATACAGTATGTTGTGGTGTAGTCACTATACCATACATTGTGATACAGACATTATACAGTATGTTGTGATACTGTCACTATACAGTACATTGTGATACAGACATTATACAGTATGTTGTGGTGTAGTCACTATACAGTATTGTGTGTGTGTGAGTGAGTGTGTAAGTGAGAGAGAGAGAGAACGAGAGAGCAGTCGACCACAACCTTGATTTTCAAAGCACCTCCAGTGTGTTTAAAGTCATTCTAGTCTTTTCAAATCCACACCCAGCTGTACTGAACTTGGCTGCTCCCCCTTTTCACAGCTCTTATAAAAACAACCCATAGGGAATAAATAACCAGTATGAAATGACTCAGCTGCAGGAAACTTTAGTTAAATATCAGCACGCTGTGATAGACTCATTGAGAGCTTTGTGGAGCATCCAGCATCTGGTGCTACAATTGGGCTCTACTTTAACAGGTGAGGCATCAATGCAGAAATATTTTTCAGACTGTTTTCCAATCAATGTTGTGAAAACTGGTGCCAAGCAAATGTTTGTTGCAGTTTCACAGCATTTTATATTGTGACTATTACATGCAATGAACTTGACAGCCACCTGGGTGACGATGACACCTCAGCTGCAAAATGTTGCATTTAGTTTGCTGAAGTGATTGTCACACAAATGAACTGCAATGACTGGGAGGGGAACACAAATTGTCTCTATACAGTATGTTGTGACACAGTCTCTATTCAGTATGCTGTGATACCATCACTATTCAGTATGTTGTGATAGACACTCTACAGTATGTTGTGATACTATCACTATACAGTATGTTGTGATACAGTCACTGCACAGAAAATTGTGATACAGAGATTATAGTTTGTTGTGATACAGTCACTACACAGTATGTTGTGATACTGTCATTATACATTATTTTGTGATTCAGACACTATACAGTATGTTGTAATACAGTCATTGTACAGTATGTTATGATACTGTCACTAAACAGCACACTGTGATACAGTCACTATACAGTACGTTTTGATACAGTCACTATTCAGTATGTTGTGACACAGATACTATACAGTATGTTGTGATACTGTCACTATACAGTACATTGTGATACAGACATTATACAGTATGTTGTGGTGTAGTCACTATACAGTACATTGTGATACAGACATTATACAGTATGTTGTGATACTGTCACTATACAGTACATTGTGATACAGACATTATACAGTATGTTGTGGTGTAGTCACTATACAGTATTGTGTGTGTGTGAGTGAGTGTGTAAGTGAGAGAGAGAGAGAACGAGAGAACTTCAAGAATAGACATTGTCTGGGCTCAGACGACCGTTTCTCACCCAACTTTCCTCCATCGCCTGTACACCTTCGCATCTCCCCCATCTTCTTATTCTGGCTTTAGCCCCCTACCTGTCCAGTCCTGATGAAAGGTATCAGCCCGACATGTCGTCTGTTTACTCCCCTCCATAGATGCTGTCTCACTTGCTGAGCTCTTCCAGCATTTTGTGTGTGTGATCTTCAAAGTTTCTGAGGTGTTTATGACCTTGACGTGGTGGCAGGCATGATAGGTTATAGCAGATAAAGGAGAGTTGATGAATGAGTGGAGCCAGGTGGGACAGAATATCGGAAACTTTAAGCAGATTCGAATGTGTAAATTGCAAATGGAATCAGTTTAGGGAGCGTGACAACAGATGGAAAGAGTGAGTAGACCATGGAGTCACGGAGAGAGTAGTCCACGCAGAAAAGGCGAGATGTAAGTGTGATTTGAGAAGAGTGGGAGAAGGGATGATGGAGCTGTTGGTGGGATCCTGTTGGAGTTAGTTTACAGCTCTGAGCCTGAGGTCTTCACATTTCTGTGTGTCGGGTCTCCGGGTTTCTGTGTGTCGGGCGCTCCGGGTTTCTGTGTGTCGGGCGCTCCGGGTTTCTGTGTGTCGGGCGCTCCGGGTTTCTGTGTGTCGGCGCTCCGGGTTTCTGTGTGTTGGGGGCTCCTGGTTTCTGTGTGTTGGGTGCCCATGGTTTCTGTGCATTAGACATTCTGTGTCACCAGCACGGTCTCAGCTGTGCAGCAGATTTGACTATTGTGATACTGAAAATGCCTGCGTCAGCTAATTATTATTTAGACCATAGACCAGAAGATATTGGCCATTAGTCACAGGCCTCCACTCGGAGAAGCAAGTGTTATTTGTCATCTATATCAATGATCTGGATGATAATGTGGTAAATTGGATCAGCAAATTTGCTGATGATACGAAGATTGGAGGTGTAGTAGACAGCGAGGAAGGTTTTCAGAGCCTGCAGAGGGACTTGGACCAGCTGGAAAAATGGGCTGAAAAATGGCAGATGGAGTTTAATGCAGACAAGTGTGAGGTATTGCACGTTGGAAGGACAAACCAAGGTAGAACATACAGGGTTAATGGTAAGGCACTGAGGAGTGCAGTGGAACAGAGGGATCTGGGAATACAGATACAAAATTCCCTAAAAGTGGCGTCACAGGTAGATAGGGTCGTAAAGAGAGCTTTTGGTACGTTGGCCTTTATTAATCGAAGTATTGAGTTTAAGAGCTGGAATGTTATGATGAGGTTGTATAAGGCATTGGTGAGGCCGAATCTGGAGTATTGTGTTCAGTTTTGGTCACCAAATTACAGGAAGGATATAAATAAGGTTGAAAGAGTGCAGAGAAGGTTTACAAGGTTGTTGCCGGGACTTGAGAATCTCAGTTACAGAGAAAGGTTGAATAGGTTAGGACTTTATTCCCTGGAGCGTAGAAGAATGAGGGGAGATTTGATAGAGGTATATAAAATTATGATGGGTATAGATAGAGTGAATGCAAGCAGGCTTTTTCCACTGAGGCAAGGGGAGAAAAAAACCAGAGGACATGGGTTAAAGGTGAGGGGGGAAAAGTTTAAGGGAACATTAGGGGTGGCTTCTTCACACAGAGAGTGGTGGGAGTATGGAATGAGCTGCCAGACGAGGTGGTAAATGCGAGTTCTTTTTTAACATTTAAGAATAAATTGGACAGATACATGGATAGGAGGTGTATGGAGGGATATGGTCCGTGTGCAGGTCAGTGGGACTAGGCAGAAAATGGTTCGGCACAGCCAAGAAGGGCCAAAAGGCCTGTTTCTGTGCTGTAGTTTCTATGGTTCTATGGCATCTGTACTGCCATTCCATCATGACTGTTCCCAGATCCACCTCAAAGCCATGCACCTGCCTTCTCACCATATCCTTTGATGCCCTGAGCACTCAGGAAACTATGAACTTCTGCCTTCAATATACCCATGGACTTGCCCTCCACTGCTGTTTGTGGCTGAACATTCCACAGATTCACCACTCTCTCTCTAAAAAAATTATTCAAATCATTGACAAACAATGTGAAAAGTAGCAGCCCCATTACTGACCCCTGAGGAACACCACTAGACACTGACAGCCAACCAGAAAAGGCTCCCTTTATTACAATGCACTGCCTCCCAGCTGTCAGCCATTCCTGTATCCATGTCAATATCTCTCCAGCAATGCCATAGGATTTTATCTTGTTAAGCAGCCTCATATGTGGCACCAATCAAATTCCTTTGCAATCTCAACCCAACATCTTAGCTACTATTTGGAGGCTTATATATGATTCCCATAACTTTTTTTTACCTTTGTAGTTTCATAACTTCATCCAAAAAGATTCAACATTCTCTGGCCCTATGTCACCTTTTCTAAAGATGTAATTCCATCTCTTGCCAAATGTGTCGCACCTCCACTACCAGCGCATTCCTGCCTGTCCTTTCAGTACAAAGTACGTGCTTTGACGTTAAGCTCCCAACTATAAGCTTCTTTAAGCCATGACTCAGTACTACCCACAACATCATACTGGCCAATGTCTAAAACTGCACCAATAGTTCGTCCACCTTATTCCAAGTACTACATACATTTAGATTCATTCACCAATTTGAATTTTGCCTCAGTGGTACAATTTAACTCTCTGCTCTGTCTGCATTTGTACCCAATCATTGGCTTGTCCTTCCTCACATTCATGTTACATCCATCATCTACTTGTAAGCTTGTTGGCTCATCCTTAGCTCTATCATACTGGTTCCCATCCTCCTGCCATGTTAGTTTAAACCACTCCCAATGGCTCTAGTAAATATTCCTGTAAGAATATTGGATCCCCTCAAATTTAAGTGCAACCAGTCCCTTTTGTCCAGGTCACACCTGCCCCAGAAGAGGTTCCAATTATCCAGAATCTGAACCCCTGCCCCCTGCTCCGGTTCTTTAGCCACACCTTTACCTGCCACCTCATTCTATTCTTATCCTCACTGTCACATGGCACAGGAAGCAATCCCGAGATTAATACCCTTGAGGTCCTGCTTCTCATCTTCCTTCCTAACTCCCTGTATTCTTTTTACAGGATCTCCTCCCTTTTTCTACCTATGTCTTTAGTACCAATATGTACCACAACTTCTGGCTGCTCTCCCTCCCTTTTCAGGATATTATGGATGCATTCAGAAACATTGCAGACCCTGGCATCTAGAAGGCAAAATAACATCTATATTTCCTTTGCATGTCCACACAATCGCCTATCTGTGTCACGGTCCTGATCGGTTATTCCCTGGTTCCCTTTAAATTTCCTTTGTGTCAAGATTGGGACTGTTGACTCCTTGTTTTCCTTTAATTCATTGTTTCCCCGTGTTTCTTGGGCTCTGTAATTAAAGACACTTGATTCTCTGCTGAACGGTCAGTATATAGTGTCAGGCTTACCGCTGCTGGGCGCTAGACCATCACCTGACATCACCTCACGTCACCGAAGCAAGTGCGAGCAAGACACCTTGCTGGAGCGAGCCAAGTCACATCGCCAGAGCAAGTCAAGTCTTCTCCGCGAAGTGAGTGCCAGTAAGTCGCCTCTCCTCGCCGGAGACACCTGTCAAGTTACTGCACCTGACCGAGCCTGCTATGCGACCTTGCCGGAGCGGGTACATCAAGTTAACCAGCCAGAGTGAGTCAAGAGCCGCTGTCTGTAGTTCCAGGCCGAGTTGAGAGCTCGCCGCTACTTGGAGCCACTTCGTGCCAAGATAAAGAGCTGTCTATTGTTGTATGGTTTTGTCTCTTCGTGCCCTCGTCTCTGCTGGGTAGGTCTGGCCGTTTGCCGCTACCTTGAGTTGGGAACTGTATCTTTGTGTCCTCGCCTCTGCCGGGTAGGTCCAGCCATTTGCCGCTACCCTGAGTGGGGAACTGTCTCTTCGTGTTCTGTGTCCTGTATCCAAGGAAGAGTCCCGTCTCTGTGTTCTGTGTCCCAGAAGAGGCCCGGCTCTGTGTCCTGTATCCAAGGAAGAGTCCTGGCTCTGTGTTCCTATGTTCTGAGTTCCAAGTCCAGGCTCCAATGTTCCAAGTTCCAAGTCGCTGTGCAAGTCCAGGTCCCAGGTTCCAAGTCCCTGTCCAAGTCCGGGCCCTGGGTTCCAAGTCCCATTCCAAGTCCTGAGTCCCAGTCTAAGTCCAGGGTCCGAGCCCAACTCCAGCCATGCATATTCCTGCTTCCACTTCATTCACTCCTTGATGTCTCTCTGTACAATCCTTGTTTCCCTGCTTTGCTAGTAACTATTAATAAACTCTATTTTTGTTAATGCCACAAAATGTGTTTGTGTCCTGCATTTGGTTCCACCCGTGCTCCACACTTGCGACAATCTGTCCCCCTAACTATAAGAGTCCCCTAATGGTGCTGGCATTTCTTCAGTTCCCTCCCCTTGTGAGCCACAGAACCAGATTCAGTACCAGAGGCACGGCCACTGTTGCTTCTGCCAGGGTAATTTGTCATCCCCAGATGTACTCAAAGTGGAGTATTTATGAGGAGGAGATGGCCACAGGGGTGCTCTCCACTACCTGACGTTGTCCCTTTCCTCTCCTGACAGTCACCTGTTTATCTCTCTCCTGTAGCCTTGGGGTGACAACCTCCCTGTAGCTCCTGTCTATCACTGCTTCACTTTCCCTAATAAGCCAATGGTTATTGAGCTGCATCTCCAGTTCCCTCACTTGTTCTCTATGGAGCTTGATCTCTGGTGCAGATTTGACCTTCAGGGATGCTGATAATCTCCCAAAAATCCCACATCTGACACCCAGAACAGAACACTGCCTCTGTAGACTAACCCCGTCTTCACTCAAGAGTTACAAAGAAATAAGAAATAAGGAAAGAACTCATCCACTTACCTTAATTCCAGCTGTTCTCGCTGCAGCCCTGTTAAGCCAAAGCTTTACCACTGTGACTCAGACTACTCTGATGATGAGCACTCTGCAAGATGGTATCCCTCTTTTATGGAGACTGGCTTTTTAAAGCTCTTTGCCAACTTGCGCGGGAACACTTCTACTGTGTCTGCACAGTATTCCAATCAAAGCTTCCTATTGAAAAAACTTCCTGCTCTTTAAATCTCTTGGTCAGACTTGCACAGGAACACTTCTACTGTGTCTACGCAGTACTCTTATCAAAGCTTCCCATTGAAAAAACTTCCTGCCCTTTAAATCTCTTGGCCAGACTTGTGCTGGAACACTTCTACTGCGTCTGTGCAGTATTCCTATCAAAGCCCATGAACATCAACTCAGTGGCCACCTTATTATGTATAAGAAATGTCTAATAAAATGGCCTATGAAGTGTAGAATATTACATATCACATTATTATAACACAGTTTAATGTATCTATTATGAATATTATTGGCAACTATATGAATCCAATTTCGCAATGGAAGAGATTTATCCGATATTTAATTACTCAGATAAGGCTCTACCTAATAAAATGGCCACTGAGTGATATCAAATGCTTTGTGAGTTTCTTTAATCTTATTCACCAAGTACATTTCATGGCCTATGTTGGCCTTCTGATTCCCTGTTTTTGTTCCCCTGCTTCCTTTGGCTTCCTTTAAATCCCTGACTTCACAACATGTCACCCAGTCATTGACCATCCATCCATTCTGTTCTGTGGTGATTCCATTGTCCTCCAGTTACAATATTTAATGTTCTGCTTTCTTAAAAGTACAAATGGCAGATGGCCCACCTATTGCTTCCAACGGTCCAGTGATGGAGTCCAGGGAATGTACAGTTGTCATCTTGCATCTGTACATAGTCATAGTCATACTTTATTGATCCCGGGGGAAATTGATTTTTGTTACAGTTGCACCATAAATAATTAAATAGTAATAAAACCATAAATAATTAAATAGTAATATGTAAATTATGCCAGGAAATAAGTCCAGGACCAGCCTATTGGCTCAGGGTGTCTGACCCTCCAAGGGAGGAGTTGTAAAGTTTGATGGCCACAGGCAGGAATGACTTCCTATGACACTCTGTGTTGCATCTCGGTGGAATGAGTCTCTGGCTGAATGTACTGCTGTGCCCACCCGGTACATTATGTAGTGGATGGGAGACATTGTCCAAGATGGCTGCCATGATGTTAATGGATGCTCATTTCATGTACATCAGTGCTACAAAATGCAAATAATTTAAAACATTGCCATCATCTAAGACACAGCAGAAGAGTGGCTGACTGACACTACACATCTTTTAACCTGTAGATCCATTGAATCAATGTCTCTGAATGCAGAGTTATTCCATTTAGAATCCAACTCATTTATTCAGCTGTCGACATACTTCACATGGAATAGCTCATCTCAAACAATCCATTCTTCTTTATCTTTTATAAACTTGAGATATTCCAATGTAGAGAATAGACCACAACCTTTCCGAGTGCTGACATGACTGCAACATAAAAAATTTGGCAGCCTATGTCTGAACAATGCAGTCCTATAAAACGTGATGAGTGAAGTCATTAGCCAAAGGCACCAGACATTTTTGGAATCTGAGAGGAGATATGTTAATGAACTATAACATGGCTGCCGATACTTACTCTAGTCACAGACCAGCACTAAATAATTCACCAGCACTTGCGATAGAAATGCTGCATTCTACTGAATTACTCTTATCTGGATTTATCTGAATGCGCTTCCTATAGACCAATCTCTTTGTTGAATGTGGATTTTAAAATTCTTTCTAAGATCTTGGTTAATAGACTTGAGAGTATTTTACCTACTGTTATTTTCAATGACCAAAATGGATTTATTAAAAATAGATATTCACATTTTAACATTCGAAGATTATTAAACATTATTCATTCTTCTCCAACTAAAGAATCTGAATATGTTGTTTTTCTTGATGCAGAGAGAGCCTTTGATAGGGTGGAGTGGTCTCATTTATTTGAGGTTTTGGAAAGATTTAATTTTGGCCTGGGATTTATTTCCTGGATCAAATTGATCTAGCACGCCCCTATGGCTGCGGTTATAACTAATAATCAAAAATCTCCCTATATTAGATTATATAGGGGTACTCAGCAGGAATGTCCTCTTAGCCCTTTATTACTTAACTTGGCTTTAGAACCCCTTGCTATTGCTCTTAGAGATTCTAATACTGTTCAGGGTATTAAGAGAGGGGACCAAATACACAAGGTTTCATTATATGCGGATGACTTGTTAGTTTATATTTCAGATCCTAGGAAATCTATTCCTTCTATGTTATCTATATTTTCTGAATTTAGTAGTTTTTCTTGTTATAAATTAAATTTACATAAAAGTGAGTTATTTCCTATTAATGATTACTTGGATCCAAATTATCAAGTACCTTTTAGTATTGCTAAAAATTACTTTACCTATCTCGGTATTAAAATTACTAAAAATTATAAGGACCTCCATAAATATAATTTTTTTGCCATTAATTGAATACACCAAACAAACGCTTTCTAAATGGTCACCCATGACATTATCATTAATAGGTCAAGTTAATGCTATTAAAATGATAATTTTACCGAAATGCTTATAGATATTTCAGGCAATCCCTTCCTTTGTTCCTAAAACGTTCTTGACAGAATAGATTCTATAATCTTATATTTGGAACAATAAAAATCTTAGACTGAATAAACCCTTATTGCAGAAATCAAAAAAGGATGCTGGTATGGCTTTGCCAAATTTTAGAATGTATTACTGGACAATTAATATTCGATATATTGCTTTTTGGATTCACTATTCAGATATGCATGAATGTCCTTCATGGTTGGATTTGGAGGAAAACTCGGGGAAGGGGCACTCTTTGGCCTCTTTACTGGGAGCTCCTCTTCCCTTTTTGTTTTCTAAGATTAGTAGACAAGATTTTAATCCCATTATTAAAAATACATTAAGGATTTGGTTTCAGTTTCGTAGATTTTTTGAGTTAAATAATTTTATTCTTTCTAGTAATATCCATCTTAATTACTTTTTTAAACCATCAATTTTGGATAAATCCTTTTTAGTTTGGAAAACCAAGGGAATGATAACTTTTTCATATTTGTTTTTAGGGGATTGTTTAATGTCTTTTTCTCAATTAGTGGATAAATATGATTTATCTAATGTACACTTTTTTACTACAAATTAGGAATTTTTTATGTGGTTTGTTGCCAAATTACCCTTCTGCTTATCCACCTAATATGACAGATGCTCTCTTTCATTTTAAACCATTTCAAAAAGGGTTGATAGCTATAATCTATAAACGGTTATTGAATTCACAAATAATATCTAATGATAAAATTAAACGTGCTTGGGAATCGGAATTCCAAGAGTCATTTTCAGATAATCTATGGATGGAGTAATATTTTTCATTTGGTTAATAACTCATCTATTTGTGCCCGTCATTCCCTGATACAGTTCAAGGTAGTGCATCGGGCCCATATGTCAAAGGATAAACTAGCACGTATTTTTTCCAATATTGATCCTATTTGTGACAGATATAATATTGAGGTGGCCACTTTAATCATATGTTTTGGTCTTGTATAAAGCTAGATAATTTTGGAGAGATGCTTTTAAAATGCTATCAAAAGTTTTGGATTTGGATTTACAGCCTAATTTATTTACGGCAATTTTTGGGATTATCCCATCGGAAGCAGGAAATATTCCTGTTTCTGCTCAATGTATGATAGCCTTTTCGACTTTATTGGCTAGGAAAGTCATTTTATTGAAGTGGAAGGATTCTAATCCACCTATTAAGTTTTATTGGCTTTCCTCCATTATGTCCTAAGTTTAAAGAAAATAAGAAGTCGGACATTTGATACATCCTTTAAATTTGAGCAAATATGGCGACCTTTTATCCAATATTTTCATTTGATTTGAGTTATTACTCTTCCAATTACTTTTTTTTTGAAGTTTTAGATTTGATCAGAAAGACTTTCCTTTTTTTTCTTGATTATATTCTCCGAATGGACGGCCCAGTTCCTTTTTTTTCTTAGTGCGGTGGGTTTTTTTCCCCTTCATTTTAAATTTAAAGTTTTTTCCCTCTCTTTATGAATCGATAAGAGGAGAATTAGTTGTCCTTTTTATTATATTTTGCATATGTTCTTATTACTAAGAATAATTATGATAATATCTATTTCATCTTTTCTTTGGGACCACTTTTAATGCTGTGTATAAATGATTTAGATGATGGAATAGATGGCTTTGTTGCTAAGTTTCAGATGATCAAAGATTAGTGGTGGGGCAGGTACTGTTGAGGAAACAGTACGATGCAGGAGGAAAAATGCATGGTCATGCGCTTTGGTAGTAGAAATAAGTGTGTGGATCATTTTCTAAATGGGGAGAAAATCCATGAATCTGAGATACAGAGGGACTTGGGAGTCCTTGTGCAAAACACCCTAAAGGTTAACTTATAGGTTGAGTTGGTGGTGAGGAAGGCAAATCTTTGGGGAGGATGCAGAACAGGTTTACTAGGATGCTGCCTGGATTAGAGATCATGTGATATAATGAGATGTTGGACAAACTTGGGTTGTTTTCTCTGGAGTGGCAGAGGCTGAGGGGAGATCTGATACAGGTTTATAAGGTTATTGTAGAAATCGATAGTGTAGACAGACAATACCTTTTTCCAAAAGTTAAGATGTCTGATTCAAGAGGACATACATTTAAGGTGAGAGAGGTAATTTCAAAGGAGATGTGAGGGGCAAGTTTTTTACAGAGAGTGGTGGGTGTCTGGAATGCGCTGCCTGGGGTGGTGGTAGAGGCAGAAACATTAGAGACATTTAAGAGACATTCAGATTGATACATGAATGTGAGGAAAATGGAAAGATATAGACGGGATTAATTTAGTTGGCCATATGATTACTAATTTATAGATTTGGCTCAACATTATGGGCCAGATGGCCTGTTCCTCTACAATGCAGTTCCATGTTCCATATTGTAAACTTCCATCAGTTCATGAGTCTGCTGGTCTGAACTGTCATAAAATTCATGTGGGATCAAGGGGTGTGGACACTTCATGTTCCTTCATTCATAAGTGAGTAGATGTGTGGAGAGCAGTTTGTAACGAGAAGCTATGCTCCAGTGCTATCGTGCTTTCCTTGCTCAGGAGCCCTGCAGACCTGATCAAAATTATCAGGTGCAGGCAAGCTTTCCCCGGGCTAATTTTTAAACTACCGGCAAAGTTTTAGTTGTAATCCTACAGAGCCTGCCTTGAATAGCTTTCTACTTGATCTACTGGTTCCTCAGTAAACTTCAGTAAGTTCAAAGTCCAATGTTCAAAGTAAATTTATTACCAAAGTACATATATGTCACCATACATACAACCCTGAGATTCATTTTCTTGCAGGCATACTCAATAATTCTATTGAATAATAACCATAACACTCCACCTCTGATCCTCTGAGGATGACTGGCTCATGGACCTCTGGTTTCCTATTCCTGAAGTCAATAAAGCTCCTCGGTCTTGCTGACATTGAGAAAGATGTTATTGTTATGATACTACTAAGGTAGATTTTCAATCTTCCTCCTATATGCTGATTCATCACCACCTTTGATGCAGCCAATAACAGCTGTGCTGAACCACACAGTCACACAGTTGTAAGAGTAAAGTGAATGGAGCAGGGGGCTAAGCATGCAGCCTTGTGGTGCACCCTGTGCTGATGGAAATGTTGTTGCCAATCAGTTTGGACAAATGAGGAAGTCAAGGATCCAATTGAACAATTGAAGCCAAGATCTTGGAGCTAATTGATCAATTTTCAAGGGATGTTGTTATTGACTGCTGAGCTGTAGTCAATAAAGAGCATCCTGATATATGCACCTTTGCTGTCCAGATATTCCAGGGTTGAGTGAAGAACTAATAAGATGACATCTGCTGTGGACCTATTGCTCCAATAGGCAAATTGGAGTGGATCCAAGTCACTTCTCAGGCAGAAATTGATATGTTTCATAGCCAACCTCTCAAGGCACTTCATCACAGTGGATGTAAATGCTACTGGACGATAGGCACTGGTATAATTGAAGCCTTCTTGAAGCAGGTGAGTACTTCAGACTGCCGGAGCAAGAGGTTAAAGATTTCAGTGAACACTCCAGCCAGTTGATCTGCACCAGTCTTTAGTCCTTGGCCAGGAAGCCCCATCTTGCCTGATGCTTTCTGTTGGTTCATCCTCCTACTCGCACGTCGAACTCAGAGACTGAAATCAAAGGATCATCAGGGGCTGTGGGAGTTTGTGATGGCCTCTCCATATTTTGATCAAAGTGAGCATAGAAGTCATGGAACTCATTTGGAAGTGAAGCCCTGCTGGCTGCTATGCCACTTGATTTAACTTTAGAAGAGGTGATAGTGAGAAATACAATACCTTTCACAAGTCCCTGGTGTCTGTAGGCAGGGACATGCTTTTCTCATAAAGTGAATGCAGTATGAAAAACAATAGATGACATGCATGCACGGAGGCCACATGGAGGGGCAACACAGTAGTGATGCTACTCAAGGAATGGGTAATGGTCAGTTTGCCCAGACCACCCTGCTTGAAAACTGAGCCATGGCACAGACAAATCTTTGCCTGTGTGAAAGTTTCACCTATCCATGCTCGTCTCCTCTACACAGCTGAGCTTTACGGTTTGGGACAGACTAGACGAGCCGAAGGGCCTGCGTCTACGCTATAGGGCTCTACTGCTTGATGATTTTATGTCCCTCATTTCTCCTTAAACTCCTGTCTACTGTCTTCATCTGTTTTGTGCTAGCTCCCACATCTCCAAACTATTCAAGTGTGACCTTGGTCAAGGATTTTGTTCAGAGCTTCCTTTTCCTGGAAGTCTTGCATCCCACACCATCAGGTTCAGGAACTGTTATTGCCCTGCAACTGTTAGGCGCTTGAACTGACGTGGATAACTTCACTCACCACTACCCTAACTGATTCCACAATATACAGATTTACTTTCAAGAACCCTGCAATTCCTGTTCATAGTATGATCTCTTTTATTTGCAGTTTGTGTTCTTTTGCACATTGGTTGTTTGTCAGTCTTTGTTTTTGTACAGTTTTTTCATTAATTCTATTATACTTTGCCTTTTTCCTGGAAATACCTGCAAGAAAATGAATCTCAAAGTAGCATACAGTAACATATATGCATTTTGATAATAGATTTACTTTGAACTTTGTTGTTAACTTTAGTTTGCAGATGTGACCTTGACTTGATATCTCATTCACCAGAACAGAGTTGCATTCTTCCGAGGGACAAGCTTCTGTCCAAGAATGGAGTTTAAGAGATGAGAGTCAAACAGTCAAGCAAATAAAGACAAGATTTTAAAGATCTTTTTTTGTCACGTGTATCGAAACATACAGCGAAAGGCATTGTTTGCATCAGTGACCAAGACAGTCCAAGGATCATCCTGGGGCAGCCTGCAAGTGTCGTCACACTTCTAATGCCAACATAACATGCCCACAAGTTACTGACACTAACCTTGTAAGTCCTTGGAATGTGGGAGGAAACTGGAGCACCCAGAAGAAACCCATAAACGCAGGGAGATCATACAAACTCCTCGTAGACAGTGGCAGGAATTGAACCCTGGTCAGTGATTGCTGACAAGATAAAGCATTGTGCTAACTGGTACACTACTGTTCCACCTAATGTGTTCAAACTACAGGAAAAATGCTGTTGCCATTCTCAAGTGATTACACCAACTGGGTCATTTCCACAAGCAACCGAAGCATATGGCCCATCTAGACATGCAATCATTGCAAACAGGGATTGGTAAATACACGATTCAGTCTCTCAGTTGTGCTGATAGGCCAAGAGGGAAAGAATCTCTACATGTGTGGAATAATCATACAAGGCTGTTTCATAATGAGAGGCAGGAGAAATCTCAGCCTCTGTGTATTGATTGAATATTGCTTTCATGTCAGTTAGCTGAATGGGATTAAACCAGGGGTTCTTGGTTACAGGTGAATACAAAATATATTAATTTGAAAATAAAGAACTTCTTGGTGTTTTAAATTGTGCCATTTAAGACTCATCTAAAACACTTCTGGATATTTGGATAAAGCACTAGAAGTCATATTTTTAATCTTAGTGTATTATAGAAGTGGGAAACCGCTGTGGAATTGGTATGATAGATTGGGGGAAAAACTGAGATTATATATTGGGAAAGATTATATTTTGGGCTCTATTTTTCTGGGACACCAGAGATTTATGGAAAGTTGAAAGGGTGTATTCAGCTGTGTTTCCTCAAAGATATTCACAAGGATTTTTCTTTTTGTCAGTTATAAAGATAACAAACAATACAATCATTCAGAATGTTACATTTCTTGAGAGGTAAGCTTGACAAAACATGCAATCTTTGAAACCAAAATTAAAATGTTCATCCCTGTGCAGTGATGATGGAGGGACCTTTCTCAGAAAAGTAATCTTTTGTCTTCAGCAGAGTTTCTGTATGTTCTCAAAGTATGTATATTCTAACATGTACCAGCTTGAGATTTATTTTCAGAGTTCAAAGTTCGAAATAAATTTATGATGAAAGTACGTACATGTCATCATATATTATTCAGAGATTTATTTTCTTGTGGGCATTCACAGTAGATACAAAGAAATACAATGGAATCAATGAGAAGCTACATACAAAGATCAATAAACAACCAGGTGCAAAAGAAGACAATCTATGCAAATTAAAAAAATACTGAGAACACGAGTGTGTTTGAAAGTAAGTCTGTAGGTCATAGAATCAGTTCAGAGCTGTGAGTGAAGTTGCCCATGCTCTTTCAAGAGCTTGATAGTTGTAGGGTAATAATGGTTCCTGAACTTGGTGAAGTGGGACCCAAGGCTTCTGTAACTCTTGTCCTGTTCCACAGCACAATTACACAAAGCTGTGGCAGCTCCTGATGGAAGAGCCCCTGTTGTGGGTACTTACCATAATGATGTTTCTCAGTTTGCTATGAACCAATGATCAGACATGTTTCTTTCAATACTGCTGATGTCCTTTACTGGCTGGAAGTATTGCTTTCTTTCCAGTGTCAAAGTTGGGAGACTAGGGGATATACGTACCCCTACATGATTTCCATTCTCGACCCCCATACTCCACAGGGCCCAGCCTCCAACTCACTCCTGCCCCTTCCACCCACCCAGCCCCCTCGACTCTAATCCATACACTCAACCTGGGTGAAACTGCCTTTGTGAATGAGACCAAGGAAATGTCTCTTCTACATTGAGCCCATTTACCAGTGATTGCACTTTTCAGTGACAGAAATAAAATAGAACCCTGAGAGCAAAATTTCATTGATCTATGGAGACATCTAGTTTATCAATGGAAGCAGAAATTAGCCTCTATATCAACTATTCATGTGAATCTGGTTAACTGCGTATCCAATTTACCTGCTGGTCATATTTTTTTTGATCTATCATGCTTCCTTGCCAGTCACTTAATAGCAAGGTGTCACTTCAGAATCATTGCTGTATCCAAATTGATCAACAGGATTGCTTCATACAGGAAAGTCTTTGACAGAATATTGATGAGTGAGCCACCAATGTTTCAACACTAGTCTTTATTGCTGAAAATGTGCATCTTTAATCAGGTGAACTGAGTAAGTAGAAGGAGCCAATTTAATGTTGAACGTCTTCATGTACAGTGAAAGATGTCTGGTACTCTGAAGATCCCTGTGTGAGGCCTACCTCCAAGTGGGGTAAACCATCAGGAGTTCTTCACCAAATGTGCTGGCTATCCTGACAAAGGTCTCTGTAAAAGAGCCCAGTGGAGCCATCATCAAGGTAGCGGTCACCATTGGAGCAGTCCAAGTCAGAGCAGTAAGACTTTGGCTCAACAGGGCCTTGGCGAGAAAAGGCAGCGGCAAATAAATGTTTTCTCACTTGAAAGAATAGTGGATATATCTACAGAGTCAGTGTTCTGTGTTGGGTGCCAGATATGGGATTTCCAGGAGACTCCCAGCCTCTGTGACGGCCACATCTGCACCAGGTACATCGAGATGCAGCTCCTTAGAGACCATGTTAAGGAATTGGAGCTGCAGCTCGATGACCTTCGGCTTGTCTGGGAATATGAAGCAGTGATTGACAGGAGCTACAGGGAGATAGTCACTCCAAGGCTACAGGAGACAGATAAAAGGGTGACTGTCAGGAAGGGGAAGGGAGAATGTCAGATCATGGAGATCAACTCTGTGGCCATCCCCTTCAGCAATAAATACTCCACTTTGAGTACCTTAGGGGTGGGACGACCCACCTCAAGGAAGTAACTGCGGCTGTGTCGCTGACACTGAGTCTGGCCCTGTGGCTCAGTAGGATAGGGAACTGAAGAATATGGCAGCAGTAATATAGCCGGAGGGACAGATAGGTGATTCCGTGGACGCAAGAAGGAAACATGGATGGTAGTTTGCTTCCCAGGTCCCAGGATCCACTATTTTTCTGAACGTATCCACAATATCTTGAAAAGGGAGGGTGTGCAGCCAGAAGTAGTACATATTGGTACCAATGACAAAGGAAGAAAAAGAGAGGAGATCCTGGAAAAAAAAATAGAGGGAGTTAGGAAGGAAGCTGAGAAGCAGGACCTCAAGGGTAGTAATCTCAGGATTGCTGCCTGTGCCATGTGACAGCAAGGATATGAAAAGAATGAGGTGGCAGATAAATGTGTGGCTGAAAAATCAGAGCAGGTGGCAGGGATTCAGATTGTTGGATAATTGGGACCTCTTCTGGGGCAGGTGGGACCTGTACAAAAAGGACAGGTTGCACTTGAATCTGAGGGGGACCAACATCCTTGCCAACTGGTTTGCTAGAGCTGCTGGGAGTGGTTTAAACTAATTTGGCAGGGGATGGGAACCAGTATGATAGAGCTGACAATGAGCCAGCAGGTTAACAAGCAGATGATAGACTCTAACTGGTCCAACCACTGAAGAAGGCTAACTGGCCCCAAATTTCCTTTGTTTTGCCTTTCTCTCTTCTTAAAGAGTAGAGTGACATTTGCTCTCTTCCAGACCTCTGGAACATAAGAAATAAGAGCAGAAGTCGGCCATCTGGCCCATCGAGTCTGCTCTGCCATTCAATAAGATCATGGCTGATCTGGCCGTGGACTCATCTCCACCTCCCTGCCTTTCCCCCATAACCCTTAATTCCCCTCCTATACAAAGATCTATCCAACCATGTCTTAAATATATTTACTGAGGTAGCCTCCACTGCTTCATTGGGCAGAGAATTCCACAGATTCACCACCCTCTAGGAAAAGCAGTTCCTCCTCATTTCCATCCTAAATCTACTCCCCCAAATCTTGAGTCTATGTCCCCAAGTTCTAGTCTCAATGAACAACTTTCCTGCCTCTATCTTATCTATCTATTTCATAATTTTATATGTTTTTATTTAATCTCCTCTCATTCTTCTGAATTCAAGCAAGTACAGCCCCGGATGACTCAATCTCTCCTCATAGTCTAAACCCCTCATCTCCAGAATCAACCTAGTGAACCTCCTCTGCACCACCTCCAAAGCCAGTAAGGAGACCAGAACTGCACACAGTACTCCAGGTGCGGCCTCACCAGTACCCTGCACAGTTGCTGCATAACCTCCCTGCTCTTAAATTCAACCCCTCCAGCAATGAAGGCCAACATTCCATTTGCCTTCTTGATAGCCTATTGCACCGCAAACCAACCTTTTGTGATTCATGCACAAGCACTCCCAAGTCTCTCTGCACAGAAGCATGCTGCAATTTTTTACCAGTTAAATAATAATCTGTCCTTTCTTTGTTCCTGCCAAAGTGGATGGCCTTACATATCCCACCATTGTACTCCATCTGCCAGACCCTTGCCCACTCACTTAACCTATCTATATCTCTCTGCAGACTCTCTGTATCTTCTGCACCAATTTGCTTTTCCACTCAGTTTAGTACCATCAGCAAACTTAGATACACTACACTCGGTCCCCTCTTCCAGATCGTTAATGTATATCGTGAACAGTTACAGGCCCAGCACCGACCCCTGCGGCACACGGCTCACTACTGATTGCCAATCAGAGTAACACCCATGTATCCCAACTCTCTGCTTTCAATTAGTTAACCAATCCTCTGTCCATGCTAATACATTGCCCCCAACTCTATTCATCCTTATCTTATGGATACTTTTTATGTGACGCCTTATCAAAGCCTTCTGGAAGTCCAAATAAATAACATTCATCTGTTCCCCTCTATCCACTGCGCTCATTATACCCTCAAAGAATTCCAGTAAGTTTGTCAAACAGGACCTGCCTTTGCTGAATCCATGCTGCATCTGCCTGATGGATCCATTTCTTTCCAGATGCCTTGCTATTTCTTCTTCAATGATAACTTCAAACATTTTCCCAATTACAGATGTTAAACTAATTGGTCTATAGTTACCTGCCTTTGCCTACATCGTTGTTTGAACAGTGGCATGATATTTGCTGTCTTCCAAACTGCTGGGACCTGTCCAGAGTCCAGAGAACTTTGGTAAATTATCACCAAAGCCTCTACTATTACTTCTGCCATGTCTTTCAGTTCTTTGGGATGCATTCCATCAGGACCAGGGGACTTACCTACCTTCGGGTCCACAAGTACTACCTTTTTAGTGATTGCTATTGTATCGAGGTCCTCACCTCCCATCGCATCTATAACATCTCTCTTTGGCATGTTAGACGTTTCCTCCACTGTGAAGACTGACGCAAAATAGTTACTCAAAGCCTCTGCCATTTCCTCAATACCCAATATCAATTCCCCCTTCTCGTCCTCCAAGAGACTTGCATTCACTTTAGCCACCCTTTTCCAATTTATATAATTAGAAACACAGAAAACCTACAGCACAATACAGGCCCTTCAGCCCACAAAGTTGTACCAAACATGTCCCTACCCTAGAAATTATTAGGCTTACCCGTAGCCCTCTATTTTTCTAAGCTCCATGCACCTATCCAAAAATCCAATTATAAAAACTGTTACTGTCTGTTTTTGTATTTTGTGCTAGTCTATTTTCATAATTTAGCTTCCCTTTCTTTGTTGCTCGCTTAGTGGTTTTTATTGTTTTCTAAAGTTTTTCCAATCTTCCAGTTTCCCACTACTTTTTGTGACTTTGTATACACGAGCTTTTAGTTTGATGCCTTCTTTTATTGCCTTAGTTATCCAGGGCTGATTCTTCCCACCCTTACTTTCCTTGCTATTAACTGGAATATACACCATGAAAAATCTCTTTGAAAGTCTTCCACTGTTCCTCAATGGTCCCACCATATAGCCTGTGTTCCCAGTTTACACTAGTCAAATCCTTCTTCAGCCCATTGTAGTCTCCATTCATTTCTAGAGGTATAGAATATACAAGCAGATATGTGATGTTGAGGCTCTATAAGGCACTCGTGAGACCACACGAAGTATTGTGTGCAGTTTTGGGCTCCTTATTTTAGAAAGGATATACTGACATTGGAGAGGGTGCAGAGAAGATTCACGAGAATGATTCCAAGAATGAAAGTGTTACCATATGAGGAATATTTGGCAGCTCTTGGGCTGTATTCCCTGGAGTTCAGGAGAATGATGAGGGATCTCAGAGAAACATTCCAAATATTAAGAGGCCTGAACAGATTAGATATGGTAAACTTATTTCCCATGGTAGGGGAATTCTAGGACAAGTGGGCAGGACTTCAGGACTGAAGAACTAATTGAAGAACTTTTAGAACTAATATGTGGAGAAATGACTTTAGTCAGAGGGTGGTAAATCTGTGGAATTTGTTGCCGCGGGTGGCTGTAGTGGCCAAGTCACTGAGTGGATTTAAGACATTTAGGTTCTTGATTTGCCAGGGCGTCAAAGTGTATGGGGTGAAAGCAGGGGAGTGGGGATGTCTGGAAGAATTGGATCAGCCCATGATTGAATGGTGGAGCAGACTCGATGGGCTGAATGGCCTACTTCTGCTCCTATATCTTATGGTCTTATGCTCTTGGATACTATTTGGATGCTTATATATGATTCCTATAATTTTTTTTACCCTTGATATTTCTTAATTCCACCACAAGATTCGACATTCTCTGACCCCATGTCATCTCTTTCTAAAGATGTAATTCCATCTCTTACCAACAGAGCCACACCACCGCCTGTGCCTTCCTGCATGTCCTCTGGATACAAAGTTTACCCTTTGATGTAAGTTCCCGACTATGGCCTTCTTTCAGCCACGACTCAGTGCTGCCCATGACATCATACCGACCAATCTCTAATTACACCACGAGCTTGTGGTTTTGGGGTACTTGGAGATGAATAATAAAATAAGTCAAAGTCAGCATGGTTTCTGTAAAGGGAAATCTTACCTGACAAATCTGTTAGAGTTTTCTGAGGAATCAACAAGCAGGGTGGGCAAAGGAGAAGCAGTGGATGCAACTCACTTAGATTTTCAGAAGGCACAACACATGAGGCTGCTTAACAATCTAGAATCCTATGGCATTACAGGAAAGATACTGGCATGGATAGTGGAATGGCTGACAGGCAGGAGGCAGCCAGCAGGAATAAATGGTCCCTTCTCTGGTTGGCTGCCGGTGACTGGTGCTGTTCGTCAGGGTTCAGTATTGTGACCACTACTTTTCACATTGCTTGTCAATGATTTGGAAAATGCAATTTGGACTTATACAATTCGGAAGAATAGGCAAAAAAGGGGCAGATGGAATACAGTGTTGGGAAATGTATATAATGCATTTTAGTAAAAGGGAAAATATTGTGGACTATTATCTAAATGGGGAGAAGGTTCAAACATTAGAGGTGCAAAGTGATTTCAGGTTCCTCGTGCAAGACTCCTAGAAGCTTAATTAACAGTTTGGGTCTGTAGTAAAGAAGGCAGATGCAATGTTGGCACTTATTTCAAGAGGAATAGAACATAAAATCAAGGAGATAATATTGAGCTTTTGTAAGACACTAGTCAGGCTGCATTTGGATTATTGTCAACATTTTGGGCCCCATATCTCAGAAAGGATGTGTTGTCATTGGAGAGAGTGCAGAGGAGGTTCACGAGGATGATTCTGGGAATGAAGGGATTAATATATGAGGGGTGTTTGGCAGCTTTGGGGGCATGTACTCACTAGAATTTAGAAGACTGTGCCAGGATCTCATTGAAACCTACCAAATGTTGAAAGGACTTGTTAAGGTGGATGTGGAGAGGATGTTCCATATGGCGGGATATCCAGAACTAGATGGCACAGGTTCAAAGCTGAGGGGCAACCTTTTAGAACAGAGGTATGGAAGAATTCTTTAGCCTGAGTGTAGTAAATCTGTGGAATGCTCTGCCACAGACTGCGGTGGAGGCCAAGTCCATGGGTATAGTTAAGGCCGGAAGTTGATCGTTTTCTAATTGTTCAGGGCACCAAAGGCTTGTGGGATTGACTGGGATCTGGGATCAATCATGATGGAATGGTGAAGCAGACTTTATGGGCTGAATGGCTAATTTTTCTCTTATTTCTTATGGTCTTATTGTCTAAGAGGGATGTGGAACGTGGAGCATGTGGAACTTAGAAGATGTGGAACTTGATGGATGTGGAACTTGAAGGATGTAGAACAGGGTAAGTGGAATTTGGTGGATGTAGAAATTTGGTGATGCAGATCTTGGGGAATCTGGAACTTGGTGGATGTAGGAAATGAAAAATGTAAAACTTGGGGGAAGTTGAAATTGGGGAATGTGGAACTTGGGGGATGTTGAAGATGGGGAAGCAGAACTTGGAAGGTGTGGAACTTGGTGTACTTGGAAATTGGAGGATGTAGAACTTGAGTGAAGTGGAACTGGGAGAATGTGGAACTTGGGGGAAGGAGAACTTGGGAATGTAGATTTTGGGAGATTTGGAACTTGGAGGATGTGAGACTTGGAGGATGTGAGACTTGGAGGATGTGGGACTTGGAGGATGTGGGACTTGGAGGATATGGAACTTGAAGAATGTGGCACCTGGTAGATGTAGAACTTAGGGAATGTGGAATTTGGGGGATGTTGAAAATAGGTGATATAGATCTTGGGGAAGTTGAAATTGGGGATGTGGAACTTGGGGAATGTAGCATTTGGGGTGATGTAGAAATTGGAGAATGTAGAACTTAGGGGAAGTTGAGATTGGGGGGAGTGGAATTTGGGATTGTAGAACAGTGGATATTGAACTTGTGGAATATAGAACTTGGGGGAAGTGGAACGTGGAAAATCTGAAACTTGGAGGATGTGATCCTTAGTGTATGTGGAAAATGAGGAATGTGGAACTTGGGGAATGAAGAACTTTGGGGAAGTGGAATTTGGGGGATGTAGAACATGGGGGATGTCGATCTTGAAGGATGTAGAAATTGGGTAGAGTTGAACTTGGAGGATATGGGACATGGGTATCGTGGAAATTGGTGGATGTAGAACCTGGGGAAGTGGCACTTAGTCTAAATAGAGCTTGGGGGATGTGGAACCTGGAGAATGGAGCTTGGTTGAAGTGTAACATGGGGTCATAAATCTTGGAGGATGTGATAACTGGGGAATGTAGAACTTAGAGACAGTGGATCTAGGAGAACGTGGAACCTGGGGAATGTGGAATTTGACAGAAAGTGGAAATTGGAGGATTGTGGAATTGGAGAATGAATAACTTGTGGAAGTGAACTGCAAGACTGTGGAACTTGGGTGATGTGGAACTTGAAGGATTTAGAACTCGGAGGATGTGAAACTTGGGGAATGTGGCAACTGGAGTACTTGGAACTTGGGGAATGTGGAACTTTTATGGTCTAGCAGGATGTGGCACTAAAGGGATGTGGAACTTGGGTGATGTGGAACCTAAGGGATCTGGAACTTAAAGGTCGTGAAGCATAGGGGATGTGGAAATTGGGGAATTTGGAACTTGAGGAAAATGGAACTTGGGTAATATAGAACTTGGGGGAAGTGTAACCTGAGGGATATAGAACTTGGAGAAAGTGGTGCTTAGGGATTGTGGAACTTGGGGGATGTGGAATGGAGGATATGGAATTTGGGGTATGTGGAACTTGTGGTATGCAAAACTTAGGGGATGTGGAATTGAAGAATATGGAATATAAAGGCTGTGGAACTTGGGGGAATGTGGAACTTGGAGAATGTGGAATTTGGAGGATGTGGATCTTGGAGGATGCAGACCTTGGGGAATGTGGAACTTGGGGAAGTGGAACTGGGAGATGTGGAACATAGGGGATGTGGAACTCGAAGAATGTGAAAATTGGAGGAAGTGAAACCTGGAGGATGTCGGACATGGAGAATGTGGAACTTAGGCTAAGTGGAACTTGGGAGATGTGAAACTTTAGAAATATGGGACTTGCGGAATGTGGAACAGAGGATGTGGGACCTGGGGGATGTGGAACTTGAGGGATGTGGATCTTGCTCCCACAGGGAGTATTTCAGTTGAAAGGAGAGATGGAGAGGGATAGAAGAACATGAACACCAGCTTGGTGAAGTGAGGCAGATTATCCTTGTCATTGTTCAATAAATTCAATGTTTTTCTTCTGTGTTCTGTCTACAGAGTTTGGTAAGATTTAACAATGATAGAACATTGTGTCTTTTCTCATATAAGTATTTGGCAATTACATGCAGGAGCAGGAGGAACAGATTTGGTGCGACATTTGGGGCAATTAACACCCAGTGATAAATAGTTACCTCAGAGAATTGAGACGCTGCAATGAGCATTCAGCAGTTGGAGAGAGAGCAGCGATGAATGCCCAGCAATAATTGGTGGCAGCTGTTACCACTGAGGCTACAGTTCACTGTCTGTTTCAGGAGTTATATTGTGCTACTATTGTGATCAAAGTTGAAATCTCATCTGTCATCAGGCGGCTTCACATGACCCACGTCAGGTGGGATGGGGAGACACCTGGACTGCCAAAGTGTAACTATGGCAGTGCATTTATAGGAAGGTGCAGGAGTTATGAGAAGCCAGGAGAGACAGATAGATCATACAGACAGATGGAGATGAAGCTAGGAAGGGAGGAAAGTGGCCTGCGAGAAACAAACAGAGTGGCACATTTATGAGGTAGATAGAAGAGAAGATACACATGCAAATGTACAGGTAGACAGGTGCAGATATATAGACAGACAGACAGAACAATAGACTGACAGGTGGATGAGAAGAAGCAGACAGGTAAATAGATATATTTCAACGGATACAGATATAACTAGGTTGGATTTCTACAGCTCCTTTCATCACCTAAGGACTCCTCCCCCATCACTGGCAGTGAAGTATCCAGAGGTCCAGTCACAGTAGCAGGAAACACCTATAGGTCACAAATCTATCTGTTCTGAGTCTAACTGTCTCTGGGGATTATCATATTTACCATCTGTCTCTGTGATGGTATTGTTGCCAAATATACCTGTGAGAATACATAGACAGGGAACATTTGAAATGTGGAGACTGCCTCTTTTAGCTGTTACTGAGAGACTTGAAGGTTCCTTTGTACCAGCTCCCTGCAGCCAGCCACATGTGTCACTATAAATCTGACAGAATGTAAGACAGGTGCTCACAAAGGGCTGTATGTTGCTGTATTGAAATGGCTGCCTCCAGGGTTCAGGACAGCAGTGGATGGACAACTATGTGGAGACAGAGAGGATTCGGTAGGTGGACGTGGGCTTGGCAGAGTTTGTTATTTTGCCCCAGACTGCAACGAGCACGGTGACACCAGTTATGGCATGTTTCCTAAACTTCCACCCAGAATTCACCAGTTCCTCAACATCAATCATATTGGACAAAGCTCTCCAGGGGATACA
Source organism: Mobula birostris (assembly GCF_030028105.1). Classification (NCBI taxonomy): domain Eukaryota; kingdom Metazoa; phylum Chordata; class Chondrichthyes; order Myliobatiformes; family Myliobatidae; genus Mobula; species Mobula birostris. Next base: position 169,826,472 of record NC_092377.1, on the reverse strand, counting down.
GATCCAGGCCCCTTACCCACCATGTCCACACTGACCATGAAGTAGGATCTGTACTAATCTGCACTAATCCCACTTGCTTCGCTGTCCATACTATTCTCTGCTTTGTCCAGAAGCTTTGTAAATGTGAGAGTACCTCCCTCCACCATAAGACCAATAGATATAGGAGCAAAATTAGGGGATTTGGCCAATTGGGTCTGTTCTGCCATTTCATCATGGCTGATCTGATATTCCTCTCGGCCATAATCTCCTGCCTTCTCCCCGTATCCCTTTATGCCCTGACCAATCAAGAATCTAACAACCTCTGCCTTAAATATACATCAAGAGTTGGCCTTCTCGCTTGCCGGAGGCAAAGAATTCCACTAATTCACCACCCTCTGGCTAACGAAACTCCCCCTCATCTCCACTCTAAAAGGACGCCTCTCTATTCTCCGTGTCCTCTGGTCTTAGACTCTCCCACCATAGGAAACATCCTCTCCACATCCACTGTCAAGGCCTTTCACCATTTGATAGGTTTCAATGAGGTCACACCTCATTCTTTGAACTTCTGGTGAATAAAGGCCCAGAGCCATCAAACACTATATATGACGAGCCATGCAATCCAGGAATCATTTTCAAGAACCTCCTTTGAACTTTCTCCAGTTTCAGCACATCCTTTTGAAGATAAGGGGACCAATCGATTTGAAGAGACAGAGAGCTTTGCACAGATCGGGGAGAAGAATTTAAAAAAGGACTGTCTCACGGGGCTCAGTGCATTAGAATAGTGGATATGACTGCAAGGCCAGTTTTCTATTCTGGGTGTCAGATGTGGGATGTCCGGGAGACTTCCAGCCTCTCTGATGACCACATCTGCGCCAGGTGCATTGAGCTGCAGCTCCTTAGAGACCATGTTAGGGAACTCAAGCTGCAGTTTGATGACCTTCGGCTTGTTAGGGAGAGCGAGGAGGTGATAGACTGGAACTATAGGCAGGTGGTCACCCTGGGGCCATAGGAGGCAGATAAGTGGGTGATTGTCAGGAGAGGGAAGGGAGGGCATTAGGCAGTGGAGAGCACCGCTGTGGCTGTTCCCCTTAACCATAAGTACTCCATTTTGAGAGTATTGGGGATACATCCTACCTGGGGAAAGCAACAGTGGCCGTGCCTCGGGCACTGAGTCTGGCCCTTTGGCTGAGAAGAATAAGGAACTGAAGAGAATGGTGGTACTAGGGGATTCTATAGTCAGGGGGATAGATAGGTGATTCTGTGGGCACAAAAAAGAAACAAAGATGATAGTTTGCCTCCCAGGTGCCAGGGTACGTGATGTTTCTGAACGCCTCCACAACATCCTGAAATGGAGGGTGAGCAGCCAGAGGTCATGGCACTTACTAGTACCAACAAAATAGGTAGAAAAAGGGTGGAGGTCCTGAAAGCAGAATACAGGGAGTTAGGAAGGATGCTGAGAAGCAGGACTTCAAAGGAAGTAATCTCGGGATTGCTGCCTGTGCCACGCGACGGTGAGTATAGGAATAGAATGAGGTGGAGGATAAATGCGTGGCTGAAGGATTGGAGCAGGGGGCAGGGATTCAGATTTTTGGATCATTGGGAACTCCTCAGGGGCAGGTGTGACCTGTACAAAAAGGACGGATTGCATTTGAATCCGAGGGGGACCAATATCTTGGTGGGGAGGTTTGCTAATGCTATTGAGGAGGGTTTAAACTAGATATGCAAGGGTGTGGGAACCGAAGTGAAGAGGCAGAGGATGGGGAGGTTGGAGCACAAGTAGAGACAGCTTGTAGGGAGTTTGTGAGGAAGGATAGGCAGATGTTAGAGCAAAGATATATTCAGCCTAATGGTTTGAGATGTGTCTGTTTTAATCCAAGGAGTATCATAGACAAGGCAGATGAACTTAGAGCGTGGATCAATATGTGGAACTGTGACGTTGTGGCCATTACAGAGACTTGGATATCTCAGGAACAGGAATGGCTGCTGCGTGTGCCAGGCTTCAGATGTTTCAAAAAGAACAGAGATGGAGACAAAAGGGTGGGGACATGGCATTGCTAATTAGGGACAGTGTCACAGCTGCAGAAAAGGAAGGATGGTCTACTGAGTCAGTGTGGGTGGAAGTCAGAAACAAGAGAGGGACAATAACTCTACTGGGTGTTTTTATAGACCTCCCCTGCCCAATAGTAACAGGGATATCAAGGAGTAGATAGGGAAGCAGATTCTGGAACAGTGCAAATAATAGGGTTGTTGCGAAGGGAGATTTTAACTTTCCTAATATTGATTGGCATCTCTATAGCGCAAGGGGTTTAGATGTGGTGGAGTTTGTTAGGTGTGTTCATGAAGGTTTCCTGATGCAATATGTAGATAATCCAACTAGAGGAGAGGCTGTTCTTGACTGTTATTGGGAAATGAACCTGGTCAGGTATTACATCTCTCGGTGGGAGTGGATTTTGGAAGTAGTTACCATAACTCTATCTCCTTCACCATAGCGCTGGAGAGGAATAGGAGCAGGCAATTTGGGAAAACATTTAATTGGGCTAGGGGGAAATATCATGCTATTAGGCAGAAACTTGAAAGAATAAATTGGGAGCAGATATTCTCAGGGAAATGCCCGGCAGAAATGTGGCAAATGTTCAGGGAACATTTGCAAGGAGTTCTGCATAGGTATGTTCCAATGAGGCAGGGAAAGGATGCAAGGGTTAAAGAACCATAGTGTACAAAGTATGTAGAAAATCTAGTTAAGAAGAAAGGAAAATCTTACGAAAGGTTCAAGAAACTAGATACTGTTAGAGCTTTAGAAAATTACAAGGTTGCTACAAAGGAGCTTAAGAATGGAATTAGGAGAGCCAAAAGGGGCCATGAGAAGGCCTTGGTGAGCAGGGTTAAGGAAAACCCCAAGGCATTCTACAAGTATGTGAAGAGCAAGAGGATAAGCTGTGTGAGAATAGAATCAATCAGGTGCGAGAGTGGAAACGTGTGCATGGAGTTGGAGGAGGTAGTGGAGATACTTAATACTTTGCTTCAGTATTCACCAGGGAAAAAGACCTTGGCAATTGTGGGGATGACTTACAGTGGACTGAAACAGTTGAGCATATAGACATTAAGAAAGAGGATGTGCTGGAGCTTTTGAAGAGCATTAAGTTAGATAAGTCAGCAGGACTGAATGAGATGTACCCCAGGTTACTGTGGGAAGTGAGGGAGGAGATTGCTGAGCCTCTTGCGATGATCTTTGCATCATCAATAGGGACGGGAGAAATAACGGAGGATTGGAGAGTTGCAAATGTTGGTCTCTTGTTCAAGAAAGGGAGTAGAAATAACCCAGGAAATTATAGACCAGTAAGTCTGTCTTCAGTGGTGGGCAAGTTGTTGGAGAAGATCCTGAGAGGCAGAACTTATGAGCTTTTGGAAGGACATAATCTCATCAGGGATAGTCAGCATGGCTTTGTCAAGGGCAGGTCATGTCTTACGAGCCTGATTGAATTCTTCGAAGATGTAATAAAACACATTGATGAAAGTAGAGCAGTGGATGTAGTGTGTAGTGTAGACTCTTACGGCCAGATTTGGGAACAGCTTCTTTCTAACTATGATAAGACTGCTGAACGGATCCCGACTTGGATCTGGGCTGTACTCTCCAAATACCCGGACCTGCATCTCAGTTTTTCTGCATTACCTTACTTTCCATTTTTCTATTTTTCTACTTACGATTTATAATTTAAATTTTTAATATTTACTATCGATTTGTAATCCAGGGAGCGGGAAGCGCAGAATCAAATATCGCTATGATGATTGTACGTTCTAGTATCAATTGTTTGGTGACAATAATGTATAAAGTATATGGAATTTAGTAAGGTATTTGGTATGGTTCCCCATACAAGGCTCCTTCAGAAAATAAGGAGGCATGGAATCCAAGGAGACCTTGCTTTGTGGAGCCAGAATTTGCCTGCCCACAGAAGTGGTTGTAGATGGTTTGTATTCTTCATGGAGGTCGGTGACCAGTGGTGTTCCACAGGGATCTGTTCTGGGACCCCTCCTCTTTGTAATTTTTATAAGTGACCTGGATGAAGAAGTAGAAGGGTGGGTTAGTAAGTTTACTGATGACACAAAGATTGGGGATGTTGTGGATAGTCTGGAGGGTTGTCAGAGGTTACAGCAGGACATTGATCAGATTCAGAACTGGGTTAAGATGTGGCAGATGAACTTCAGCCCAGATAAGTATGAAGTGGTTCATTTTGGCAGGTCCAGTTTGAAGAGAGAATATAATATAAATGGCAAGACTCTTGGCAGTGTGAAGGATATAAGAGATCTTGGAGTCTTTGTCGATAGGACACCCAAAGCCGCTGTGCAGGTTGACAGTGTTGTTAAGGAGGCATATGGTGTGTTGGCATTCATCAAATGTGCGACTGAGTTCAAGATCCATGAGGTAATGTTACAGCTATGTAAGACCTTAGTCAGACCCCACTTGGAGTACTGTGCTCAGTTCTGGTCACCTCACTACAGGAAGGATGTGGACTACAGGAAGGATGTGGAAACTATAGAGAGAGTGCAGAGGAGATTTTCAAGGATGTTGCCTGGATTGGAGGGTGTAACTGATGAGAGTAGGGTGAGTATACCTGGCCTTTTCTCCTTGGAGTGACGGAGGATGAAATGTGACCCCATAGAGGTGTATAGATGATGAGGAGCATTGATCGTGTGGATAGTCAGAGGCTTTTTCCCAGGGCTGAAAAGGCTAACACGAGAGGGCCTAGTTTTAAGATGCTTGGAAATAAGTACTGACGGGATATCAGGGGTAAGTTTTTCGCACAGAGAGTGGTGGGTGCGTGGAAAGCATTGTCCGTGGCGGTGGCGGAAGCGGATACAGTAGTGTCTTTTAAGAGCCTCTTGGATAGGTATATGAGCTTAGAAAAATAGAGGGATATGTGCTAGGGAAATTCTAGGCAGTCTCTAGAGTAGGTTACATGGTCGGTACAACATTGTGGACCGAAGGTCCTGTAACGTGCTGTAAATACCTTTGTTCTATTTTCAGACCTGCTCACAATACTTCAAGTGAGGCTTCACCAGTGCCTTATAAGTGTTCAACATAACATCCTTACTTTTATATTCTAGTCCTCTTAAAATGAATGCTAATATTGCACTTGCCTTCCTCACCACAGACTTACCCTGCAAAGCAATCTTCAGGAAATCCTGCTCAAGACTCCCAAGTCCTTTTGCATCTCAGGTTTTTGTATTTTCTCTCTATTTAGAAAATAGTCATCTCTTTCATTTCTTCTACCAAAATGCATGACCATACATGTCCAGACATTATATTCTATCTGCCATTTCTTTGCCCATTCTCCTACTCTATTTAACCATATAACAATTATAACAATCTCGGCCCTTCTGGTCCATGCTGAAGTCCTTCTGTAGACTCTCTACTTTCTCTGAATAACTTGCCCCTCCACCTACCTTCATATCATCTGAAAACTTTGCAACAAAGCCATCAACCCCATCATCCAAATCATTGACATATAATATAAAAAGAATTGGTCCCAAAACACACCCCTGTGGAACACAATTAGTCACTGGCAGGCAGCCAGAAAAGGCTCCCCTTATTCCCACTCCTTGCCTCCTGTAAATCAGCCACTGCCTTATCCATGCTGGAAGCTTTCCTGTAATACCATGGGCTCATAGTAGCCTCATGCGTTACACCTTTTCAAAGACTGTCTGAAAATCCAAGTACACCGCATCAACCAATTCTCATTTTCCTATCCTGCTTGTTATTTCTTCAAAGAATTCAGATTTGTCTAGCAAGATTTCCCTTTGAGTAAACCATGCTGACAACAGCCTATCTAATCATGTGCCTTCAAGTATCATGAGACCTCATCCTTAGTAATTGACTCCAACATCTTCAACATCTTCTGAGGTCAGACTAATTGGGTACGGTTTCCTTTATTCTGCCACTCTCCCTTCTTGAAGAGTGGAATGACATTTTCCAGTCTTCTGGAACCATTCCAGTACTTAGTGATTCTAGAAAGATCATTACTAATGCGTCCATGATCTTTTCAGCCACCTCTTTCAGAATTCTGGGTTGCACAGCATCTGGTCTAAGTGACTTATCCAACTTCAGACCTTACAGTTTCCCAAGAAGTTTCTCTAGTTATGGTAACTTCACACACTTCATGACCCCTGACACCTGGAACTTCCACTATACTGCTAGTGTCTTCCACAGAGACTGATGCAAAATACATGTTCAGTTCATCTGCTATTTCACTGTCCCCCATTGTTACCTCTCTAACATCGTTTTTCAGTGGTCCAATATCCAGTCTTGCCTCTCTTTTACACTTTACGTATCTGAAGATATGTTTGGTATCCTCTTTAATATTATTGGCTACCTGACATTTGTATTTCATCTTTACCTTTTAAATGTTTTTTTTAGTTGCCTTCTGTTGGTTTTTGAAAGATTCTAACTCTAACTACCTCCTAATCTTTACCCTATATGTAGTGAAAGCATTCCTGCACAAATGCAGTGAAGAGCTTTAAAAAGCAGCAAGTTTTCTGACAGGTGTCTTTGATTGGGAAATGGCGGAGATGCAATAGAAGTGTTCTTGTGCAGGTTTGTGCAAGAGCAGAGGTGACTGAAATTTCTGAGAACAGTTCACAAGGCACAGGATAGATATATCCCACAGAGAAAGAAGTTCTCAAATGGCAGGGGTTGGCAACCGTGGCTGACAAAGGAAGTTAAGGACTGTAAAAAAGCCGAGGAAAGGGCATATAAGGTAGCAAAAGTGAGTGAGAGGTTGGGTGATTCAGAAGCTTTTAAAATCCAACAACAGACAACTACAAAAGCTATAAGAAGGGGAAAGATGTAATATGAAGGTAAATGAGCCAATAATATAAAGCGGGATACCAAAATTTTTTTCAGTTATACAAAGAGTAAAAGGAAGCTGAGAGTTGATATTGGATCACTGGAAAATGATGCTGGTGTGGTAATAACAAGGGATAAAGAAATGGCAGATTAACTTAATGGGTAATTTGCATCAGTCTTTACTGTAGAAGACACTATCAATGTGCCAGAGGTCTTTAAGTGTCAGGGAACAGGAGTGAGTGCTTTTGCTATAACAAATGAAAAAGTGTGAGGCAAACTCAAAGGTCTAGAGGTGTACAAGATAATGAGAGGCATTGATCGTGTGGATAGTCAGAGGCTTTTTCCTAAGGCTGAAATGGCTAGCACGAGAGGGCATATTTTTAAGATGCTTGGAAGTAGGTAGAGAAGAGACGTCAGGGGTAAGTTTTTTACACAGAGAGTGGTGAGTGCCATGGGCTGCCAGCGGCGGTGGTGGAGGCGGAAACGATAGGGTCTTTTAAGAAACTCCTGGATGGGTACATGGAGCATAGGAAAATAGAGGGCTATGGGTAAAGCCTAGGTAGTTCTAAGGGAAGAACAAGTTCGGCACAGCTTTGTGGGCCGAAGGGCCTGTATTGTGCTCTAGGTTTTCTATGTTTCTATGTCTTAAGGTGGATAAATGACCTGGGCCAGATGAACTACATCCCAGAGTCCTGAGAGAAGTTGCTGAAGAGATAATGGATGCATTGGTCATGATCCTTCAGAATCACTTGCATGGTTCCAGAGGACTGGAAAATTGCAAATGTCACTCCACTGTTTAAGAAGGGAGGAAGGCAAAAGAGAGGAAATTATAGGCCAGTTAGCCTAACCTCAGTGGTTGGGAAAGGGTTGGAGTTCATTATTAAGGATGTGGTTTGGGGTACTTGGAGAGTAATGACAAAATAAGTCAAAGTCAGCATGGTTTCTGGAAAGGGAAATCTTGCCTGACAAATCTCTTAGAATTTGTCGAGGAAGTAACCAGTAGGATGGACAAAAGAGAGGCAGTGGATGTCATTTACTTGGATTTTCAGAAGGCCTTTGATAAGGTGCCACACATTAGGCTGCTTAACAAGATAAAATCCTATGACATTACAGGAAAGATACTGACATTGATTGGATTGGCTGACAAGCAGGAGACAGTGAGTGGGAATAAAGGGGCCTTTTATGGTTGGCTGCCGGTGACTAGTGGTGGTACTCAGAGGTCAGTATTAGGACTGCTACTTTTCACATTGTTTGTTAATGAAATAAATAGTGGAGTTGATGGCTTTGTGGCACAGTTTGCAGATGATACTAAGATAGGTGGAGGGGTAGGTAGTGCTGAGGAAGCAATGCAATTGTAGCAGAGCTTAAACAAATTGGAAGAATAGGCAAATAAGTGTCAGATGGAATATAGTGTAAGGAAATGTATGATAATGCATTTTGGTAAAAGGAACAATAGTGCAGACTATTACCTAAATGGAGAGAAAGTTCAAACATCAGAGGTGCAGAGGGAATTGGGAGTCCTTGTGCAAGTCTCCCAGGAGGTTAATTTACAAGTTGAGTCTGTGGTAAAGAAGGCAAATTCAGTGCTGGCATTTATATCAAGGTGAATAGAATATAAAAGCAAAGAGATAATCCTGAGGTTTTATAAGACACTAGTCAGGCCGCACTTAGACTATTGACAACAGTTTTGGGTCCCATATCTCAGAAGGGATGTGCTGTCATTGGAGAGAGTCCAGAGGTGGTGCACAAGGATGATTCCAGGAATGAAGGGGTTAACATATGAGAAGCGTTTGGCAGCTTTGGGCCTGCACTCACTGGAATTTAGAAGAATGCAGCAGGTGGGGGGGGGGATCTCATTGAAACCTACTGAATGTTGAAAAGACTCGATAGGGTGGATGTGGAAAGGATGTTTCCTATGTTGGGGTATCCAGAACCAGAGGGCACGGACTCAAAATTGAGGAGCAAACTTTTAGAACAGAACTAAGGAGGAATTTTTTTTAGCCAGAGAGTAGTGAATCTGTGGAGTACTCTACACAGACTGTGGTGAAGGCCATATCGGTGGGTATGTTTAAGGCAGAAGTTGGTCGTTTCCCGGTTGTTCAGACTATCAAAGGATCCGGTGAGAAGGCAGGTGTATGGGGTAGAGTGGGATCCAGGATCAGCCATGATGGAACTGCAGAGCATACTAGATGGGCTGAATGGCCTATTTCTGCTCTTATGTTTCATGGTCTTGTGGTCTCATGTGCCCTCTCTTTGGCTATTATGTTGGCTTTGACTTCTCTTGTTAGCAATGGTTGTGTCGTCTTTCCATTAGAATACTTCCTCCTCTTTGGGATGTATATATCCTGTGCCTACTGAATTGCTGCTCTGCCATCATCCCTGCCAGTGCTCTTTTCCATTCAATTCTGGCCCTCTCCTCTCTCATGCCTTTGTAATTCCCTTTACTCCTCTGTAATACTGATGCATTTGACTTTAGCTTCACCTTCTCAAATTTCAGGGTGAATTTGATCATATTATGATCACCCACCCCTAAGGGTTCTTTTACCTTAAATTTTCTAATCAATTCAGGTTCATTACACAACAGCTGATCCTCTAGCGGGCTCAATCATGAGCTGCTCTAAAAAGTTATTTCACAGGGACTTTATAAATCTCCCCTCCAGCACCAACCTAATTGTCCCTATCTACCTGCATATTGAAGTCTCCCATGACTATTACAACATTGCCCTTTTTGCATGAATTTTCTATTTCCCATTGTAACTTGTAGGCCAAATCCTTACTACTATTTGGGGGTCTGTCTACAACTTCCATCAGGGTCTTATTAACCTTTCAGTTCCTTAGCTCTGTCCACAGTAATTCAACACCTTCTGAGCCTAATGACACCTCTTTCTAACGATTTGATTTCAATTTTTGCCAACAAAGCAACATCTCCCCATCCCCTGCCTTCCTGCTTATCCTTTCGATACAACATGTATCCTTGGATATTAAACTCCCAGCTATAATCTTTCAGCCATGTTTCCGTGATGTTTACAACATCATACCTGCCAATATGCAACTGTGCTGCTAGTTCATCTATTATTCCGTATACTGCACACATTTAGATACAACACCTTCAGTCCTGTATTCACCCTTTTTGATATTGTTGCACCATGTTCAACCTTTTGATTCCTAAACTCGTCTGAGGTCTTACCAACATCTGTCTCCACAACCTCTCCACTAACGGTTCTGGCACTCTGGTTCCCATCCCCCTGCAACCCCCTCAGGCAGTGTGCTTACAACCACAACCCTCTGGGTGAAAATATTTTTCCTTAGATTCTCTCTAAACCCTCACTCCTCACTTCAAACCATCTTACATATCTCTGCTACAGGTGGTAGATAGTTTCTTACCATCTGCCTTATCCAAGGTTGCTCAGGAACGTAGCAGTTATCGTAATGCTTTACTGCACCAGCGTCCGGTATTCCGTCCCACTGTCGTATATAAGAAGTTTGTACATTCTCCCTGTGGCTGTGTTGGTTTCCTCCAGGTGCTTCAATTTCCTCCCACTTTCCAAAGGTGTACGGGTTAGTAGGTTTGTCAGCCAGGTAGCTCCTGTGTATTGTCATTTATATTGGCCTATTAATGAGAAAGCAAATTTGGCTTAATCGTGCAATATTCATCTAATAAAGAATGGTTGCTCTGTTAGAAATGTGTAGATGTAAGCCCTGTTATTGAAGAGAATGATCTGTACACCATTGTGATTGATTTTTTTGCTTTAATGCTTATCATCTGTGTTTATTGATACTGGAACATTGGACGAAGACTGCTAAGTGAGCAGCAGGCAACAGGAAGGCATTGCTGTTCTATCAGATTTTTTTTATATATACAAAATATCTTTATTACAAATTCAGTGCTATATACACAAACCAGTGACTAACACAATTGCTACACTACAAATAGACAATACATATTAAACTGAAATGTTTCCATCTCTGTCAATGATGGCAATATACCGCGGAGCCCAACCGTCCCGGAACGCCTCTATGGTCGCCGTGGACAGCGCGTATTCCTTCTCAATATTTACCCAGGCTCGAACATACCCCCTAAACATTGCTAGGCAGTCTGCCCGGGTAGATCCTCCCGCCACCCGTTTCCAAGACCCACGGATGGCTGATTTCGCCAGCCCCAGGAGCAAGTTGACAAGGACATCCTCATCCCTCTGTGCCCCCCTCCTTACTGGATGACCATATATAAATAGGATGTGTCTAAAATGCAACCAGAAGGCGAGAAGTAGCCCACGCAGATGCGCAAAAAGGGGCTGCAGCCTCACACACTCCACGTACAAGTGGCACACGGTCTCCTCCAGCCCGCAGAAGTGACATGCGACTGGGAGATCCGTGTACAAACTAAAGAACTTATTGCAGGGCACCGCTCTCCACCCCGGTTCCCCAGGTGCTTGGGAAGAACGTCCTCGTAAGGGACTTCTATTGGGGACCTCCCTCACCTTCAGGTGGAAAGACAGACCACCATGACGAGAATCAGGATGAAGATTCCGCCAGGTGTCCACCAAGTTAAAGGAGCCGACTAACTCCTCTAACATCTTTGCCGATGCTGGGTCATGCTGGAGACCAGAGCTGTCCTCCTTCTTGATGGTGCAGTTGAAGTCACCCCCGAGGATGACCCAGTCTCCAGGATCGATGGAACTCAGCAGAGTGGACAGCAGACAGAATAGACGCATCCACATCATCCTCCGCTTCAAGGCATTCACAATGATAAAGTGCAGAGGTACACCATCCAGGTGCACGGCCAAGTGGAGCAGATGGCCGGGCAGGACATCTTGGTTCTTACGATCTCCGGCTGGAAGGTCGGGGCCAGCAAGATCGCTACCCCCCTAGACACGAGGGTGTAGTGCATTGTCAGAGACAGAATGTCAGACCAAGACACCACTCGCTCTCAGGGACAGGCAAAGCCTCTTGGTATTACTAATAAAAACATTCAAGATTCAAAGATTCAAGCGCTTTTAATATCAATGCATGTTTAAATTATACAACCTTAAGATTTGTTTGTTAAACAGGCAGTTGCAAAGCAAGGAATCCCCAGAGAAAGAGTTAAAAAACAAATCATGCAAACAATAGAAACCAGCAACAGCAGCAGCATTCCGAACCAAATGGAGTCCTTAGATCCAAATCCCCGCAGCAGCCTGGATTAGGCCCAAAACCTCAGGATTCATTCATCACATTAGCTGGTCAAGTTGCCACATACTTCGCAGACGCAAAGCACAGTCTCACAGCCTTAGTGTTGTGGAGAGATGTGCCACGAGACAATCTGGACCGGCACTTAAATTCAAGTTATTAGTCTGACGCTACTGGGGTCAAATGTAAATAATTAACTGCCCTGTACAACAAAAATACGTATATATTTGTCTGTGTGTATGCCTGCATCTGCGTGTGTTCCTGTGTGTGTGTGTGTGTGTGTGTGTGTGTGTGTGTGTGTTTGTGAGTGTGTGTATGTGTGCGTGTGCATCTGTCCATGTATGTGTTTGTTTGTGAGTGTGAGAGTGTGTGTGTGTGTGTGTGCACACACATATGTGTCCATCTACAGATTATGTTCCATACATCTGGAGCCATCTCTCTATAAAGGCAGACAGGAGTGACAAAATTCACCACCACATTAGATATAGTAAGAACCCTCTCTGGTCCCTCCTGCAGCGCTGGTCCTGGACACAGCCAATCACAAGTGAGGACACTGGGATTTGAAGCAACAATCAATCTGCTACAGGATCTCAGTAGGTCAAGCAACATCTGCGGGGAAGAAAGGATTGTTAACGTTTGTAGCTAAAATTCTGCATAGACCCGTCCTGAAACAAGGTTTTGATCTCTCCTCCACAGATACTGCTCAACACAATGAGATGCTCCAGCAGAGTGTTGTTTGACCCACTCAGACTGAGGTGACCTGTGAAAGGTTGGTGTGGTCCTTGGGCCTTGGGAGGTGGGTGATTTGTGGGGGAGATCAGTGCATTGGGGTGGTGGTGGGTAAGAGCTGTCCAAGCCAGAATTAAATGGTGAGATTAGTGGGTAAGTGTGGATGGGGTCTGTGGGACTGTTAGAGGACAGAAGGATAAAATATGATGATATAACTTACTTCAGTGGAGTACTGGTGTGATGTTGTCCACAATGAGGCACACCAAATACCCCAGAAGATCTTCACTAAATGATTACATAACTTGTTGTGTATGATCCAGAAGTAAGAGTCACATCAAATTCATGTGATTCAGCTTGGCAAAAATAATTAATGTCAAACATAAGAGCGGATGAAGGAAAGAAATGGGACTATGTACCTCAGTGATTTGCACCACCTACCCACCGTTTTACGGGTCTCTTTGTATTTATTAACTACATCAACAATTGAAGTGGTTTCAATTATCCTCTGCCACAGAGTACCAAAATTTTAACCCTTTCTATGTGACGATACTCCCTGCCTTGCTCCGGTAACGTCTGGCCCCTCTTTTTTTTTTGACAATGTGTTTCAGAATCCTGTACCAGGACACTGTGTGTGAAAATGCATGGCAAATGACGGCTTATCAGGGTGGGTGGTAGAGCTTATCGGGGATGGATGACAACTAAATCTGACTCTGAGGTTGGGTGAGAGTAGAACCAGAGGTCATAGGTTAAGGGTGAAAAGTGAAATATTTAAGGGGAACCTGAGCGGCTGATGAGAGTGTGGAACAATCTGCATTGGAAGTGGTGGATGTGGGGTCAATTTCAACACATAACAGAAATTTGGGTAGTTACATGGATGGGAGGGTATGGAGGGCGATGGTCTATGTGCTGGTTGATGGAATCAGGCAGATTAGTAGTTTGGCATGGACTCGATCGGCTAATTGGCCTGTTTCTGTGTGGGTGGTGGTCTATGGCTCTATGAAAACATTTTCACCATATCTAATTTTCAAGCCCCTGCACAACGTCAGGGCTGCATTAGATTAACAAGTGGCACAGCATTAGTTATAGTAATAGATGTTGTAATTAAACATTCAAAAAAATGAATTTATATAATGATTTTCATATGGGAAAGGTAGTTTTAGGTTACAGAATAATATTGGTGCAATGGGCAGTTGAAATTTAGTGTAAATGATGCATCTGGGGGATCGAATAAGGTTTGGACATATACCATGAATGGTAGGCCCTCGGGAGCAGTGAGGAACAGACTAACCTTGACATGGCTGATCAAAATAACCCTGAAGGTGGTAGCACAACTAATGAATTGACTTTATTTCTTACATCCTTCACGTACAAGAGGAGTAAAAATCTTTATGTTACCTTTACGTACCATAAAAATCTTTACAGTATGTAGATTAGACCATAGGACCATAAAACATAGGAACAGAATTAGGCCATTTGGCCCATTGAGTCTGCTCTGCAATTCAATCATGGCTGATCCTTCCTTCCCCTCCTCAACCACATTCCCCACCCTTCTCCCCGTAACCTTTGATGCCATGTCCAATCAAGAACCTATCAACCTCTGCTTTAAATACACCCAAAGACCTGCCCTCCACAGCTGCATGTGGTAACAAATTCCACAAATTCAACACCCTCTGGCTAAAGAAATTTCTCCACATCTCTGTTTTAAATGGATGCCCCTCTATCCTGAGACTGTTCCCTCTTGTCCTAGACTCCACCACCATGGGAAACATCCTTTCCACATCTACTCTGTCTAGGCTTTCAGCTTTTGAAAGGTTTCAATGAGATTCCCCCTCCATCCTTCTAATTTCCAGCAAGTACAGACCCAGAGCTATCAAACATTCCTCGTATGATAACCCTTTCATTCCTGGAATCATCCTTGTGAACCGCCTCTGGACCCTCTCCAATGTCAGCACATCTTTTCTAAGATGAGGAACCCAAAACTGTTCACAACACTCAAGGTGAGGCCTCACCAGCACCTTATAAAGCCTTAGTGTCACATCCCTGCTCATGCATTCTAGACTTCTTGAAATTAATGTTAACATTGCATTTGCCTTCCTCAACACTGACTCTACCTGCAAGTTAACCTTTAGATTGTTTCTTAGGACTTAAGTCCCTTTGCATCTCAAATTTTTGTATTTTCTTCCCATTTAGAAAATAGTCTGCACATTTATTTCTACTACCAAAGTGCACGACCATGCATTTTCCAACATTGTATTTCATTTGCCACTCCCTTGCCCATTCTCCCAATCTATCTAAGTCCTTCTGCATCCTACCTGTTTCCTCAACATTACCTGCCCCTCCACCAATCTTCATATCATCTGCAAACTTGGCAACATAGCCATCTATTCTATCACCTAAATCATTGATACACAGCATAAAAAGAAGCGGTCCCAACGCCACACATTAGACACGTGACACACCTCTGCTTATTTAAATCTGTTATAAAAGAAAGGATCAGAAACATTCTGGAATTCTCATTGTCATTAACAGCAGAGTGTACCAGACATAAGTCACTGAAACCTATATCAGTAGAAGTTAAATTCAAATGTAAATTGGGTGTCCAGTGAAAATGTACGAACATATATTCTGTATGTGCGAATGTTCAAGTGTATATATGTATATATATATATTTGAGAGTGCGTGTGTGCATCTATGCATTTATGACTTTCTGTATAACCCTGAAAAGACAGACAAGAGTAATAAAATATAGCATCACATCCAGCACCAGCAACATGTTTCACCATTTGTTGAGAAAACTGCTTGAAGGTCAGACAAAAGTGACACAAAGTAACTGGGAGGCAGAGGCCTCTGGTTCAGAGATGAACACTATATATAAACTGGAGATATATCTCCAACACTGTCTTAGTAAATGCTCTGTATCCACCAAACAGAAGGAACAATTCAAGGATGTTTTCAAAGCCTCCTTGAAAACGTGGAAATGTCTCGACATCTCATTGGAATCCCAGGGCCATGTCTACTTGAAATGACGAAGGGGCACTTTGGATGATATGGAAAGCCACCGGACACAGCTGAATGAAAGTTCCACCTCACACATTATCTGTGATCCTTCCCTCTTAACCATGGTGTGAAACAAGCATGGACCAGAAAGCTTAATTGCAGAGATGAGGTGACAGTGACTGATGTGACATACTCTGCTAACCTCATGCTGGTGCCTGAGTTATCTCAAGAGTCACAGAGCCAGAGTAGAAGGTCACTGATGATCTGACGGACTGACCAGGAGTGTGTCTGAAGGAGAGACTCATTGTGATTGATACTGACCATTATATATTGGTTGTCTGGGAAATCTGACAGATTGTGGAGAATATTTTTGAGATCTCTGCAGTCAGTAGATGGCAGACTGATCTTAATCTCTGATATTGAGCCATCAATTAAACAGATTTTCCATGTACGTATATTGAAGATTGTTGTTACTGGAAGGATGGATAATCAAGCCATTTAATCTTCTACAAGGTACAACTGCATTTCATCATTCAGAATTGGGACACATTGTGAACTTGTATCTCTTTACATTCCCACAGCAGAGTGATAAGGGCTCTTTCACAGCTCACTGTCACACCTCAGTGCTTGAAGGGCAGTTTATGCACACTGATATTTGACTCAATTTTCAGTGCATGAGTTGTATAGAACAGAAACAAATGTTTCAACCCACATTTTCTAAGCTGATTGTCAAGCACATATCTATAATAATCCCATTTCCCAGCACTTAGCCGGTAGCTTTCAATCCCTAATACTTCAAAACTCATTCAGATGCTTATTCAAAGTTGTGAGAGTACTTGCCTCCTCTAGCTTCTCAAGGAATGTATTCCAAACACTCTGGGTAAAAACATTCCTCCATAAATTTCCTCTAAACCTGAGTATTTTCATTGGAGAGTGCCCAGAGGAAGTTCACAAGAACAATTCTGGGAATAAAAGGGGTAACATGTGAAGATTTGATTTCTCTGGGCCTGTACTTGCTGGATTTTGGAAGAATGAGGAGGGATCTCTTTGAAACCTACTAAGTATTGAAAGGCTGAGATAGAGTTCATACAGAGAGGATTTTCCCTGTAGTGGGGGTATCTAGAATCAGCGGGCACAGCCTCAGAATAGAAAGATGTCCCTTTAGAACAGAGGTGAAGAGTAATCTCATCATTAATAACAAAGATTACACGAGAAGGCAGGAGAATGGGGTTGACAGGGATAATAAATCAGCCATGATAGAATGGCACAGCAAATTCAATAAGCCAAATATCCTAATTCTGCTCCCATGTCTTATGGTCTATGGCCTAAACCTCTTACCACGCACCCTAAACCTGTGCTTTCTACCTTTTGACATATAGAGGTATCCACATTTATGAGGGGTGTAGATACAATGAATGCATGCAGGTTTTTCCCCTCACGTTGGATGAAATTAAAACTAGACACCATGGGTTAAGGGTGAAAGGTACTAATTTAAACCTGAGGGAAGGAGAACTGTAAAGTATGGATTTTTTTTTTTAGAGCAATGACTCTCCTCTGCACTACATATATTCTCACCGTCTCTCCCCTCTCTCCTTTTCTCTGTCTCTCCCTGTGTGCGTGCTTGCTTTTTTATTTTCATTGTAGCTGTGCACAGACACAACAAATTTGTGACAGACACAGAGCACAACTGAGTGAAAAGTTTCAAACACAAAACTAAGCAAATACAGTTGAAGTCAGAAGTTTACATACACCTTAGCCAAATACATTCAAACTCAGTTTTTCACAATTCCTGACATTTAATCCTAGAAAACATTCCCTATCTTAGGTCAGTTAGGATCACTACTTTATTTTAAGAATGTGAAATGTCAGAATAATAATAGAGAGAATGATTTATTTCAGCTTTTATTTCTTTCATCACTTTCCCAGTGGGTCAGAAGTTTACATACACTTTGTTAGTATTTGGTAGCATTGCCTTTAAATTGTTTAACTTGGGTCAAACGTTTTGGGTAGCCTTCCACAAGCTTCTCACAGTAAGTTGCTGGAATTTTGTTCCATTCCTCCAGACAGAACTGGTGTAACTGAGTCAGGTTTGTAGGCCTCCTTGCTCGCACACAGTTTTTCCAGTTCTGCCCACAAGTTTTCTATCGGTTTGAGGTCAGGGCTTTGTGATGGCCACTCCAATGCCTTGACTTTGTTGTCCTTAAGCAATTTTGCCACAGCTTTGGAGGAATGCTTGGAGTCGTTGTCCATTTGGAAGACCTATTTGCAACCGAGCTTTAACTTCCTGGCTGATGTCTTGAGATGTTGCTTCAATATATCCACATAATTTTCCTTCCTCATGATGCCATCTATTTTGTGAAGTGCACCAGTCCCTCCTGCAGCAAAGCACCCCCACAATATGATGCTGTCACCCCCATGCTTCACTGTTGGGATGGTGTTCTTCAGCTTGCAAGCCTTACCCTTTTTCCTCCAAACATAACGATGGTCATTATGGCCAAACAGTTCAATTTTTGTTTCACCAGACCACAGGACATTTCTCCAAAAAGTAAGATCTTTGTCCCCATGTGCACTTGCAAACTGTAGTCTGGCTTTTTATGGCAGTTTTGGAGTGGTGGCTTCTTCCTTGCTGAGTAGCCTTTCAGGTTATGTCGATATAGGACTCGTTTTACTGTGGATATAGATACTTGTCTACATTTTTCTTCCAACATCTTCACAAAGTCCTTTGCTGTTGTTCTAGGATTGATTTGCTCTTTTCGCGCCAAAGTATGTTCATCTCTAGGAGACAGAATGCATCTCCTTCCTGAGCGGTATGACGGCTGCGTGGTCCCGTGGTGTTTATACTTGCGTACTACTGTTTGTACAGATGAACGTGGTACCTTCAGGCGTTTGGAAATTGCTCCCAAGGATGAACCAGATTTGACACCAGTTTCTGACCTCAATTCGATAGAAAATTTGTGGGCAGAACTGGAAAAGTGTGTGCAAGCAAGGAGGCCTACAAACCTGACTCAGTTACGTCAGTTCTGTCTGGAGGAATGGAACAAAATTCCAGCGACTTACTGTGAGAAGCTTGTGGAAGGTTACCAAAACGTTTGACCCAAGTTAAACAATTTAAAGACAATGCTACCAAATACTAACAAAGTGTATATCAACTTCTGACCCACTGGGAAATTGATGAAAGAAATAAAAGCTGAAATAAATCATTCTCTCTACTATTATTTTGACATTTCACATTCTTAAAATAAAGTAGTGATCCTAACTGACCTAAGACAGGGAATGTTTTCTCGGATTAAGTGTCAGGAATTGTGAAAAACTGAGTTTAAATGTATTTGGTTAAGGTGTATGTAAACTTCTGACTTCAACTCTACATAAAGTAACTGAATTTGAAACAGAATTACCACAGTCAGTGAAGCCAAAACCATGGAAACTAACCAATGTCAGTGACAAATTTCCACTTCCTCCTCTTTGATTGATTTTGGCTCCTCGATCTCATGAAGGATGTGAAAGGTGGGTTTGTACTACAGCAGTTAGTGCTGCTGCTGAACTGACTTCTGTGTGAAGTGTTAGAGTCATAGTCAGAAAAAGTTGCAGTACTGAAACAGGACCTTCAGCCCATCTATTATGTGCTGAACCATTTAAACTGCCTACTCTCATTGACTTTTTCATATTCTTAATGCGTGGGTTTCTATTGAATGCTCTCATTTCCCTCCATTAGGAAAAAGATCTGCTGGTTTATAGGTTAGTTGGCTGTTGTGAATGATCATGATGCAGAAGAATTGGGGATATTGGTATTAATGTGAATAGGTTGCAGGAAACACTGCCACACAGATACTGTGAGTACAAGAACACCCCCTTGACTGAGTATCTCCAGCAAGAGATTCATCTCCTGACATTCCAGTGCCTTTCCACAGTTTGGGAGCATGATGGAATCATATCCACTTCCACAGCACCAGTGAGTGGGATTCGATTCCTGCCACAGTCTATTTACAATATCGCTGTGGCCGTACGTGTTTCTTCTGGGTGCTCGGATTTCCTCCCACATACCAAAGATGTACAGGTTAGGGTCAGTAAGTTGTGGGCAATGTTATGTTGCTGCCAGAAGTGTGGTGCCACTTGCATTCTGTCCCCAGCACGTCTTCAGACTGTTGCTCATTGACGCAAAGTTTCAGAATCTGAATCAGGTTTATTATCACCGGCATGTGACGTGAGATTTGTTAACTTAGCAGCAGCAGTTCAATGCAATACATAATATAGAAAAGAAAAAAAATATATAAATAAATAACACTTTTCTTTACATGTTTCAATGTTTTGATGTACGAGGGGTGATTAATAAGTTCGCGGCCTAAGGTAGAAGGAGTCAATTTTAGAACACCTAGCACATTTATTTTTCCTACATTTACACACCTAGTCCAGCGGTCGTGGAGCATACGGATCCCTCCTTTGTAGAAGTCGGTGTCTTGGACCTCCAGAAAGTGGTCCACAGCAGGCGTGATTGATAAGTTTGTGGCTTAAGGTAGAAGGAGATGAGTTATCAACATCAAACTTTCTGCATTTTCACTGAAAGAGTTGAACTGTATGTGCACGTAACGAGAGCTGTATAACTAATCTCCTTCTACCTTAGGCTACAAACTTATCAATCACCCCTGCTGTGGACCACTTGGAGGTCCAAGACGCTCTCGTTACATGCACGTGCAGTTCAACTCTTTGAGTGATAATGCAGAAAGTTTGAAGTTAATAACTCATCTCCTTCTACCTTAGGCCATGAACTTATCAATCACCCCTGCTGTGGACCACTTCTACCAAGAAGGGATCTGTATGCTCCACGACCGCTGGACTGTGTGTGTACATGTAGGAGGGGACTATGTTGAAAAATAAATGTGCTAGGTTTTCTAAGATTGACTCCTTCTACTTTAGGACACAAACTTATCAATCACCCCTCAAATAAAGAGAATCTTTCTTCCTTTAACAGCATTCATGAAGCTCAACATCTAGTTCAAAGAGGTCTACTTGACTAAACACCCCATTCAACATCACTAATATTTATCCCTTTCAGCACCAAAGTACAATGACTGCATGGTGTACCATCTACCAAATGTAATACCAAGGCTACCCCAACAGCAGCCTCGAACCCATGACTCTACTTCCAAGACAAGGCAGAACACCACAACTGCAGATGACTGTCAAAGCTGCAAACCATTCTGACATAGAAGTATGTCAGCAGTCCATCATCATCACATGGTCTTAATCCAGTACCTCCAGCCAATAGCACTGGGGGTGTGGGGGTTAAGGGGGGCTTCTTTCACCAGAACGATCACAGCAGTTCAAAAGATGGTGGTTCTCACTTTCATGAGAGCAATAAATACTAGAATTACCCACATCCCAAGGAATTAATAAATGAAATACTAACTGTTAAAAACAATAGAAAAATTCCACAGCAAAGTAAAGGCTGAATGATCAAGGCAACTGAAACATGTTGCCTGACTGCAACAACTTGCATTGGTAGAGACTGTTGTGGGTTTGCTAAGCCAAACTGTGAGAGAACCGTGTAAAAGCCTCCCACTGTCTCTGCAAAACGTCCAGGGTAGAAGAAGCAGAGGCAGCGGAGAATGCGTGTCTCTTCAGTGAAGACACCCAGGGCTACTCACAGTGACTCAAGGAGAATAAAAGGAAACAGCACAAATCAGAGAGGTAAGGCAAATGCAAAGCAATTCTTCTGGAGTTGGGAAAAAAGAACTATGTTAAAATACTGAGACAACTCAGTCCATGTTATTGCTTTTCTGAAGGGAATTCAAAACATAGACTTTTCTTTACAGCTTAAATCATTCTACAGCCAGGTGAAACATGGGATCTCTGATTTGCCTGCAGCATCTTCCCACAAACAAGAACACAAGAAGGACCGGATGAATATTATCTTTATGATGTTTGCAAGATGGCCATCGAGGGAGTGCAGGGAAATGTATCCACAAGAGGCTGGATTGAATCTTGGTTTAACATGTCATCCAAATGTCAGTCCATTTCAGCGGGTGATATGACTTCAGTGGCTACATCAATATATCTACTGATGCTGCAAGAGGATGGTAAAAACAGCCAAGAACATCACAGGTGTCTCCCTTCCCACACTATTTGTGTGACATTTGCTGGCAACGTTGCAGCTAAGGGCTCAAAGCATTGGTGAGGATCCATAAGACCATAAGACATAGGAGCATAATGAGGCCATTCAGCCCGTCGAGTCTTTTCCACCATCCAATCATGGCTGATTTATTATCCCTTTTAACCCCATTCTCCTGCCTGCTTCTCTTAACTGTTGAATCCCTGACTAATCAAGAACTTATCCACCTCTGCTTTAACTGTGCTCAATAACTTGGCCTCCACAACTGTGTGTGGTAATGAATTCCAGAGATTCAGTAGCTCTGGCTCAAGAAATTCTCCGCATCCTTGTTCTAAGTCGATATCACTCTATTCTGAGTCTGTACCCTCTAGTCCAAGACTCACCCGCTATAGGAAATATCTTCTCCACATCCTACCAACCATTCCACAATCTATTTGACCCACTACCATCACAAAGAAGGTACAGGAGCATCAGGACTAGGGCTGTCAGGCTGGGGAACAACTCCTTCCCTTAGGCTGTGAGACTAATGAATACCCTGCCAACACTGAGGTCTCGTCACTAGGACAGCTGGCTATTTACTGTTTATTGTACTGTTTACAGTTTATCTGTGCAGCAAACTACATGCATTTTGAATTATATTTTTGTACCTTATTTATGGGAATTTTTTGCTTTATGTGCTGTGTGTGATGTACTGTGGTCTGTGTGGGTGTACCACGGTCTGGAGGAACGTTGTTGCATTTGGCTGTATATATGTATAGTCAGATGACAATAAACTTGAACTTGAACTGAAATTCAGCACTATCCTGAATTTCCATTGTCTAGTCTCTGTGATCTGATTTAGAGGTGATTGTACCTCCACTGACTCATGATGTTGATGCAAACTCTCACCTCACCAGTTCTGAGGGACTTCCATGAAATAATGCTTCTCCTTTTCCCTGCTGTTCTCAGATTCTATATTTATCTTTCAGCCTTTCCTATTTCATTCATTGCTAGCTTCCCAAAGTTTTCCTTTCAGCTTCGAGTATTCTTTGTGATCTGCAGCCGGCTGGACTCCAGTGGCAAGTCCATGGTGAGAGGCGACTGAGATGTCTACTTGCCTACTTCAGTACTTCAGTAGGATTCTCCCCAAGGCTCCATGGTCCACTATCCTTTCTCATGTGTCTGTGTCTTCAATAACTCCCTCATTCTTTAGTAAAACAGAATGCATTGTTCAGAACTGATGCAGCATCTGCTGGCTTACACTCTATATAGCTCAGCTTTCTTCTGCTTTTTCATAATTGTTCTATTATAGAAATTCAATATAGTTCCTCCCATCCTGCTCAGTGATTTATACCCTTGATGTAAATGGTTTGTGCATATAATTAAACAAAAAACCTTAAGTGAGTTAATCTTGTCAAAATCTGAACTCTAGTAAAGATACCTCACTGAGCAAGCACTTGATGTATCAGAAGCTGCAGGGCTATGGAGTAGCATCTGGGAAGCGTGTTTGATCTGGATTTGGTCAGTATGGTTCAGATAGGCCAAATGGTTTGGACGGATTGGTTTACTATTGTCATATGTACCGAGGTACACTGAAAAGCTTGTCGTGCATACTGTTCATACAGATCAGAACATTACAAAGTGCTTTGAGGTAGAACCAGGTAAAATAATAACAGAATGGAGAATAAAGTGTAACAGCTACAGAGAAAGTGCAGAGCAGGTAAACCAATAAGGTGCAAGATCATGCTTGCACGCTTGTGAAGTCAAGAATCCATCTTATTGTACTAGGTAATCAGCTAATAGTCTGAGAAGGGTGGGGTGGAAGCTGTCCTTGAGCCTGGTGAAACGTGCTTTCAGGCTTTTGTTTCTTTCACTCGATGGGAGAGGGAAGAAGAGAGAATATCCGGGGTGGGTGAGGTCTTTGAGTATTACTGGGACAACAAGAAGTATTTACAAAGTTCATTGAGTGGAGGCTGGATTTTGTGATGTATTGCACTGTGTCTCAAGCTCCCTGCAGTTTCTTGCAGCCACATGCAAACAGTTGCCATACCAAGTTTTTTATGCATCCAGATAAGATGCTTTCTTTGGTACTTTAATAAAAGTTGGAAAGGGTCAAGAGGGTCATGCCAAATTTCTTGTTCTGTCAAACATTTCCATGATTCAGAGTGAGCCTGGAGGCTTGGCCTTGTATTGTAACTTTAAAAGATCAGGACTGTATTGCTCTGAAGACATTTCAACTGCAACCATATCAAAAAGACAATTCTGGAGGGAAGATGTATTTATGTGGTACCAGGGGCAACTTTTTAAAAACCATTGATGTTGACTGTGGCACATTGATTGACACAGTGCAGAACTTTTGTGAACGCCTAGGTGGCTGCATTTTTGTTAACAGCTAATCTGTCGCTCTCATGTAAAGCATGGATTTATATTGGTCCTTGAGAACTGGAAGGAGAATTCTGAACATGTTTACACAATAAAATGCTCTGCCTCTTCACAGAAGGACAAGCAACTTTAAATGACCATTTGCAAGGTGTTGTGATTAATTATGCTAAAACATGCTTCGAGGGGAAATGATTAATTAGATGGCCTTGGAGGCCAAGTCACTGTGTATATTTGGGGCGGAGGGTGATGGCTTCCTGATTAGTGGGGGTGTTGTGGATTGCGAAGAGGAGGAGGCAGGAAAGTAGGGTTGAGAGGGATGATGAATCGGCCGTGATGGAATGGTGGAAGACTTGATGGACTAAATGATCTAATTCTGCTCCTATATCTTATGGTCTTATGACGGTGGGAAGGAAAGACCATACAGTCATCCTAGCATTAGTGAATACTAACAATAGGATAAATGTCTGTCTGCCCTCTGTACCCCCATTAGAATCATAGAAACATAGAAAATCTACAGCACAATACAGGCCCTTCAGCCCACAATACTCTGCCGAACATGTACTGATTTTAGAAATTACCTAGTGTTACCCATAGCCCTCTATTTTTCTAAGCTCCATGTTTCTACAGGTCAACAGAGGATGCCATCTCCAGCTTGGTATCAGTGTA
This sequence comes from Mobula birostris, assembly GCF_030028105.1. Taxonomy (NCBI): domain Eukaryota; kingdom Metazoa; phylum Chordata; class Chondrichthyes; order Myliobatiformes; family Myliobatidae; genus Mobula; species Mobula birostris. The sequence goes on along the minus strand of NC_092377.1, from coordinate 169,801,627 downwards.
TCACTCTGCAATTAGACCTTGGACTTTCTGACTAACAGACCCCAATCAGTTAAGTTAGACAACCTCTCCTCCTCCACTGTCACCCTGAACACCGGCGTGCCTCAAGGCTGTGTGTTGAGCCCTCTTCTGTACTCCCTTTTCACCTATGACCGTGTTCCTGTACATGGTTCTAACTCCATAATCAAGTTTGCAGACGACACCACGGTGGTTGGTCTGATCAGAGGGGATGACTAGACGGCCTATAGGGACGAGGTCCAGCACCTGGCTGCGTGGTGTGCCGATAACAACCTGGCCCTTAACACCCAGAAGACCAAGGAGATCATTGTGGACTTCAGGCATGCCAGGAGTCACACTCACGTCCCCATTTACATCGATGGAACTGTAGTGGAGCGTGTATCAAGCTTCAAATTCCTTGGTGTCCATATTTCCGAGGATCTCATCCAGTCCCTGAACTCCTCCATCCTGATCAAAAAGGCGCAACAGCGCCTTTATTTCCTGCAGAGCATCAAGAAAGCTCACCTCTGTCCCAGGATACTGACGGACTTTTACCGCTGTACCATTGAGAGCATACTCACCAAATGCATCTCAATGTGGTGTGGCAATTATCCCGTATCAGACTGGAAAGCACTCCAGCGTGTGGTGAAAACTGCCCAGCAGATTATCGGCAGCCAATTGCCCACCATTGAGAACATCTACCCTGAACGCTGCCTGGGCAGGGCGAAAAGCATTATCAAGGATGCATCTCACCCTAACCATGGACTTTTTACTCTCCTCCCATCCGGTAGGCGCTACAGGAGCCTCCGCTCCCGCACCAGCAGGCACAGGAAGAGCTTCTTCCCTGAGGCTGTGACGCTGCTGAACCTCACATCACAGCGCTAAGCAGTATTGCATCCATATTGTACTGTCTCGGTACTTTTATATTTGTGTGCTGTAGCATTTTTTAAATTTGCAGTTATTTTGTAAATAACACTATCCTTTGCATTTCTGGTCAGATGCTAAGTGCATTTCATTGGCTTTGTATCTGTACTCGGCACAATGACAATAAAGTTGAATCTAAAACAAAATCTAAAAAAATTCTATCCAGGAGTCTGTTAAAAGACCCGATGGTATCCGCCTCCTCCACTGTTGCTGGCAGCCCATTCCACGCACTCACCACTCTCTGCATAAAAAACTGACCCCTGACGTCTCCTCTGTACCTACTTCCAAGCACCTTAAAACTATGCCCTCTTGTGTTAAGCATTTCAGCCCTGGGAAAAAGCCTCTGACGATCCACATGATCAATGTCTCTCATCATCTTAGACACCTCTATCAGGTCACCTCTCATCCTCCGTCGCTCCAAGGAGAAAAGGCCAAGTTCACTCAACCTATTCTCATAAGGCATGCTCCCCAATCCAGGCAACATCCTTGTAAATCTCCTCTGCAGCCTTTCTATGGTTTCCATGTTGTTTCTGTAGTGAGGTGACCAGAACTGAGCACGGTTCTCCAAGTGGAGTCTGACCAGGGTCCTATATAGCTGCAATGTTACCTCTCGGCCCGTTCCTTTCTCTCTATTTCCTTAACCTGTCTCTCTCCAATTATCGCTTTCCTCTCTCTCACTCTGTTGTTCTCTTTCTGCCTGTCTAACTTCTTTGTATTGCTTTGTCTCTTCTATTTAGTCACAGAACATGACAGCACGGAAACAGGCCTTTCAACCCATCTAGTCCATGACGAACTGTTATTCTGCCTCGTCCCATTGACCTGCACCTGGACCAAAGCCCTCCCTACCCCTCCCGTCCATGTTCCTATCCAAATGTCTCTTAAATGTTACAATCTAACTTGCATACGCCACTCCCTCAGTTCTCTCTACTTCTGCCTTAATCTCTCCCTCTCCCATAATATTCCTGTCATTGATCCGTTTCTTTTTTTTATCTGTTCTCACTTTCAACCTGTTATCTGTTAGGAATTTCACATCCTTCAGCTGGCTGTTGCTCATCAGCCTGTCTCAGTTACCCACATCAAAGTTGCTGCTGAACGCAGCAGGTCAGGCAGCATCTCTAGGAAGAGGTACAGTCGACGTTTCAGGCCGAGACCCTTCGTCAGGACTAACTGAAGGGAGAGTTAGTAAGAGATTTGAAAGTGGGAGGGGGAGGGGGAGATCCAAAATGATAGGAGAAGACAGGAGAGGGAGGGATGGAGCCAAGAGCTGGACAGGTGATTGGCAAAGGGGATATGAGAGGATCATGGGACAGGAGGCCTAGGAAGAAAGACGGGTGGGGGGGAACCCAGAGGATGGGCAAGGAGTATAGTCAGAGAGTCAGAGGGACAGAGGGAGAAGAAGGAGAGTGAGAGAAAGAATGTGTGCATAAAAATAAATAACGGATGGGGTACGAGGAGGAGGTGGGGCATTAGCGGAAGTTAGAGAAGTCGATGTTCATGCCATCAGGTTGGAGGCTACCCAGATGGAATATAAGGTGTTGTTCTTCCAACCTGAGTGTGGCTTCATCTTTACAGTAGAGGAGGCCGTGGATAGACATGTCAGAATGGGAATGGGATGTGGAATTAAAATGTGTGGCCACTGGGAGATCCTGCTTTCTCTGGCGGACAGAGCGAAGGTGTTCAGCAAAGCGGTGTCCCAGTCTGTGTCGGGTCTCGCCAATATATAGAAGGCCACATCGGGAGCACCGGACGCAGTATATCAAGTAGTATCTGTTCTTATCAGTTTAATATCTGATACGTCCCTTATCTGGGGACCATATATTAAATTGATTTTTGGAACAGGGAGATGGAATAGGGGCTTGCTCCGTCCACTCCACGCATCGACCCGGTATTGCAGTGCCTCCGGGAAACTTCACCTGTGAGTTGGCTGGGGTGATATACTGCGTCCGGTGACTTCACCTGTGAGTTGGCTGGGGTGATATACTGCGTCTGGTGCTCCCGATGTGGCCTTCTATATATTGGCGAGACCCGACACAGACTGGGAGACCGCTTTGCTGAACACCTACGCTCTGTCCGCCAGAGAAAGCAGAATCTCCCAGTGCCACACATTTTAATTCCACATCCCATTCCCATTCTGACATGTCTATCCACGGCCTCCTCTACTGTAAAGATGAAGCCACACTCAGATTGGAGGAACAACACCTTATATTCCATCTGGGTAGCCTCCAACCTGATGGCATGAACATCGACTTCTCTAACTTCCGCTAATGCCCCACCTCCCCCTCGTACCCCATCTGTTATTTATTTTTATACACACATTCTTTCTCTCACTCTCCTTTTTCTCCCTCTGTCCTTCTGACTATACCCCTTGCCCATCTTCTGGGTCCCCCTCCTCCCGTCTTTCTTCCCGGACCTCCTGTCCCATGATCCTCTCATATCCCCTTTGCCAATCACCTGTCCAGCTCTTGGCTCCATCCCTCCCCCTCCTGTCTTCTCCTATCATTCTGGATCTCCCCCTCCCCCTCCAACTTTCAAATCCCTTACTCACTCTTCCTTCAGTTAGTCCTGACGAAGGGTCTCGGCCTGAAACGTCGACTGTACCTCTTCCTAGAGATGCTGCCTGGCCTGCTGTGTTCACCAGCAACTTTGATGTGTGTTGTTTGAATTTCCAGCATCTGCAGAATTCCTGTTGTTTTTGTCTCAGTTACCAGCAGCTTCTGGGTCAGAAGCTGGACTCAAGATTTGAGCTGATTATCCATTTATACATTTTGGTGGTGTTATTACCTTCAAGCTAGACTTTACCCAGTGTTTCACAGTTCACTATTTATTCTTCTGTGAAAAGACTAATATTCTCTCCAATGTAATTCGTTTGTCAGCTAAATTAAAAGCAGGGAATACTCAACATTTCCAATCAATAATGTTTCATAAGTAGTGTATTGTGACTGCTTGTTATCCAGTTCCGATGTTGATTCCGGGATCATGCAGTGTGACATGGAAGCAGTAACTGCTCTGCCGCATCCTCTGAATAAGATGAGCCAGGCAAGATAAATGCAAACCTTCCGATGCTATTTCTCAAATAGACAAATTGAATCAGAGTCGTGTTTATTGTCACTGACATGAGCCATGAAATTTGTTCTTTTGCACCAGCAGTACTGTGCAATACATAAATAAATCATGAAATATAAAAAACAAATTTGTGCAAAAAGAGATCAAGGTAGTGAGTTTGTGTTCATGGGTTCATGGGCTGTTCAGAAATCTGATGGCAGGGAGCAAGAAGATGTTCCTAAAATATTAAATATTTGCCTTCAGGCTCTTGTGCCCTGATGGTAGTAGTGAGAAGAGGGCATGTCCTGGGTGATGAGGGTCCTTAGTTATGAATGATGCCTTCGTGAGGCGACTCCTTTTGAAGATGTGCTCGATGCCGAGAAGACTAGTGCCCGTGATGGAGCTGGCTGAGTTTACAACTTTCTATAGCTTTTCCCAATCGTGGGCATTGGCGCCTCCATACCAGAGAGTGACGTAATCAATTAGAATGCTATCGACGTAGAAATTTGTTTGGGTCTTTTTTAGCATCCATTAGTCTTGCGAGACCATGGATCTGCGCCTGGAAAGTCTTCACTCTCCAGGGCGCAGGCCTGGGCAAGGTTATATGGAAGACCAGCAGTTGTCCATGCTGCAAGTCTCCCCTCTCCACACTACCAATGTTGCCCAAGGGAAGGGCATTAGGACCCATACAGCTTGGCACCAGTGTCGTCGCAGAGCAATGTGTGGTTAAGTGCCTTGCTCAAGGACACATCAAGTTCCCTTGGCTGGGGCTTGAACTCACAACCTTCAGGTAGCTTGTCCAATGCCTTAACCACTTGGCCACGTGCCCACACTTATGTCTTTAGTGACATAGTAAATCTCATAATCCTAATGAAATATAGCTGCCAGCATTCCTTCATCATATTTGCAGCAATATGTTGGGCCCAGGATAGATCCTTAGAGATGTTGACACTCAGGAACTTGAAGTTTCCTGGGTTCCTATAAGCTTACCTTTGACAGACAGTGGAGTCCTCCCTTGGTCACACTCTGGCACTGTGCAGGAAGAGCCAACTCGCAGACTGTGCCCAAACTACGGAAACGATACACCCTGACAACCAGGCAAAGGGTAGGATGTTTGACAGGCACATGCCACTTGCATGAGAACTAATGATGTGTGGGAATGTGGATAACGAGGAAATAGCAGACAATGTCAACCACAGAGAATGATAGATCAATTCTTTTTATTTTTGCCATGGTAGGTGGAAATACTTATGAAATATTAAAATTTGTGTCAGAGCGCAGCTGGTGCTTAGAGAGCAGTTTGTAATTACTGGGATGCTGGTGTCCTTATGAGTGATGTTGTAATTCAGTACAATGGACAGCCTTTATCCTGTTGCCAAGCCATTATTTGAATACTTTGTGAAGTGTGTTCATCTCAATACATTCACCCATTTCACTGAAATGGGAACAAACTCTGGTGGAGGGAGTTAAATTCATGGAGATTTAAAAATAGTTCAATAGATTCAAAATCATGTAGAATGATTAATTATTAATGATCAGAGAGCACAGGTAGAGACTGGCAGGAAGCAAAGAGTGGGAATAAAGGGAGCCTATCTGGGTCGGCTGCTGTTGACTAGTGATGTCCCGCAGGGACCGGTGGTGGGACAGCTTCTTTTCACATTATACAGTGTGTCAATGATTTGGATGATGGAACTGATGGCTTTGTGGCCAAGTTTGCAGACGATGCAAAGGTAAGTGTATGGGCAGGTGGTTTTGAGGAAGTAGTAAGTCAGCAGAAGGATTTCCATTGAACTGAAGTATACCGTCATGCACTTTGATAAAAGAAATAAAGATTTAGACTATTTTCTAAATGGACAGCAAATTAGAGAAGTAAAGGCTCTTGGGGTCTTTATGTAGGATTCCCTGAAGGTTATCTTTGATGGTAAGGAAGGTAAATGCAATATTAACATTCATTTCCAAAGAACAAGAAAATGAAAGCAAGGAGCAACACACACAAAATGTTGGAGGAACTCAGCAGGCCAGACAGCATTTATAGATAAGAGTATACAGTCAATGTTTCAGGCCAAGACCTTTTATTAGAACCGGAGAAAAAAGTTGAGAAGTCAGAGACCTAATTCTAACTGCAGTGACTCTGACTGTATTTTTTTTAACATCTTTTTTCTCCAGGCTTGATGAAGGGTCTCAGCCCAAAATGTTGACTGTTTACTCTTTCCCATAGCTGATGCTTGGCTTGCTAAGTTCCTCGAGCATTTTGTGTGGGTTACTTGGATTTCCAGCATCTGCAGATTTTCTCTTCGATATAATGCTGAGGCTTTATAAGCCATTGGTCAGACCACACTTCAAAGACCAAAGTTCAAGTTCAAAGTACATACACAATCTTGAGATGCATCTCCTTGCAAGCAGCACAAAACAAGAAACCCGAAAGAACCCGTTAAAGAAGTAAACACCCAATGCGCAGAGAGAAAAAAATAGTAAATCATGCAAACAATAAAAGCAAGCATCAGCATTCAAACCTAAAGTGAGTCCACAGGGACAAAGGCTGGAGCAGTCGGAGCAGGCCCACAGTGCCACGGAGAGTGGAGTAAACGTCGCCGAGCAGCGAACAGAACCTGCTCAACCCTTGCCTCTGATCACCACACCTGGCCCTTTCAATCCATCCAGCCCAGCACTTATATTGTCCAAACTCCGGGTTGTCCCTCGCACGAGGGCCCGGGCTCTGTCATATCAATACACTCTGGGCCTGGATCACACCGCCACATTCTGGCCTATACCTGATCTTTCCAAATCAGACCAGCCCAGCACTTATATTGTCCAAACTCTGGGTTGTCCCTCACACTAGGGCCCGGGCCCTGTCATATCGATACACTCTGGGCCTGGATCACACCGCCACATTTGGCCTATACCTGATCTTTCCAAATCAGATTGGCCCAGCACTTAGATCGATCCAGCCTCGCTCTCGGTTCAGGTGGACGGGCTCCAAAACTCGTCCACTCCGAGATTTCTGCACTTTGCTCACTCTAACTTCATCTCGGATATGCCTCAACCTCGCTCCGACTCCGCATGTCTTGACCTTTGGGTCAGCCTCACCTTTGCTCACCTCTTCATTGTTTGCAGTGGTAGTTTATAACAATTTTCCACAGAAAAAATGTATTATTAATAAAGCAGTTGTGTTTCTTGCTTTAAGAACTGTCAGTAATATGCTGTTCATCTTCAGTAGCACCATCTTAAACCGTATTGTGAGTAGTTTATATAAGAAATTGGATATAAGAAATATAAGATATAGGAGAGAGTTCAGAGGAGGTTCACGAAAATTATTCTGGGAATAAAAGATTAATGTTTAAAGAGTGGTTGATGGCTCTGGGTTTGTAGTCACTGGAGTTTAGAAGAGTGAGGGGAAATCTTATGGAAACCTATTGAACGTTGAAAGGCCTAAATACAGTGGATGTGCAGGTGATCTTCCCAATAGAGGGGAGTCTAGGACCAGCGGGCACAACTTCAGAATACAACAGAGGCAAGGTGGAATTTCTTTTGCTAAAGGGTGGTGAATCTGTGGAATTAATTGCCCAGACAGTTGTGGAGGCCAAGTCTTTGGGTATATTTAAAGCAGAGGTTGATAGATTCTCGATTGGTAAAGATGTCAAAGGTTACAGGGAGAAAGCAGGAGAATGTGATTGAGAGGGTTAATAAATCAGCCATGATGGAATGGTGGAGCAGACTTATGGCTTAATTCTGCTCTTATGTCTTGTGGTCTAATCAAATAACAAGGAAGCAGGCTCCTCAGTCCATTGTACCTGGTCACCAATACCTCCCTGTACCAAACCTACCTACAAACTCTCAGCCTCCGGCTTTCAATTCTAAGCACATGAGATTGTGCAGATGCTGGAAAATTTGAGTGACACACACAAAATGCTGGAGGAACTCAGTAATTCAGGTGGCAGGAAACAGTCAACACTTCAGGCAGAGACCCTGAGTCAGGGACTGGAAAGGAAGGGGGAAGAAGCCAAACTATTAGATGGAGATGAGCTCATACAGGTAAATGGAGTGATGAGAAATGTAGATAAGGAGAAGGGATGAGCTCGTAAAGGTATATTGAATGATGAGGGATGTGGATATGGTGGAGGGCTGACGTTGTAGAGGTACATTTGTATATGGAATGATGAAGGATGTGGATATGGTGGAGGGATGAGCTTGTAGAGGTATATGGAATGATGAGGGATGTGGATAAGGTGGAGGGATGACGTAGAAGTATATGGAATGATGAGGGATGTGGATAAGGTGGAGGGATACACTCTCCCTTGGAATTCTAAAACTAGAAGGCACAGATTTAGAGGTGGCTATTCACTTGCCTTGTCAGTATAGAGTCATGGACCACCCACAGTAGGCAGTTGAACCCCCTGGAACAATACCACCAAAGATCCTTATAAAAGATTTTGAGGATCAGCTGGAAGAACAAACACATGGAATTCAAACTTACTGGAGGAGGCCAACATGAACAGCACCTCCACTATGATAAAGCAACACCAAATCCAGTGACCTAGGTCACGTCAGCTGACACTTCAACAACGTCTCCCAAACAGATCCTTTACTTCCAGCTGAAGGAAGGCCAGTGGGCCCCTGGTGTGCAAAGGAAATATTTCAAAGATAATATCAAAATCAGCCTGAGGAAATTCAACATTACATCTAAAAACTGGGAAGACATTGTACTAAACAGATAAACTTGGAGGAAATTTGTTCAAGACAGAGCAGCACTACATGAGAGTGACCTCCTCTGTGCCACAAAGAACAAGCAGCCATGAAAGGAGGAACTGAACAATGAAAAAACCCAACTACTAAACCACAACCACCGCTTACTCTTGCCAACACTACAACAGAATATGTGGATTCTGGATTGGCCTCTACAGCTACCAGACAACCCCTTAGGAGAACATCATACTCGACTTGAGTGATCACACTACCACTCTTTACCCGCACTGCTCAGAGTTTATTGTATCACTTTCAGGACTTGAACTCGACCAGCTCTGGAGGAACCAGATGCAAGTAGCACGTCACCTCCAAAATATCCAAGCCCTCTGTCAGAGCAACCCTGAGCTTCCAGATGCCTGTGGTTTTAGTTTTCTGTCCTGCAGCCTCCCTGTCTTCAACCTTTCACATTGTCCAAGAATGCCTCGGTAAGCTGAAGGAACAGCCCTTCAAATTTTACTGAGGTCTGTTGCATCACAGGATTCAGTAGTGAATGAAGAAACTATCCTGGTTTTCCCTTCTCTCTGTAGATGATTCTACACCTTCCCATTTTCCTCTCTCTGTCTCTGAATTAATGGTTTTTGAGGGACTCGACAACTTTCATCCAGACCTGCTCATAGAAAACCCTACTAATTTCTCTACACTAACCTTCTTTTGCTCTTTGGACATATTTGAATCATATTTCTATATTTCTTTCTGATAGAGAAAGAATCCATTCAGCCATTCAAGTCTGTCCAGGCAGTTAGAGATATTTCATCACTCCTATTCCCTGATTCCTATTGTTTCTCATATGTCTATTCACTTCCTGTGATATTCCCTATTCTACGCCAATATCCTACATCATCATCATTATTATGTGCTGTGCTGTATGACGTGGGTGATCATGGGCTTTCCATGACCATGGTTGTTCTTGGCAAATTTTTCTACAGAAGTGGTTTGCCATTGCCTCCTTCTGGGCAGTGTCTTTACAAGACAGGTGACCCCGGCCATTATCAATACTCTTCAGAGATTGTCTGCCTGACGTCAGTGGTCACATAACCAGGACTTGTGATATACACCAGCTGCTCATACAACCATCCACCACCTGCTCCCGTGGCTTTATGTGACCCTGATCAGGGGAGCTAGGCAAGTACCACACCTTGTCCAAGGGTGACTTGCAGCTAGCAAAGCGAGGGAGTGCTTTACACTTCCTTTGGTAAAGACGTATCTCCACCCTACCACTCATCATACAGTACACCTAAACCCAGCGGTAATTCACAGCATCAAACAGCAGGTTTTTGGGATGTGGGGGAAAAAACGGAACATTGTGGGAAGCATAGAATGTAGAACATAGAACATCACAGCGTAGTACAAACCCTTCAGCCCACAATGTTGTGCAGAACTTTTAACCTACTCTAAGATCAATGTAACCCTGCTCTCCTACAAAACCCTCCATTTTTCTATCGTCCATGTTCCTTTCTAAGATTCTCTTTAATGTCCCTAATGTATCTGCCTCTAACACCATCCCTAGCCATGCATTCCACGCACCCACCACTCTCTGTGCAAGAAAACTCAACCCTGACATCATCACTCTATTTTCCTCCAATCATCTTTAAACTATGCCCTATTGTATGAACCCATCTACACGGTGAATGAGCAAACACCAAATGGACAGTGCCAGCCAAGAACATATCCACGGGTGGTGGGGGAGGGGGTTGGAGCTCTGATGCATCAGAATCACTTACTGTGCACTGTGTCGTCCAGATTGGATGAAGGTTCCTTGACTGTGTTCTGCTCATATTGATTGCTGCCTGATCTTCTGACTGCGTGAAGTGTTGCATCATCTACTCTCATCCTGAACACTGGTACACCACAGGGGTGTGTTCTCAGCCCCATCCTCTATTCTCTTTTTACCCATGACTGCTCTACCATTCACTCCACCAACACCATTGTCAAATTTGCTGACGATACCACCCTAATAGGTATCATATCAGACTGTAATGAGACAGCCTATAGGGAGGAGGTACAACATTTGACAGAATGGTGTTGTCATAATAACCTAGACTTGAACATCACAAAAACCAAGGAGCTGATAGTAGACTTCAGGAAATCAAAGCGTGTCAAGCACTCTGCTCTGCACATATACGGGAAAGAGGTGGAGAGAGTAGAGAGTTTCAAGTTCCTCGGCGTCCACATCTCGGCTGACCTCACCTGGACTGCCCATATCTCTTATCAGGTGGGGAAGGCCCAACAGAGGCTCTACTTCCTAAGGAAGCTAAAGCACGCTCTCCTCCCTCATCACCTGCTGATCAACTTCTGTCGGACAACTATAGAGAGCCTCCTGACGTATTGCTGTGCAGTGTGGCTTGCCAGCTGCACAGAACAGAACAGGAAGGACTTGCAGTGGGTGGTGAGGGTAGCAGAGCGGGTTATTGGCACAACATTACCCTCCCTCAGAGACATTTATACTGGCAGACTTCAAAAGAAGGCTACTTGTATTTCAAAGGATCCCACTCATCCTGGACATCACCTGTTTTCCCCTCTACCTTCTGGGAAGAGATACAGAGCATTAAGGACGAAAACAAAGAGACTCCTTAACAGCTTCTACCCACAAGCAGTGAAATGTATAACACCCCCTTCCCTTCTCCTGCCCCCCTCCTAAGACGGCGGCATCTAAACACATCACACTTCCAGGAATGGCAGGTGTGCAATAGTCCTACCCCCCATCCATATATTATTAATTTTGGACTGCACTCCTGAGGTTTTAGAGTTTATTTTATGTATATATTCTTTGTCATGCTGCAAAATGTTGAACTGCTAAACTGTGTTTCATTGCTCCATAACAATGACAATAAAGATATTCTATTCTATTTTGATGAGGAGAAACTGTTTTTCCCAGAGAGTGGTGAATCTGTGGAATTCTCTGCCCAGGAAAGCAGTTGAGGCTTCTTCACTAAATACATTTCAGAAACAGTTAGATTGATTTTTACATAGTAGGGATATTAAGGATTATGGGGAAAAGGCAGGTAGAGGGAGCTGAGTTTACAGACAGATCAGCCATGATCTTATTGAATGAGTTTACAGACAGATCAGCCATGATCTTATTGAATGGCAGGGCAGGCTCGATGGGCCGGATAGCCTACTCCTGCTCCCATTTTTTATGTTCTTATGTTCTTATTGTACCTGAGGACTAGGCGGTGCTGTGGCCCAACTCTTTGGAAGAGCCAGCAGAGGCAGGGAAGGCTGATTGAAAGATTCCACCATCCATGCTGACTATTCTTTGCAAATTCGCTACATCTCTGTATTTTTCTGTTATTCCCCGATTAATGATTCCTGCCAGTTCTTAAAGTCAGTTTGCAGTTATATAAACTCCAGTAATTTGCAAGTGATGGATCAACACTCTGATAAAAATCTTTATATCTTGCTGCAAATCATTTTACCTACTTTAATCAAATTGCAATGCTACCCTCTTAAATAAATCAAAGAACGTTTATTATAAAAATTTATTTCCTTTTAATGCAGGTTCTTAACTATTCTCTGTGTGTACTGGATGAAAACGGACTTTACACTCAGCAGCAGGTGAATACGTCTAAGCAAAACTCAAGGGAGAAGAGACAATTCCGACAGTTTTTAAACTCTGTTTTCTGGTTTGGGGGTAGTCTGTGCCCTGACTGAAGGGATCAGAATTAGGCCATTTGGCCCATTGAGTCTGCTCTGCCATTTCATCATGGCTGACTCAATTGTCCTCTCAGCACCAATCACCAGCTTTTTCCACATATCCACTGCCCAAACTCTTCCTTAAATATAGATAAACATTTGGCTTCCACAGCTGCCTGAAGCCAAGAATTCCACAGATTCACTACTCTCTGACTAAAGAAATTTCTCCTCATCCCCGTTCTAAAAGGACGACCCTCGATTCTGAGGCTGTGTCCTCTGGCCTTTAGGCTCTCCCACCATAGGAAACATTCTCTCCACACCCGCTCTATCAAGGCCTTTCAACATTTGAAGGGATTCAATGAGGTCACCCCTAATTCTTCAGAATTCCAGTGAATACAGGCTCAGTGCCATCAAGCTCTCTTTATATGACAAGCCATTTAATCCTGGAGTCATTTTCCTAAACCTCCTTTGAACACTCTCCAGTTTCAGCACATCCTTTCTAAGAAAAGGGGACAAAACCTGTTCACAATACTCCAAATGAGGTCTCACCAGTGCTTTATAAAGTCTTAATATTACATCCTTGCTTTTATACTCTAGTCCTCTTGAAATGAATGCTAACATCGCATTTGCCTTCCTTGCCACAGACTCGACTGGCAAATTAACCTTTAGGGAATCCTGCACAAGGACTCCCAAGTCCCTGTGTGCCTCAGTTTTTTTGTATTTTCTCTCTATTTAGAAAATAGCCAACCCTTTCATTTCTTCTACCAAAGTGCATGACCATACACTTTCTGACACTGTATTCCATCTACCACTTCTTTGTTCATTCTCCCAATCTATCTGTCCTTCTGTAGCCTCTCAACTTCCTCAAAACTACCTGCCCCTTCGACCTATCTTCATATCATCAGCAAACTTTGCCACAAAGCCATCAATTCCATTATCTAAATCATTGACAAACAATATGAAAAGTAGCAGTCCCCATACTGACCCCTAAGGCCACTGGCAGCCAACCAGAAAAGTCTCCCTTTAGTCCCACACTTTGCCTTCTGCCAATCAGCCACTGCTTTACCCATGCTAGTATCTTTCCTGTAATAACATGAGCTTGCAGCTTGTTAAGCAGCCTCATGCGTGGCACTTTGTCAAAGGCCTTCTAAAAATCTAAGGGCACAACCTTTGACAAGGTCCCACACGGAAGGTTAGTTAGGAAGGTTCAATCGTTAGGTATTAATATTGAAGTAGTAGTAAAATGGATTCAACAGTGGCTGGATGGGAGACGCCAGAGAGTAGTGGTGGATAACCGTTCGTCAGATTGGAGGCCAGTGTCTAGTGGTGTGCCACACGGATCTGTGCTGGGTCCAATGTTTTTTGTCATATATATTAATGATCTGGATGATGGAGTGGTAAATTGGATTAATAAGTATGCAGATGATACTCAGATAGGTGGAGTTGTGGATAATGAAGTAGGTTTTCAAAGCTTGCAGAGAGATTTAGGCCAGTTAGAAGAGTGGGCTGAAAGATGGCAGATGAAGTTTAATGCTGATAAATGTGAGGTGCTACATTGTGGTAGGACTAATCAAAATAGGACATATATGGTAAATGATAGGGCATTGAAGAATGCAGTAGAACAGAGGGATCTAAGAATAATGGTGCATAGTTCCCTGAAGGTGGAATCTCATGTGGGTAGGGTGGTGAAGAAAGCTTTTGGTATGCTGGCCTTTATAAATCAGAGCATTGAGTATAGGAGTTGGGAAGTAATGTTGAAATTGTACAAGGCATTGGTGAGGCCAAATTTGGAGTATTGTGTACAGTTCTGGTCACCGAATTATAGGAAAGATGTCAACAAAATAGAGAGAGTACAGAGAAGATTTACGAGAATGTTACCTGGGTTTCATCTCCTAAGTTACAGAGAAAGGTTGAACAAGTTGGGTCTTTATTCTTTGGAGCGTAGAAGGTTGAAGGGGGACTTGATAGAGGTATTTAAAATTATGAGGGGGATAGATAGAGTTGACGTGGATAGGCTTTTTCCATTGAGAGTGGGGGAGATTCAAACAAGAGGACATGAGTTGAGAGTTAAAGGGCAAAAGTTTAGGGGTAACATGAGGGGGAACTTCTTTACCCAGAGAGTGGTAGCTGTGTGGAACGAGCTTCCAGCAGAAGTGGTTGAGGCAGGTTCGATGTTGTCGTTTAAAGTTAAATTGGAAAGCTATATGGACAGGAAAGGAATGGAGGATTAAGTGCTGAGTGCAGGTCAGTGGACTAGGTGAGAGTAAGAGTTCGGCACGGACTGGAAGGGCCAAGATGGCCTGTTTCTGTGCTGTAATTGTTATATGGTTATACATCAACTGATTTCTTCTTTGTCTTTTATTTCTTGAATAATTCCAACATTGCACTTTCGCCATACATTGTAGCTCTCATTGTAACTTGTAGACCACATCCTTAATACCGTTTGGGAGTCTGTATACAACACCCATCAGGGTCTTTTTACTCTTGCTATTCCTTAGTTTCATCCACAATGATTTAACACCTTCCAACCCTACGTCACCTCTTTGTAATAATTTGACTTCATTTTTTACCAACAGAGCAATGTCGTTCCTTTCTGCTTGTGTTTTGATACAGTGTGTATCCTGGAGCATTAAGCTCCCAGCTATAATCTTCTTTCAGCCATGATGGAATGCTGCCTACAATAACATACATGTTGTATGAAAGGAAGGAAAATAATCTTAATGTTGTGCTTTTTCTTTTCTTTGTTTTTTCTTGTGGAAACCTTGAAGAGCTAAAGATTCAAGATCAACACTCTATCACTATTCACTCAGACAATGACCCCTGTGCATCCTCTTGCTTATCACAAAGAGCAGGGGTCCCAGGACAGATCCTTGCGGCACTCCACTAGCCACCGACCTCCAAGCAGAATACTTTCCTTCCACTACTCCCCTCTGCTTTCTTCCTGTAAGCCAATTTTTTATCCAAGCAGTCAAGGTTCCACTGATCCCATGCCTCTTGACTTTCTGGATGAGTCTCTCGTGGGGGACCTTGTCAAATGCCTTGCTAAAATCCATGTCGACCACATCTACCACCCTACCCTCATCAATTTTTTTGTTGCCTCTTCAAAAAACTTAATTAGGCTCGTGAGGCATGACCTTCCCTTCACAAAGCCAATGTTGACTATCGTTGAGTAGACTGTACGTCTCCAAGTGCTCGTAGATCCTATTCTTAAGAATCCTTCCCAATAGTTTTCAGACCACCGACGTAAGTCTCACTGGATTCTCCCTATTACCTTTTTTAAACAAGGGAACTACATTTGCCATTCTCCAATCCTCCAGCACCTCCCCTGCAGCCAAAGAGGATTCAAAGATCATAGCTACTGCTCCAGCGATCTCTTCTCTCACTTCCCACAGCAACCTGGGGTATATCACGTCCGGCCCTGGGGACTTATCAATCTTGATGTTTTTAAGAAGATCCAACACTTCTTCTTCCTTAATCTCCATATTGTCCAGCATACAGGCTTGTTCTATTTCAACCTCACCCTGATCAAGGTCCTTTTCACTTGTGAATACTGAAGCAAAGTACTCATTTAGGACCTCCCCAACCTCCTCCACCTCCAGGTACATGTTGCCTTCTTTATCCTTTAGCGGCCCCACCTTCATTCTTGTCATCCTTCTGTTCTTCACATACACATAGAACACCTTAGGGTTCTCCTTAATCCTACATGCCAAGGCCTTCTCATACCCCCTTCGAGCTTTCCTTCTTAAGCTCCTTCCTGTTAGCCTTATAATTTCCTAGTTCTCTAACATTACCTAGCTCTCTGAACCTTTGGTAAGCTTTTCTTTTCTTCTTGACTAGATTTAATACAGCCTTTGTACACCACGGTTCCTGTACCCTACCATAACACCCTGTCTCATTGGAATGTACCTATGCAGAACTTCACACATTTGACACATTTCTTCCGTACCTTTCCCTAAGAACATCTGTTCCCAATTTAAGCTTCCAAGTTCCTGCCTGATAGCCACATAATTCCCCTTACCCCAATTAAACGCTTTTGTAACTTGTCTGTTCCTGTTTCTCTCCAATGCTATTAGTAAAGGAGATAGCATTATGATCACTGTCTCCAAAATGCTCTCCCACTGAGAGATCTGACACTTGACCAGGTTCGTTTCCCAATACCACATCAAGTACAGCCTCTCCTCTTGTAGGCTTATCTACATATTGTGTCAAGAAACCTTCCTGAACACACCTAACAAACTCCACCCCATCTAAACCCCTTTGCTTTAGGGAGATGCTAATCGATACCTGGGAAAATAAAATCGCCCACCACGACAACTTTGTTATTATTACATCTTTCCAGGATCTGTTTCCCTATCTACTCCTCGATATCCTGTTACTGTTGGGCGGCTTATAAAAAACACCCAGTAAAGTTATTGACCCCTTCCTGTTCCTAACCTCCACCCACAGAGACTCTGTAGACAATCCCTCCATGATGTCCATCTTTTTCTGTAGCCATGACACCATCTCTTATCAACAGTGCCACACCCCCAATTCTTTTGCCTCCCTCCCTGTTCTTTCTGAAACATCTAAAACCCAGCACTTGAAGTAACAATTCCTGTCCCTGAGCCATCCAAGTCTCTGTAATGGCCACCACATCATATCTCCAAGTACTGATCCACGCTCTAAGATCATCTGCTTTGTTCACAATACTCCTGGCGTTAAAATAGACACATCTCAAACCATCGATCTGAGAGCATCCCTTCTCTATCACCTGCCTATCCTCCCTCACACACTGTCTCCAAGCTTTCTCTATTAGTGAGCCAACCTCCTCTTCCCCAGTCTCTTCAGTTCAGTTCCCACCGCCCAACTATTCTAGTTTAAACTCTCCCCAGTAGCCTTAGCAAACCTCCCCACCAGGATATTGGTCCCCCTGGGATTCAAGTGCAAACCGTCCTTTTTGTACAGGTCACACTTGCCCCAAAAGAGGTCCCAATGATCCAGAAATCTAAATCCTTGCCCCCTGCTCCAATCCCTCAGCCACGCATTTATCCTCCACCTCAGTCTATTCCTATACTCACTGTCACGTGGCACAGGCAGCAATCCCGAGATTACTACCTTTGAGGTCCTGCTTCTCAACTTCCTTCCTAACTCCCTGTAGTCTGTTTTCAGGACCTCTTCCCTTTTTCTACCTACGTCATTGGTACCAATATGTACCATGACCTCTGGCTGTCCTCCTCCCCCCGGGGGTACTGTGGACGCGATCTGAAACATCCCAGACCCTGGTACCTGGGAAGCAAACTACCATTTGAGTTTCTTTCCTGCGTCCACAGAATCACCTGTCTGACCCCCTAACTACAGAGTCCCCTATCACTACTGCCTTTCTCTTCCTTTCCCTACCCTTCTGAGCCACAGGGCCGGACTCTGTGGCAGACACATGCCACTGTCGCTTCCCCCAGGTAGGCCCCCACCCCCAACAGTACTCAAACAGGAGTACTTATTGTCAAGGGGGACAGCCACCCGACTCTTCCCCTTCCCTCTCCTGACTGTTCATTTTAAAATCTTTTTTATTAATTATTATTGAAGATCAACAAAAAAAAATACATTAAAGTAATCAAGTCAACATGACAATATGTACAATGAGGAATTAAATGACCAAATAACTGATTACCAAAGCTAAACAATATATCAATAATAATAATGTGTTAAAATGATTTTTTTGAAAAAAGAAAGGAAAAAAGAACCCCTACTAACTAAAACAAAAAAACCCCTGCTAACAAAAAAAACTCCATTGGGAGCACAACCACGGAACTATACACCATACAAGCTTCCATAAAAGAAAAACATCAATCTGCCAACTCAAATCCATTTAAACAAGAATCAGAAGGAAAACATCTTAATTAACTCAAATCAGATGATAGTAGTGGGCAAAAGAACCCTATCTTTTCTCAAAGTCAAATTGAGGATCAAAAGTTCGACTTCTGGGGGGGGGGGGGGGCGTCGCGTGATGACGTGGGATTGAGACGTGTAAATCCAGTTCTCCCGTAAAAAATCAGCAAAGCACTGTTTAAACAAAGTAAAGTTAATAAATACTTTCCGAAAACTACTTATAAACTTCGTAAGACTACCCTACGATATGCCTCGTAAACCGCAACAGTAGAAGTCTGTTGTTGTAAAGAAAAAAGGGCCTACTGCAGCGATGGAGCCTCGGATTCAGGTTGGATCTCC
Organism: Mobula birostris; assembly: GCF_030028105.1. Classification (NCBI taxonomy): domain Eukaryota; kingdom Metazoa; phylum Chordata; class Chondrichthyes; order Myliobatiformes; family Myliobatidae; genus Mobula; species Mobula birostris. The sequence continues at coordinate 169,783,087 of NC_092377.1, read as the reverse complement.
TTCAGAGGAGACGCATTTCATCTCTGGTGTAGAAGAACGGGGAGCAATGGCGGCGGTAGTGGTCTCTCGGAAGAAGATGCCGGAATTGCGCATGCGCAAATGGACACAATTTAAACTACAAGAACCGACGGCCACTGCAACTGAAAGTGACTCAGAGTCAGAATTGGATACCGCAGAGAATACAGATGAAGAAGAGGAGGAAGAACTGGAAGAGACTGGAAGTAAACGAGATGACGGAGACATAAGAGAGGCTTTATTGCTATTAACGGCTGAACTAAGAAAATTAAGAACAGAGCTTAGAGACGTGAAGATGTGCTATGATAAAGCTATGAAAAGACAGGATAAAATGGATAAGAAACTTCAGAAGATGGAAAGAACAATGGAGCATATTAATGATAGAGTGGAAAAAACAGAAAATGATGTGATTGTCTGGAACACGGAAAGAAATCGACTCTTGGAGAAAGTGGACGTGTTGGAAAATTTTAGTAGACATAATAACATTAAAATTGTTGGTCTTAGAGAAGGTATAGAGGGAGAGAATCCAATAGAATTTTTTTAAGGATGGATCCCAAAAACCTTGCAAATGAAAGAGGCAGACCGATCAATTGAAATTGAACGGGTACATAGAGCTCTAAGACCAAAACCACAAGATGACCAATATCCATGATCAATTTTAATAAAATTCTTAAGATTTCAAGACAAAGAAAGGATTCTACAGGCAGCTACCCAAGCTGCCAAGAAGAGAAAAGGGCCACTGATGATAGAAGGGAAGAAATTTTTTTTCTACCCTGACATAAGTTATGAACTTTTGAAAGGAAGGAAGAAGTTTAATCCAGTGAAAAAAGCCCTATGGGATCACGGTTATCAATTTATATTGCATTATCCTGCAACCTTGAAGATTTTTTTGCCTGGTGGAGAAAGAAGATTTTTTGACGATTACCGGAAAGCGGAGGAGTTTGTGCGAGATTCTTTGAATATTCACCAGATACAAGAACAAATTTAGGGGAGCAAGATGGATTGAAGATGAAGACTGGATTAAGGATTAGGCCTGTTGAATTTTTAGGCGGATGAATATATAAATATATTATTAATTATATGAGGGAGGGGAAGAAAGGTTAAAATTTGAGGAATATTAGCTGGGAATAATAACATTAATTTTTTTCTATATATATATAATTTTTTTGTTACGGGGAGCTGGAAGAAACACTGACCAATCGCTACGTTATTCATGAGTGCAAGCGTGGCCACGACCCGCACAATGGAGGGGGGTAGTGTTGTGTATCTTTTCATTCACAACATTAGTGGGGGGGTATTTTGTTTTTTCTTTTTTTGTATCTTATCTATCTTTTTTTTTCTTTTTCCCTGGATGATTGGGAGGGAAACACATAGCAACATGGTGAAGTTCAAAGAGATTCCCCAGGGAACTATGAGAGTTGAGAAGCTAAGTAATGTTTTAGATTTTAAGAGATAAATATGTAACATTTTTGAATATTTGGAGCCCTTATTTATAGCTCCAATGATGAAGATCTTGGTTCCTTGGGGGAAAGTAACAAATATATATAAAATTTATTTTTATCCCATGGAGCATGTGCAAACCTTCCAATATTCAGGCAGTTCTTTTTTTTTCCTTTTTTGCTTTTCTTTTTAGGTAGGAGTATATATCGGGGGGGGGGAGGGTTAAGGGGAGGGGGGAGGGTAGATATTATTTTCTCATGTATCACTTCGAAAACTCAATAAAAATTATATTTAAAAAATAGTTCGACCTGCTTTTCTCCAAACTAAGACATAGCATCACCCGAGAGAACCATTGTATCAAAGTGGGAGCAGAGCTTCTTTCCATTTCAATAAAATAGCCCTTCTAGCCAATAATGTAACAAATGCAATTACATGTTGGTCTGATACATCCTCTCCTGACTGTTACCGACTTGTCTGTCTCCAGAGGCCCCGGGGTGACTACCCTACCTATAGCTCCTTTCTATCACCTCCTCGCTCTCCCTGACCAGATGAAGGTCATTGAGCTGCAGCTGGACACACCAGGTGCAGATATGGCCATCCGGGAGGCTGGGAGACTCCAGGACTTCCCACATCTGACACCGAGCACAGAACACCGGCCTCACACACATACTTCCTTCTGCAATTAACACAGGTAAACCTACTTCACCTCGTTCCATTACCACCTAAGCCCTCTCACTCTGCTGCCCTCTCAGGATTTCAAATGGAAGAAGGATGCTACCATGGCTGACAAGTGAAGTCAGAGCCAAAGTAAAAGCAAAAGAGAGGGCATACAAGGAAGCCAAAGCTAGTGGGAAGATAGAGGAATGGGAAGCTTTTGAAAACTTGCAGAAGGAAGCTAAGAAGGTCATTGGGAAGGAAAGATGAATTATGGAAGGAAGCTGGCAACTAATATCAAAGAAGATACTAAAAGCTTTTTTTAAGCTATAAAGGGTAAAAGAGAGTTGAGGGTAGATATAGTACCTATATAAAATAATGCTGGAGATATTGTAATGAGAGACGCAGAGGCGGCAGGGGAACTGAATGTGTATTTTGCATCAGTCTTCACAGTGGAAGACATCTGCAGTATACTGGACATTCAAGAGTGTCAGGGAAGTGAAGTATGTGCAATGAAAATTACGACTGAGAAGGTGCTCAGGAAGCTTAATGGTCTGAGGGTGGATAAATCTCCTGGACCTGATGGAATGCACCCTCAGGTTCTGAAGGAAGTAGCTGGAAAGATTGAGGAGGCATTGACAATGATCTTTCAAGAATCGATAGATCCTAGAATTGTACTGGATGACTGGAAAATTGCAGATGTTACTCAGCTATTTAAGAAGGGTGGGAGGCAGCAGAAAGGAAACTATAGACCTGTTAGCCTGACGTCAGTGGTTGAGAAGTTGTTGGAATCGATTGTTTGGGATGAGATTATGGAGTACCTGGAGGCCAAAGCCAGCATGGTTTCCTGAAAGGAAAATCCTGCCTGACTAACTTACTGCAATTTTTTGAGGAAATTACAAGCAGGGTAGACAAAGGAGATGCAGTAGACGTGGTGTACTCGGATTTTCAGAAGGCCTTTGACAAGGTGCTGCACATGAGGCTGCTTAGCATGATAAGAGCCCATGGAATTACAGGGAAGTTAGTAGCATGGGTGGAGCATTGGCTGATTGGCAGAAAACAGATAGTGGAGATAAAGGGATGCTATTCTGGCTGGCTGCCTGTTACGAGTGGAGTTCCACAAGGATCAGTGTTGGGACCACTGCTTTTTACAATGTATGACAATGAATTGAACTATCGGTTTAATGGATTTGTAGCTAAATTTGCCAACGATACAAAGATAGGTAGAGGAGTAGGTAGTTTTGAGGAAACAGAGAGCCTGCAGAGAGACTTAGATAGTTTAGGGGAATGGGCAAAGAAGTGGCAAATGAAATACAATGTTGGAAAGTGTATGGTCATGCACTTTGGTGAAGAAATAAACGAGCAGACTATTATTTAAATGGAGAGAGAATTCAAAATGCAGAGACGCAAAGGGACTTGGGAGTCCTTGTGCAGGATACTCTAAAGGTTAACCTCCAGATTGAGTCGGTTATGCAGAAGGTGAATGCAATGTTGGCATTCACTTCCAGAGGTATAGAATATAAGAGCAGGGATATGATGTTAAGGCTCTATAAGGCACTTGTGAGACCACACTTGGAGTATTGTGTGCAGTTTTTGGGCTCCTTATTTTGGAAAGGATACACTGACATTGGAGAGAAGATTCACGAGAATGATTCCAGGAATGAAAGGGTTACCGTATGAGAATCGTCTGGCAACTCTTGGGCTGTATTCCCTGGAGTTCAGGAGAATGAGGGGAGATCTCATTGAAACATTTCAAATGTTAAAAGGCCTGAACAGATTAGATGTGGCAAAGTTATTTTTCATAGGAGGGGGGTCTAGGACAAAAGGGAACGACTTCAGGATTGAAGAAGGTCCACTTAGAACAGAGATGCGGAGAAATTACTGTAGTCAGAGGGTGGTAAATCTGTGGAATTTGTTGCCATGAGCAGTTATGGAGGCCAAGTCATTGGGTGTATTTAAGGCAGAGAGAGATAGGTTCTTGATTAGCCAGGGCATCAAAGGGTATGGGGAGAACACAGGGGAGTGGGGATGACTGGAAGAATTGGATTAGCCCATGATTGAATGGCGGAGCAGACTCAATGGGCTGAATGGCCTACTTCTGCTCCTATATCTTATAGTCTTATAGTTAAAGCTCTTTTTCACTGTTGTGACCCACTGCTGCCTTTTCTACTTGGGCAGTGGACCTGAGTGAAATCCCCTCCTCTCAAAACTTCTGATGTCCAGATTGGTCGCTGTTCAAAGCTCTGTGTAGCTGAAAGCAACTCTCTTGCTCATTAAGTTTCACAGCAGAATGAAAAAGGGAACTTTCCTATCCCGAACATGGTGTGTACATGGAATGAGCTGCCAGAGGAAATGCTAGACATGGGTACAATGGCATTCCCAAGGAACAGTGTGTGAATGAGAAATTATTGTCCAAAGAAACTTGAGAAGTAACAATTTGGGAATGGAAGAAAAAGCAGATGAATATCTAGTTTAGACCAAAAGACCATAAGACATTGGAGCAGAATTAGGCCATTAATAGAATCAAATGACAACAGCCTTGTCCAGTTGTTATACATTTGCTGTTTATATGTTATATCAGTTAGATTATTGTTTTAATAACCCATACACTAAACCCAGTACTGTTCATTCAGCCTTTCTGCTCAACACCACTATGTGTTACAGATTAATTTTGTTACATACAACTCTTGTATACCTTGGCTAATTTATTTCAGCACTTTCTTTAAAGGGAAGAAATTGCCTTAATACGGCAACTTTTTTCATCTCAGCCAATAAAGTATAATTTATATTGTGGTAAATGTTTTCGTGCAGGAAATACAGCAGCCACTCAGCCCAGAGAGAACTCCCACAAACACCACTGTGATAATGACCCAATGGATCAGTTTAGAAACACTAGCCACAGGACCCTGGTGAAAATCCACACATCACAACCCCTGCTGTGGGATTTTATTGGGCCCTGGGACCCTGGGAGAATTCTACCCACCACAAACCCTGCTGTAGTAATTTTGTGACCATAAGACATAGGAGCAAAGTTAGGCCATTTGGCCCATTGAGTGTGCTCCATCATTCCATTATGGGTGATTTATTATCCCACTCAACCCCATTCTTCTGTCTTCTCCCCATAAACTTTGATAACACAATTAATCAAGAACCTATTAAATCTCTGCTTTAAATATACCCAATGACTTGGCCTCCACAGTCATCTGTGGCAATAGATTCCGCAGATTCAGCAGTCGTTTGTAAAAGAAATTTTTCCTCAACTCTGTTCTAAATGGACATCCCTCAATTCTGAGACTGTGTGCTCTAGTTCTAGATTCCCCCTCTATTGGAAGCATCCTCGCAATATCGACTCTATCTCGGCCACTCAATATTCAATGATATCCCCCATCATTCTTCTAAACTCCAATGAATACAGACCCAGAGCTATCAAACGCTATTCATATCTTAAACCTCTCCTTCCTGGAATCATTCTCGTGAACCTATTCTGGACCATCTTCAATGCCAGCGGATCTTTTATTAGATAAGAGGCCCAAAACTGCACGCAATACTCCAACTGTGGTCTGACTAATGCCCTATGAAACCTTAGCTTTACATCTTTGCTTTTGTACTCTAGTTCCTAAGACCATAAGACATAGGAGCAGAATTAGACCCGTCAGCCCTCAAGTCTTCTCCACCATTCTATCATGGCTAATCCCAGATCCCGCTCAACCCCATACATCTGCCTTCTCGCCATATCCTTTGATGCCCTTACCAGTAAGAAAACTATCAACTTCTGCTTTTAAGTATACATATGGACCTGGCTTCTACTGTAGTCTGTGGCAGAGCATTGCACAGACTCACTACCCTCTGGCTAAAAACATTCCCCATTACATCTGTTCGAAAAGGTTGCCTCTCAATTTTGAGGCTGTGCCCTCTAGTTGTGGATACCCCCACCACAGGAAACCTCCTCTCCACAGCCACCTTATCTAGTCCTTTCGACATTCGGTAGGTTTCAGTGAGATCCCCCCACATTCTCCAAAATTCCAATGAGCACAGACCCAAAGCTGCCAAATGCTCCTCATATGTTAACCCCTTCATTCCCAGAGTCATCCTCGTGAACCTCCTCTGGACTCTCTCCAATGACAACACATCCTTTTTGAGATATGGGGCCCAAAACTGTTGACAATAATCCAAGTACAACCTGACTAGTGTCGTATAAAGCCTTAGCATTAACTCTTTGTTTATATTTTGGATTCCCCTTCAAATGAATGCCAGCATTATATTTGTCTTCTTTACCATTGCCTCAACCTGTAAATTAACTTTTTGGAAGTCTTGCACGAGGACTGCAAAGTCCCTTTGCACCCCTGATGTTTGAATTTTCTCCCCATTTTGATAACAGTCTGCACTTTTGTTCCTTCTAACAAAATGCTTTATCGTAGATTTCCCAACACTGTATTCCATCTGCCACTTCTTTACCCATTCTTCCAAATTGTCCTGCTGCAATCACATTGCTTCCTCAGCATTACCTACCCCTCCACCTATCTTCATGCCATCCACAAACTTGCCACAAAGCCATCAATTCCATTATCTAAATCACTGACGAACAATGTGAAAAGTAATGGTCCCAGTACTGACCCTGATGAACAACATTAGTCACTGGCAGTCAACCAGAATAGGCCCGCTTTATTCCCACTCGCTGCCTCCTGCCTGTCAACTATACCTCTATCCATGTCTGTAACTCCATAAGGATTTATCTTGTTCAGTAGCCTCATGTGTGGCACCTGGAGCTGGAGTTGGATGACCTAAGGTTCATCTGTGAGGCAGAGCGATTGATAGATATGACTTTTGAGCAGGTCGTTACATGCAGAGTGGTAAATGCAGAAAGAAGTCAGAGCAGGTTCCCCCTGTGGCTAGTCCCCTGGGCAACAGGGTATACCTCTTGAGATACTGCTGTGGGGGGATGACCTATCTGGGCAAGGTAACAGCAGCCAGACCAATAGCACTGTGGTTGGCTGTGAGCCTCAGAAAGGTAGGGTGAAGTCAGGCAGAGCAATAGTCATAGGGGACTTGATAGTTAGGGGGCAGATAGAAGATTTGCAAAAGTGATGCCAGGATAGTGTGTTGCCTCCTGGATGCTAGGGTCCAAGATGTCTCTGAGCAATTGCAGAATATTCTTGAAGGGGAAGGTGTCATGGTACATGTCGGTACAGGGAGGGAGGCGAAAGAGGGCTGTAGCATTGCCAATCAAGGATAGTATCATGGCTGCAGAAAAGGAGGAAGTCATGGAATGATTGCCCACCTAGTCATTGTGGGTGGAAGTCAGAAACAGGGAGGGGGCAATAACTCTGCTGAGTGATTTTTACAGATCCTCCCCCAATAGTAACAAGACACCGAGGAGCAGATAGGGAGGCAGATTCTGGAATGATGCAAAAATAATAGAGTTGATTTGATGGGTGATTTTAACTTTCCTAATATTGATTGCCATCTCCTTACAGCAAGGGGCTTGGATTGTGTGGAGTTTGTTAGGTGTGTTCAGGAAGGTTTCTTGACACAATATGTAGATAAGCCTACAAGAGGAGAGGCTGTACTTGATTTGGTACTGGGAAATGAACCTGGCCTTGTGTCAGATCTCTTGGTGGGAAAGCATTTTGAAGATAGTGATCACAATACTATCTCCTTTACCACAGCGCTGGAGAGGGATAGGAGCAGACAATTTGGGAAAACATTTAATTGGGGTAGGGGGAAATATGATGATATTTGGCAGAAATTTGGGAGCATAAATTTGGAGCAAATATTCTCAGGAAAATGCATGGCAGAAATGTGGCAAATGTTGAAGGAACATTTGCATGGCGTTCTGCATAGGTATGTTCCACTGAGCCAGGGAAAGGATGGTAGGGTAAGAGAACCATGGTGTACAAAGAGTAGAGAAAATCAAGTTAAGAAGAAGAGAAAAGCTTACGAAAGGTTCAAGAAACTAGATACTGTTAGAGCTCTCGAAGATTACAAGGTTGACAGGAAGGAGCATAAAAATTAAATTAAGAGAGCTCGAAGAAGCCATGCGAAGGCCTTGGCAAGCAGGATTAAGAAAAACTCCAAGAGATTCTTTAAGTACGTGAAGAGCAAGAGGATGAGTCATGTGAGAATAGGACCAATCAGGTGCAATAGTGGAAATGTCTGCTTGGAGTTGGAGGAAGTAGTGGGGGTACTGAATGAATACTTTGCTTCAGTATTCCCAAGGGAAAAGGAGCTTAACAATTGTGGGGATGACTTACAGCAGACTGAAATGCTTGAGCATACAGACATTAAGAAAGACGATATGCTGGAGCTTTTGAAATGCACTGTTAGATATGTTGCTGGGACCAGACGAAATATACTGGAGGCTACTGTGGGAAGCAAGGGTGGAGATTGTTGAGCCTCTGACGAAGATATTTGCATCTTTAATAGGGCTGGGAGAAGTACAGAGAATTGGAGGATTCTGAATGTTGTTCACCTGTTCAAGAAAGGGAGTAGAGAGAATCCAGGAAGTAATAGACCAGTGGTTTCAGTAGTGGGCAAGTTATCGGAGAAGATCCAGAGAAGCAGGATTTATGAGCATTTGGAGAGGTATAATCTGATTAGTGATAGTCAGTATGGCTTTGTCAATGGCAGGACATGCCTTGCGGGTCTGATTGAATTTTTTGAGGATGCAACAAAACAAGTTGATGAAGGTAGAGCAGTGTATGTAGGGTATATGAATTTCAATAAGGTATTTGATAAGGTTCCCCATGCAAGACTCCTTCAGAAAGTAAGGAGGCATGGAATCCAAGGAGACATTGCTTTGTGGATCCAGAATTGGCTTTCCCACAGAAGGCAAAGGGTGGTTGTAGATGATTTGTATTCTGCATGGAGGTCGGTGAACAGTGGTGTTTCATAGGGAACTGTTCTGGGACCCCTCCTCTTTATGATTTTTATAAATGACCTGGATAAGGATGTAGAAGGGTGTGATAGTAAGTTTGCTGATGACACAAAAGTTGGGGGTGTTGTGGATAGTCTGGAGGGTTGTCAGAGGTTACAGCAGGGCATCGATAGGATGCAGAACTGGGCTGAGAAGTGGCAGATGGAGTTCAACCCAGATAAGTATGAAGTGGTTCATTTTGGTTGGTCAAATTTGAAGAAAGAATATAATATTAATTGTAAGACTTGGCAGTGTGAAGAATCTTGGGATCCACGTCCATAGGACACTCAAAGCTGCTGTGCAGGTTGACAGTGTTAAGAAGGCGTATGGTGTGTTGGCATTCATCAACTGTGGGATTGAGTTCAAGAGATATGAGGTAATGTTATAGCTATATAAGACCTTAGTTAGACCCCAGTTGATGTACTGTGTTCAGCTCTGGTCACCCACACTACAAGAAGGATGTGGTTACTATAGAGTGCAGAGGAGATTTACAAGAATTTTGCCTGGATTGGAGAGTGTGCCTTATGAGAATAGGTTGACTGAACTTGGCCTTTTCTCCTTGGAGCAATAGAGGATGAGAGTTGACCTGACTGAGGTGTATAAGATGATAAGAGATATTGATCGTGTAGATAGCCAAAGGCTTTCTCCCAGGGCTAAAATGGCTAACATGAGGGGGCATAGTTGTAAGGTACTTGGAAGCAGGTACAGTGGGGATGCCAGAGGTAAGTTTCTCACACAGTGAGTGGTGGGTGCATGGAACACACTGCCAGCAATGGTGGTAGAGGCAGATACAACTGGGTCTTTTAAGAGACTCTTAGATAGGTACATGGAGCTCAGAAAAATGGAAGGCAATATGTAGGGAAATTCTAGAGTAGGTTACATGGTCAGCACAACATTGTGGGTTGAAGGACCTGTAATGTGCTGTAGATTTCTATGTTCTATGTTCTGTGTTATCAAGTGCCTTCTGAAAATCCAAGTAAGTGACATCCACTACCTATCCTTTGTCCACCCTGCTTGTAACTTCCTCAAAGAACTCTAACAGATTTGTCAGGCAAGATTTCCCTTTCCAGAAACCATCCTGACTATGACTTATTTTAGCATTTGTCTCCAAGTACTCAGAAACCTCATCCTTAATAATAGATTTCCAGTTTCCCAACCACGAAGGTTAGACTAACTGGCCTATGAGTTCCTTTCTTTTGCAATCAACAGTACTCAAAATGGAGTACTTATTGTTGAGGGGTACTCTCATGAGTTGACCTTCTCCCTTTCCTCTGCTGACAGTCATCCATTTATCTGTCTCCTGTTACTTTCAGGTGGCTACCTCCCTGTAGCTCCTGTCTATCATATCTTTACTTTTCCAAACAAGCTGAAGGTCATCGAGCTGCTATTCCAGTTCCTGAACACGGTCTCTAAGGAGCTGCATTTCGAAGCACCTGGCGCAGATGTGGCCATCGGGGGTGGGTGGGGGTGGGGGTGCTGGTCGTCCTGGAAATCCCACATCTGACACCCAGACAGAACACCAGCTCTGTAGACATACCCCCTATTTTCTCAAGAGACCATTCCACTCAATGGTACCCCTATTTTATGGAGTCTAGCTTTTTAAAGCTCTTCGTTGAACTTGTCTGGAATTGCTTCTACTGCATCTGCGCAGTACTCCAATGAAAGCCTTTTGAAATGAATGCTAACATTCCAGTTGTGTTCCTTACCACTGACTCAATCTGCATGTTAACCTTTATGGAAACCTGCACAAGGGCTCTCAAGTCCCTTCGTATCTCAGATTTTTGAATTTTCTCCCAAGTTCCTGTAGAAAATAGGCTGTGCCTTTATTCCACCTGATAAAGTGTATGACCATGCACTTCTCTGCACTATATTCCATCTGTCACTTCTTTGCCCATTTTTCAGAACTACTAAGTCCCTCTCCAGACACCATGCTTTCTCAAAGCTACCTGCCCCTCAACCGATCTTTATATTATCTACAAACAAGGCCACTGAACCATCAATTCTATCATCACATTCTGTATGGAGGACGGTGACCAGTAGTGTTCCATAGGGATCGGTTCTGGGACCCCTCCTCTTTGTGATTTTTATAAATGACCTGGATGAGGAAGTAGAAGGGTGGGTTAGTAAGTTTGCTGATGACACAAAAGTTGACGGTGTTGTGGATAGTCTGGAGGGTTTTCAGACGGTACAGTGTGACATTGATAAGATGCAGAACTGGGCTGAGAAGTGGCAGGTGGACTTCAACCCAGATAAAAACCAATAAAACATAGAAACATAGAAAACCTACAGCACAATACAGGCCCTTTGGCCCACAAAGCTGTGCCGAACATGTCCTTACCTTAGAAATTACCTAGGGTTACCCATAGCCCTCTATTTTTCTAAGTTCCATGTACCTGTCCAGGAGTCTCTTAAAAGACCCTATCATATCTACTTCTACCACTGTCGCCGGCAACCCATTCCACGCACTCACCACCATCTGTGTAGAAAAAACTTACCCCTGACATCTCCTCTGTACCTACCTCCAAGCACCTTAAAACTGTGCCCTCTCATGTTAGCCATTTCAGCCCTGGGAAAAAACCTCTGACTATCCACATGATCAATGCCTTTCATCATCTTATACACCTCTGTCAGGTCACCTCTCATCCTCCGACGCTCCAAGTAGAAAAGGCTGAGTTCATTCAACCTACTTTCATAAGGCATGCTCCCCAATCCAGGCAACATCCTTGTAAATCTCCTCTGCACCCTTTCTATGGTTTCCACATCCTTCCTGTAGTGAAGCGAGCAGAACTTAAGTGTGAAGTGGTTCATTTTAGTAGGGTCAAATTTGAAGACAGAAAATAACCCTTGGCAGTGTGGAGAATCTGCAAGATCTTGGGGTCCATATCCACAGGATGGTGCGCAGGTTGACAATGTTGTTAAGAAGTCGTATGGTGTGTTGGCCTTCACCAACCCTGGGATTGAGTTCAAGAGCTGTGTGGTAATGTTAAACCCCACTTGGAGTATTGCATTGAGTTCTGGTTACTTCACTACAGGAAGGATGTGCATACTAAAGAGAGAGGGCAGAGGAGATTTGCAAGGATGTTGTCTGGATTGGAGAGCTTGCCTTATTAGAATAGGTTGAGTGAACTTGACCTTTTCTTCTTGGAGCAACGAAGGATGAGAGGTGACCTGATAGAGGTGTATAAGATGATGAGAGGCTTTGGTTGTATGAATAGCCAGAGGCTTTTTCCAAGGACTGAATTTGCTAAATGAGGGGACATAGTTTTAAAGTGCTTGGAAGTAGGTACAAGGGGGATGTCAGGGGTAGGTTTTTCACACAGAGAGTGGTGGGTACTGCAGGCGATGGTGGTGGAGGCAGATACAGTAGGGTCTTTTAAGAGTCTCTTAGATAGGTACATGGAGCTTAGAAAAATAAGGGCTATGCAGTAGAAAAATTCTAGGCAGTTTCTGGAGTAGGTTACATGTGGGCTGAAGGGCCTGTAATGTGCTGTAGATGTCTGTTTCTATATTTCAAATCATTTGACATATAACGTGAAAAGAAACAGTCCCAATATTGACCTCTGTACAACACCACTAGTCACTGACAGCCAATCAGAATAGGGCCCTTTTATTCCCTCTCTTTGCCTCCTGCCAATTGATTTGTTTGGACCCTGCCCACACACCACAAACCCTGATGTAGGATTTGTTTGGGCCCTGCAACCCCGGGACAATTCCACACACCACAACCCCTGCTGTGGGACTTGTTAGGGCCCTGGAACCCTGGAAGAATTCCACCCAGCACAACCCCTGTGGTAGAACTTGTTCGGGCCCTGAGACCCGAGGAAAATCTCACACATCACAAGCTGTGCTGTAGGATTTGTCAGGGCTCTGCAACCCCGGGAGAATTCCGGATAGCACATGCCCTGCTGTAGGATTAGTTAGGGCCCTGAGACTCAAGCAAAATCTCACACACCACAACCCCTGCTGTAGGATTTATTAGGGCTCTGCGACACTGGGAGAATTCCATATAGCAGAACCCCTTCTGTAGGATTTGTTCAGGCCCAAGGGAACTGGGGGATTCCCACACCCCACAACCCCTTCTGTAGGATTTGTAAGGTCCCTGCGACCCTGGGAGAATCCCACTCGGCACACCCCTTGTCGTAGAATTGTTAGGGCCCTGAGACCCGAGGAAAATCTCACACATCGCAAGCCCTGCTGTAGGATTAGTTCAGGCTCAAGGGCGCTGGGAGAATGCCACACACCACAAGCCATGCTATAGGATTTGTTCTGTCTGTCTGACAGGTCTGGCAATTTCTTAGTTTACCATCACATTGAAATGACAGCTTGTCCACAGTGAAATGCTCGCTCCATACCACACAGACGATTCAGCCTCAGATCTGTGCAATGGGCTTGTACTCATGGTGTCCTGACACAGATGGAAGTGACATTAGCAGCATGTTGGACTGAAAGAGGAGAACTGGTTTATTTAGTCTAATTAATTCTGAATTTGTTTAAACCATAGTGGGCCTGCAAATCCCACCCAGTGATCTTAAAGTGATGGAGGAACTGTATTCGTACTTGTACATCAGATCAGAAGCTATCCTTTGTACCACAGTTTCACCTCCAGACTAACCTTCAACTTTATGTAATTCTTTATATGTTTAATATGGTTGTTTCTGTTGCATGTCACTCCACACATCACAGCAAATTCATAATATCTGTAAGTACATACATTGAAGAAAGTTGAACTTTGATCTTTCATCCTTCAAAGACAATCTGAGTCACAAGAATCAAAATCAGCATCAGATTAAATATCACTGATACATGTTGTGAAATTTGTTGGTTTGCAACAGCATTGCAATATATAATAATAAAAACTATAAATTACAATAAGAAAATATATATTAAAATATTAAATTAAGTGGTTAGTGCAAAAGCGAGTAAAAAAGTAGTGAGGTAGCATTCATGGGTTCATTGTCCATTCAGAAATCTGATGGCGAAGGGGAAGAAGCTGTTCCTGAATCATTGAGTGTGTCTTCAGGCTCCTGTACCTCCTCCCCGATGGTAGCAATGAGAAGAGGGCATCAGGCTCGGCTGGTTTCATTATTCAAGAGATATTTATCCTGTTCAGTGGTGCTGCTGCCTTGGAGACCTGGATCATGGGGGGAGTTAAATATGAGGAAATAAACCCTGTGCATTCAATGACAGATTAGATCTCATCAAGGAAACATTTTGTTATGAGTGGGAACTCTTGGGGTGGTTCAGAAATTAATCTCAGTGGGGTTGGGATCTGACTGGGCAGCTAGAAGTGGCAGGAATCATTAATCAGCTGAAATAACAGGAAAAAATTGAGATGCTGCAAATTAACAAAGAATCATCAGCATGGATGTTGGAATTATTCATTCAGCCTTCCCTGCCCCTGCAGACTCTTCTGAAGGGTTGGACCATGAGCAGCGCACAGTACTCAGGTACAAAATGCAACACACTTCAAGCAGTCAGCAGATCAGGCAGCAATCAATGTGAGTGGAACAGTACGACATTGCATTTGTCAGTAAAGCCAGGACAAGTAGAATCTCCTGTGCTCCGTGAGACAACAATGATAGTTCAGTGTTGCTACCTTGTGTACATCACAGTCCCTGTCCTCTCACACTGCCCTTGTTGTAGAGAAGTCAGGTATTGACCCGTTCATAGACATAGGATTGAATGTAGAGTACATTAAGATTTGATAGAATCTGGCGTGCATTTAAGTAGTAACTTTGCATCCCTTTACAGATATCCCAGAGGACAGAGTGTTTGATTTCTTGCCTCCTTTATTATGACAATCTATCTCATTTGTTGCATGTCACAGTTCACAGTATGTGGACTGTCAGGGGCAAGCCTTCACTGCTATTGTTTTCAAATGGGGCATTAGAGTCATAACCATTTTAGCTTAATTCTGTTGAAAATGAATGTTGGAGATTGCAGATTGCTGAGTTTAATTGTACTCACAGGTAAATCATGATCGGGGATGGCTTCACCTCTGGTCTGCACTGTTTCTAAGTGACTGCTATGATGTCCATTTCCCCGAATGGGAGTGAATTTAAAACAACGAAGAAACACCGCTGATTGTCAGTAGTATGCAGAAATAACTCAGTGGCCACCTTATAAATACTTATGTCATTCTGCAGATGTACAGTAGAGAGCATCCTAACAGGCTTTATCACAGCATGGTACGGAAAGTGCACTGTGGTGGACAGGAAGATTCTACTTGAATGCTTACTCAAAATGCATCACTGGCCCCAGTCTACCCACAACCAAGGATATATAAACAGAAAGGTGCTGGAAAAGGGCCAGTGATACCATGAAGGATTCCACCCGCCCTGCTAATGGACTGTTTGTCCACTCCCATCAGGGAGGAGGCTACGTAACGTCTGCACCAGGACCACTGGACTCAAAAACAGTTACTTTCCCCAAGCAGTAAAGCTGATCAACACCTCCACCCACTAACCGCACCACTCATTGATTATTTCTTGTCAGTCATCTGATGTACAGCATAGCGTCACTTTATGGACATAGAATCAGTCTATGTAATAAGTTATCTTATATATTTATATTTATTCTGTTTATTTTAGTATTATTGTGTTTTTAGCTTTTGTTTTTTTTTGTGTTGCATCAGATCTGGGGTAACAATTATTTCGTCCTCCTTTACATTTGTGCACAGGAAATGACAATAAACTATTTTGAATCTTGAATCTTGAATTACATTCCTCCTGTACCTAATAAAGTGGCCACAGACTGTGTGGTGAGGTCTTCTGCTGCTGTAGCCCATCCACTTCAAGGTTCGACATGTTGTGCATTCAGAGATGCTCTTCTACACATCACTGTTGTAATGTGTGGTTATTTGAGTTACTGTCGCCTTCCTGTCAGTTTGAACCACTTTGATCATTTTCCTCTTACATCTCTCATTAGCAAGGCATTTTCACCCATGGATCTGTCACTCGCTGGATATTTTTGATTCTTTCACCATTCTCTGTAAACTCGAGGGACTATTGTATGTGAAAATCCCAGGAGATCTGCAGTTTCTGAGATCTCAAACCACCCCGTATGGCCCCAACAATCATTCCATGGTCAAAGTCACTGAGATCACATTTCTTCCCTATTCTGATGTTTCGTCTGAAAAAGAACTGAACCTCTTGACCATGTCTGCATGCTTTTATGCATTCAGTTGCTGCCACATGATTGGCTGATTAGATAAGTGCATGAATATGCAAGCGTACAGGTGTACCTAATAAAGTGGCCACTGAGTGTGGTATGAACAAGAAATGGTTATTAGCTACATCTGGTCAGGGAGAGCGAGGAGGTGATAGAAAGGAGTTCTATCATAAGATGACTGACAAGAAATAATAAATGAGTGGTGTGGTTAGTGGATGGAGGTGTTGATCAGCTAGAAAGCAGGTGGTCACAGCGGGGAGATGGGAGACAGGTAAGTGGGTCACAGTCAGGAGGGGGAAGGGGAAGAGTCAGGTACGAGAGAGTACCCCTGTGGCTGTACCCCTTGACAATAAGTACTCCTGTTTGAGTACTGTTGGGGGGGACAGCCTACCTGGGGAAAGCGACAGTAGTCGTACTTCTGGCTCAGAATCCAGCCCTGTGACTCAGAAGGGTAGGGAAAGGAAGAGGAAGGCAGTAGTGATAGGGGACTCGATAGTTAGGGGGTCAGACAGGCGATTCTGTGGACGTAGGAAAGAGATTCAGATGGTAGTTTGCCTCCCAGGTGCCAGAGTCCAGGATGTTTCAGATTGCGTCCAAGATATCCTGCAGTGGGAGGGAGAACAGCCAGAGGTCATGGTACATATTGGTACCAATGACATAGGTAGGAAAAGGGAAGAGGTCCTGAAAACAGACTACAGGGAGTTAGGAAAGAAGTTGAGAAGCAGGGCCGCAAAGGTAGTAATCTCGGGATTGCTGCCTGTGCCACGTGACAGTGAGTATAGGAATAGAATGAGGTGGAGGATAAATGTGTGGCTGAGGGATTGGAGCATGGTACAGGGATTTAGATTTCTGGATCATTGGGACCTCTTTTGGGGCAAGTGTGACCTGTACAAAAAGGACGGGTTACACTTGAATCCCATGGGGACCAATATCCTGGCGGGGAGGTTTGCTAAGGCTACTGAGGAGAGTTTAAACTAGAATAGTTGGGGAGTGGGAACTGAACTGAAGAGACTGGGGAAGAGGCGGTTGGCTCACAAATAGAGAAAGCTTGTAGACAGTGTGAGACGGAAGATAGGCAGGTGATAGAGAAGGGACGTGCTCAGACTGACGGTTTGAGATGTGTCTATTTTAACGCAAGGAGTATTGTGAATGAAGCGGATGAGCTTAGAGCATGGATCAGTACTTGGAGCTATGATGTGGTGGCCATTACAGAGACTTGGATGGCACAGGGACAGAAATGGTTAATTGAAGTGCTGGGTTTTAGATGTTTCAGAAAGGACAGGGAGGGAGGCAAAAGAGTTGGGGGCGTGGTACTGTTGATCAGAGATAGTGTCATGGCTGCAGAAAAGGTGGATGCCATGGAGGAATTGTCTATGGGTGGAGGTTAGGAACAGGAAGGGGTCAATAACTTTATTCGGTGATTTTTATAGGCCGCCCAATAGTAACAAGAATATCGAGGAGTAGATAGGGAAACAGATCCTAGAAAGGTGTAATAATAACAGAGTTGTCAAAATGACAGATTTTAATTTCCCAGATATCGATTGTCATCTCCCTAGAGCAAAGGGTTTAGATGAGGTAGAGTTTGTTAGGTGTTTTCAGGAAGGTTTCATGACACAATATGTGGATAAGCCTACAAGAGGAGAGGCTGTACTTGATTTGGTGTTGGGAAATGAACCTGGCCTTGTGTCAGATCTCTCAGTGGGAGAGCATTTTGGAGATAATGATCATAATTCTATCTCCTTTACAATAGCATTGGAAAGAGATAGGAACAGACAAGTTAGAAAAGCGTTTAAATAGAGTAAGTGGAATTATGAGGCTATCAGGCAGGAAATTGGAAGCTTAAATTGGGAACAGATGTTGTCAGTGAAAAGTACGGAAGAAATGTGGCAAATGTTCAGGGGATATTTGTGTGGAGTTCTGCATAGGTACTTTTCAATGAGACAGGGAAGTTATGGTAGGGTACAGGAACCGTTGTGTACAAAGGCTGTAATAAATCTAGTCAAGAAGAAAAGAAAATCTTACAAAAGGTTCAGAGAGTTAGGTAATGTTAGAGATCTAGAAGATTATAAGGCTAACAGGAAGGAGTTTAAGAAGGAAATTAGGAGAGCCAGAAGGGGCCATGAGAAGGCCGTGGTGGGCAGGATTAAGGAAAACCCCAAGGCATTCTACAAGTATATGAAGAGCAAGATGATAAGACGTGAAAGAATAGGACCTATCAACTGTGACAGTGGAAAAGTGTGTATGGAACTGGAAGAAATAGTAGAGGTACTTAATGAATACTTTACTTTAGTATTCACCATGGAAAAGGATCTTGATGATTGTACTTTATACTTTATTGTCGCCAAACAATTGATACTAGAACGTACAATTATCACAGCGATATTCCATTCTGCACTTTCCACTCCCTGGATTACAAATATTAAATATTTAAAAATATTAAAAATTAGTGAATATGAAAAATTTAAATTACAAATCATAAACAGAAAATAGAAAAATGGAAAGTAAGGTAGTGCAAAAAAACCGAGAGGCAGGTCCGGATATTTGGAGGGTACGGCCCAGATCCGGGTCAGGAGCCGTTCAGCAGTCTTATCACAGTTGGAAAGAAGCTGTTCCCAAATCCGGCCGTATGAGTCTTCAAGCTCCTGAGCCTTTTCCCGGAGGGAAGAGAGACGAAAAGTGTGTTGGCTGGGTGGATCGTGTCCTTGATTATCCTGGCAGCACTGCTCTGACAGCATGCTGTGTAAAGTGAGTCCAAGGATGGAAGATTGGTTTGTGTCATGTGCTGTGCCATGTTCACGATCTTCTGCAGCTTCTTTCAGTCTTGGACAGGACAACTTCCATACCAGGTTGTGATGCACCCTAGAAGAATGCTTTCTACGGTGCATCTATAAAAATTAGTGAGGGTTTTAGGGGACAGGCCAAATTTCTTTAGCTTTCTCAGGAAGTAAAGGCACTGGTGGGGCTTCTTGGCAGTGAACTCTGCTTGGTTGGACCAAGTCAGGTCATTTGTGATATTGACCCCGAGGAACTTATAGCTTTTGACCTGTTCTACTTGCGCACCACCGATGTAAATTGGGTTGTGCAGTCTGCTACTCCTTCTGAAGTCAACAACCAATTCCTTCGACTTGCTGACGTTGAGGGATAGGTTATTGTCTTCGCACCATGCCACCAGGTTCTTAATTTCCTCTCTGTACTCGAGCTCATAATTACCCGAGATACAGCCTACAATTCTTGTGTGATCAGCAAACTTATATATTGAGTTTGATGGAAACTTGGCTACACAATCATGGGTGTACAGTGAGTACAGCAGGGGGCTGAGTACACAGCCTTGTGGGGCACCGGTGCTCAGAGTGATTGTAGAGGAGAGCTTGTCCCCTATTTTTACAGCCTGGGTCCTGTCTGTGAGGCAGTTGAAGATCCAGCTGCAGATCTGAGTGCTAAGGCCCAGGTTCCAGAGCTTAGGAATCAGTTTATTTGGAAGGATGGTATTAAAGGCAGAGCTGTAGTCAATGAAAAGGAGCCTTACATATGCGTCTTTATTCTCCAGGTGTTCTAAGGAGGAACGTAGGGCCAGAGAGATGGCATCTGCCGTTGTCCTGTTGCTCCAGTAGGTGAATTGCAAAGCGTCGAGGTTGACCAGTAGGCTGTGGTTGATGTGTGCCATAACCAATCTCTCGAAGCACTTCATAGCAATTGATGTCAGAGCCACAGGTCGACAGTCATTCAGGCATGCCACCTTGCTCTTCTTCGGCACTGGGATTATCGTTGCCTTCTTAAAACACGAGGGGATCTTAAACTGAAGCAAAGAGCAGTTGAAGATGTCAGCAAACACTCCAGCTAACTCACTTGCACAGGCCCGGAGAACCCGTCCTGGGACGCCATCTGGGCCTGTCACCTTCCTTGGATTTATCTTCAGGAAGGCCCTTCTAACGTCCTCCTCAGTGACGATGAATCTCGATGCCACCAGATCCGGTTCATCCAGAGGGAGCGGGATGCTCCTCTTCTGTTCGAATCTTCCGTAGGATACATTAAGTTCGTCAGGAAGAAAAGTGCCACAGTTATTGATATTCCCAGCCTTTTGTTTGCGCCCAGTGATCTCATTTAGACCCTGCTATAGTCTACTGGCATCCCTCTGGTTAGCCTGGGCTTCCAACTTGGCTCGATATTGCCTGTTGGCACCCTTAATGGCTTTCCGGAGTTCATGCCTGGATTCTGTGTAGCGACTGGTATCCCCGGACCTAAGAGCCGCAGCTCTAGCCTTCAAAAGGGACTTGATCTCATAATTCATCCAAGGTTTCCAGTTAGGGAATACCCAGATTGTCTTGCAAGACACACGGTCCTCCGTGCATTTCCAAATAAAGTCCGTGACAGTTGAGGCATACTCATCAAGTATAGCTGCCAAGTCCTTGAATACTAACCAGTATTGATGACTTGCAGCAGACTGCAAAGCTTAAAGAAAGAGCATGTGCTGGAGCTTTTGGAAAGCATTAAGTTGGATAAGTCACCAGGTCTGGATGAGATGTAGCCCAGGCTACTGTGGTAGGCGGGGGAGGAGATTGCTGAGCCTCTGGTGATGATCTTTGCATCAACAATGGGGACAGGAGAGGTTCCGGAGGATTGGAAGGTTGCAGATGTTGTTCCTTTATTCCAGAAAGGGAGTAGAGATAGCCCAGGAAATTATAAACCAGTGAGTCTTACTTCAGTGGTTTGTAAGTTGATGGAGAAGATCCTGAAAGGCAGGATTTATAAACATTTGGAGAGGTATAATATAATTAGGAATAGTCAGTATGGCTTTGTCAAGAGCAGGTCGTGCTTTACGAGCCTCATTGAATTTTTTGAGGATGTAACTGAACACATTGATGAAGGAAGAGCAGTAGATGTAGTGTATATGGATTTCAGCAAGGCATTTGATAAGGTGCCTCATGCAAGGCTTATTGAGAAAGTAAGGAGGCATGGGATCCAAGGGGACATTGCTTTGTGGATCCAGAACTGGTTTGCCCACCGAAGGCAAAGAATGGTTGACGACGGGTCAATTTCTCATGGAGGTTGTTGACCAGTGGTGTGCATTTGGGATCTGTTCTGGGACCCTTACTCTTTGTGATTTTTATAAATGAACTGGATGAGGAAGTGGAGGGATGGGTTAGTAAGTTCGCTGATGACATAAAGGTTGGAGGTGTTGTGGATAGTGTGGAGGGCTGTCAGATGTTACAGCGGGACATTGATAGGATGCAAAACTGGACTGAGAAGTGGCAGATGGAGTTCAACCCAGATAAGTGTGAAGTGGTTCATTTTGGTAGGTAAAATACAATGGCAGAATATACTATTAATGGTAAGACTCTTGGCAGTGTGGAGAATCAGAGGGATCTTGGGATCCGAGACTATAGGACGCTCAAAGCAGCTGAGCAAGTTGACTCTGTAGTTAAGAAGGCATACCGTGTATTGGCGTTCATCAAACATGGAATTGAATTTAGGAACTGAGAGGTAATGTTGCAGCTGTATAGGACCCTAGTCAGACCCTGCTTGGAGTACTGCGCTCAGTTCTGGTCACCTCACTACAGGAATGATGTGGAAGCCATTGAAAGGGTGCAGAGGAGATTTACAAGGACGTTGCCTGGATTGGGGAGTATGCCTTATGAAAACAGGTTGAGTGAACTCAGCCTTTTCTCCTTGGAGCGACGGAGGATGAGAGGTGACCTGATAGAGGTGTATAAGATCATGAGAGGCATTGATCGTGTGGATAGTCAGGGGCTTTTTCCCAGGGCTGAAATGGTTGCCACAAGAGGACACAGGTTTAAGGTGCTGGGGAGTAGGTACAGAGGGGATGTCAGGAGTAAGTGTTTCACTCAGGGAGTGGTGAGTGCGTGGAATGGGCTGCTGGCGACGGTGGTGGAGGTGGATACAATAGGGTCATTTAAGAGACTTTTGGATAGGTACACGGATCTTAGAAAAATAGAGGGCTATGGGTAAGCCTACTAATTTCTAAGGTAGGGACATGTTTGGCACAACTTTGTGTGCCAATGGGCCTGTATTGTGCTGTAGGTTTTCTATGTCCTTAAGGTCAGGAACTTAATATTTTCACAAGATATTCTTTTATGTTATGACATTGATTGCATTGCACTTTGTTAACTGAACATCAATGAAATCCTGCATCCATTTGGAAAACAAATCAGCCATCCATTCCTGCCCAGGTCTATGTGAGACTCTGGACTCATACCAATGTGGTCAACTGTGGAATTCCCTTTAAATTAGCCCCAAAACTCAATTACAGCTGAAACCAAAGAAAAATATAACAAATTTCTTCCACTGTCATGCAGCAGTTAAAAATGCTTATTCTTTCTTCGAAGACAAACTGAAGAATGGCTTTGCCAATTGCACCATTTCTCTTGAATGACCAAAAAAGACATCATATAATGCAAAGTGTTTATTCACGATTAGCATTATGATGTTCCTCAAGGCATTTCCTTTGGATTTCTCATCCCTGCTGCATAGTTTTGAGAAACCATAGAAACCATAGAAAAACTACAGCACAGAAACAGACCTTTTGCCCCTTCTTGGCTGTGCTGAACCATCTTCTGCCTAGTCCCACTGACCTGCACACGGACCATATCCCTCCATACACCTCCCATCCATGTATCTGTATAATTTATTATTAAATGTTAAAAAAGAACCCGCATTTACCACCTCGTCTGGCAGCTCCCACCACTTTCTGTGTGAAGAAGCGCCCCCTAATGTTCCCTTTAAACTTTTCCCCCCTCACCCTTAACCCATGTCCTCTGGTTTTTTTCTCCCCTTGCCTCAGTGGAAAAAGCCTACTTGCATTCACTCTATCTATACCCATCATAATTTTATATACCCCTATCAAATCTCCCCTCATTCTTCTACGCTCCAGGGAATAAAGTCCTAACCTATTCAACCTTTCTCTGTAACTGAGATTCTCAAGTCCCGGCAACATCCTTGTAAACCTTCTCTGCACCCTTTCAACCTTATTAATATCCTTCCTGTAATTTGGTGACCAAAACTGAACACAATACTCCAGATTCTGCCTCACCAATACCTTATACAATCTCATCATAACATTCCAGCTCTTATACTCAATACTTTGATTAATAAAGGCCAATGTACCAAAAGCTCTCTTTATGACCCTATCTACCCGTGACAACACTTTTAGGGAATTTTGTATCTGTATTCCCAGATCCCTCTGTTCTACTGCATTCCTCAGTGCCTTACCATTAACCCTGTATGTTCTACCTTGGTTTGTCCTTCCAAAGTCCAATATCTCACACTTGTCTGTATTAAACTCCATCTGCCATTTTTCAGCCCATTTTTCCAGCTGTGTCCAAGTCCCTCTGCAGGTTCTGAAAACCTTCCTCACTGTCTACTACACCTCCAATCTTTGTATCATCAGCAAATTTGCTGATCCAATTTACCACATTATCATCCAGATCATTGATATAGATGACAAATAACAATGGACCCAGCACTGATCCCTGTGGCACACCACTAGTCACACGCCTCCACTCGGAGAAACAATTCTCTACTACCACTCTTTGGCTTCTTCCATTGAGCCAATGTCTAATCCAATTTACCACCTCTCCATGTATACCTAGCGACTGAATTTTCCTAACTAACCTCCCATGCGAGACCTTGTCAAAGGCCTTACTGAAGTCCATGTAGACAATATCCACTGCCTTCCCTTCATCCACTTTCCTGGTAACCTCCTCGAAAAACTCCAATAGATCGGTCAAACATGACCTACCACACACAAAACCTTGTTGACTCTCCCTAAAAAGTCCCTGTCTATCCAAATGCTTGTAGATTTTGTCTCTTAGTACTCCCTCCAATAACTTACCTACTACCGACGTTAAACTTACCAGCCTATAATTTCCCAGATTACTTTTCCATCCTTTTGTAAACAATGGAACAACATGAGCCACTCTCCAATCCTCCGGCACCTCACCTGTAGACAGCGACATTTTAAATATTTCTGCCAGGGCCCCTGCAATTTCAACACTAGTCTCCTTCAAGGTCCAAGGGAACACCCTGTCAGGTCCCGGGGATTTATCCACTTTAATTTTCCTCAAGACAGCAAGCACCTCCTCCTTTTCAATCTGTGCAGTTTCCATGATCTCACTACTTGTTTCCCTTAATTCCATAGACTTCATGCCAGTTTCCTAGTAAATACAGATGAAAAAAACCTATTTAAGATCTCCCCCATTTCCTTTGGTTCTGCACATAGCCGACCACTCTGATCTTCAAGAGGACCAATTTCATCCCTTACAATCCTTTTGCTCTTAATATACCTGTAAAAGCTCTTTGGATTATCCTTCACTTTGACTGCTAAGGCAACCTCATGTCTTCTTTTAGCCCTCCTGATTTCTTTCTTAAGTATTTTCTTGCACTTCTTATACTCCTCAAGCACCTTATTTACTCCCTGTTTCCTATACATGTCATACAACTCCCTCTTCTTCTTTATCAGAGTTGCAATATCCCTTGAGAACCAAGGTTCCTTATTCCTATTCACTTTGCCTTTAATCCTGACAGGAACATACAAACTTTGCACTCTCAAACTTTCTCCTTTGAAGGCTTCCCACCTACCGATCACATCTTTGCCAGAGAACAACCTGTCCCAATCCACGCTTTTTAGATCCTTTCTCATTTCTTCAAATTTGGCCTTCTTCCAGTTCAGAACCTCAACCCTAGGACCAGATCTATCCTTGTCCATAATCAAGTTGAAACTAATGGTGTTATGATCACTGGAACCAAAGTGCTCCCCTACACAGACTTGCGTCACTTGTCCTAACTCGTTTCCTAACAGGAGATCCAATATTGCATCCCCTCTAGTTGGTCCCTCTATATATTGATTTAGAAAACTTTCCTGAACACATTTTACAAACTCTAAACCATCTAGACCCCTAACAGTATGGGAGTCCCAATCAATATATGGAAAATTAAAATCCCCCACAACCACAACTTTATGTTTCCTGCAGTTGCCTGCTATCTCTCTGCAGATTTGCTCTTCCGATTCCCGTTGACTATTGGATGGTCTGTAATACAATCCCACTAATGTGGCCATACCTTTCCTGTTTCTCAGCTCCACCCATAAGGACTCAGTAGACAAGCCCTCTAACCTGTCCTGCCTGAGCACTGGTGTAACATTTTCCCTAACAAGCAATGCTACTCCCCCACCTTTCATTCCTCTGCCTCGATCACATGTGAAACATCGGAACCCTGGAATATTAAGCTGCCAGTCCTGCCCCTCCTGTAGCCAAGTTTCACTAATTGCTATAACGTCATAATTCCACGTGTCAATCCACGCCCTCAACTCATCCGCCTTCCCCGCAATACTCCTAGCATTGAAATATATACACCTCAGAAGATTTTTACCACCACTCACAACCTTTCTACTAGCGGATTTGCTTGAACTTTTAACATCATTTATTTTCACCCCAGCCACACTGTCAGCTCTGGCACTCTGGTTCCCATCCCCCTGTAAATCTAGTTTAAAGCCTCCCCAATAGCACTAACAAACCTCCCTGAAAGGATATTGGTCAAGTGTAACCCGTCTCTCTTGTACAGGTCCCACCTGCCCCAGGAGAGGTCCCAATGATCCTGAAATCTGAAACCCTGCCCCCTACACCAGTTCCTCAGCCACTTGTTCATCCTCCAGAGCATCCTATCCTTACCCTCACTGGCACCTAGCACAGGTAGCAATCCTGAGATTACCACCCTTGAGGTCCTGCTTTTCAACTTCCTACCAAGCTCTCTATACTCACTCTCCAGGACCTCCTCACTCTTCCTTGCTATGTCATTGGTACCGATGTGCACCACGACATCTGGCTGATCACCCTCCCACTTCAGAATGTCATGCAATCGATCAGAGACATCCTTGACCCTGGCACCCGGGAGGCAACAAACCAACCTGGATTCTCTGTCACGACCACAGAACCTCCTATCTGCACCTCTAACTATCGAGTCCCCTATCACTACCGCTCTCCTCTTTTTCCCTCCTCCCTTCTGCACTGCAGAGCCAGACTCAGTGCCAGAGATCCGGCTACTGCAGCTTGTCCCAGGTAAGTCATCCCCCCCCCAACAGTATCCAATGCGGTATACTTGTTGTTGAGGGGAATGGCCACAGGGGAACCCTGCTCTGCCTGCCCTTTCCTCTTCTCTCACCTGACAGTGACCCAATTTCCTGTCCTCTGCTCCTTTGGCGTAACTACCTCCCTGTAGCTACGATCTATAATCTCCTCATTCTCCCGAATGATCCGCAGGTCATCCAGCTCCTGCTCCAGTTCCCTAACGCGGTTTGTTAGGAGCTGCAGCTGGATGCACTTCTTGCAGGTGTCATTGTCAGGGACACCGGAGGGCTCCCTGACTTCCCACATCCTGCAAGAGGAGTATTCCAACATCCTGCCTGGCATTCTCTCTACTCTAAACAATCTGAACAAAAAACTTACCGGAACCTACCCTGGCCTCTGCCTGTTCTCGCCGACGCCTGTTGAGCCAAAGCCATCCCACTCTGACTCAGTCCACTCCGACGATGGCTGCTACAACGATGGCCGCTGTATATGGTTGTCTGTTTTTAAACCTTGGTGCGCTACGTCACGCGCCTGTGCAGTGCAGACCCTTCTCCCCGAGCAGTGTTTAAAAAAAAATGACTTTTTCTACTTTTTCATGATGTTCTCTGTAGCTATGGTTTTAATCAAGGCCAGTGGGATTCCTGCCAGAGGTAAGCTAACAATCTCACAGTATCCACCCATCACAATTTCAAACTCTTCACTAATTGTCATCTACTCTTCCGTGCCATGAAGTGAATAATTGTGCATTCCCATGCAGATATGTACATATTAAAATAGTCTCTGCTTTTCAAAAATAATTGGTCTTAAAAAATAGTAGACATGAAGATCGAAACAGGAGTCGGCTCATCAGTCTGACCATATGATCTTCAGACATCGGAGCACAATTAGGTATTGGCTCATCGAATCTGCTCCACCATTCAGTCATGGCTGATTTATTTTCCTTCTCAACACCATTCTCCCTGTAGCCTTTGGTGCCCTAACAAGAAACTATCAACCTCCGCTTTAGATATATACAGTGACTTAGCCTTCACAGCTGCTTGTGGCAATGAATTCCACAGATTCGCCACCCTCTGGCTAAAGAAATTCTTCCTCATCCCTGCTCTAAAGAGATGTCCTGGTATTCTAAAACTGTGGCACTACGGGAAGCATCCTCTCCGCATCCATGCTACCTAGACCCGTCAACATTCCATAGGCTTCATTGACATCCACACTCGTCATTCTAAACTCCAGCGAGTACAGGTGCAGAGTCATCAAACATTCCTCATTCTTTAACTCTTTCATTCTTGGGATCATTCTTGTGAACTTTATCTAATGCCAGTGCAACCTTTCTTAGATAAGGGGCCCAAAACTGTTCACAATCCTCCAAGTGTGGTTTGACCAATGCCCTGAAAAGCTTCTATATTAATGGCCTGGTGAAGATTTTTTACTGTAGGTATATCATTTTAGCAGTTCTGTAAGAGCAGTCTGTTCTGCGTACAGCCTATTTGGGTTTGAGCTGAGATTAGGGCTTGTTGTTCACCTCAGAGTGGAATCTAGGGAACACTAGGCAGAGAGGTTTTGTGTCAGACACTAGTGTGGGTCGAGGTCTTTTTGGGGGGAGCTGTGAGAAAATAGGAGGGAAGGTGGCTGAGGATGCCATCCCTGTTGCACAAAGTGCTTGGTGCAGATGAATTCCTTTGAGGAGGAAGGACCTATACTCCTATGGGAGAGCCTGTTTGTTCGAGATGGATTCTGAACAACATTCAGGAGGTGCTGTGTGCTTTCACACAGACCAAGGGTCCAGCACGCAAGTTACAGACAGTTTCAAGATAAACTCAAACTTACGTGCACATTTGACTGCTTAATTATAATGGGCCCTTTTTGATTTTTTCTTTAATAACTCTTTGGTTAAGTTAACGTTCCTGAATATACTTTCTGTATAACTGTATGCCATGTACAGTCTGTTGTTTCTTGCTGACAGTCGATTGCAGGGGGGCAATAAATCACACTGTATTTACACAAACCAGGGTTTGGGGGTGGGTGAGACATCCCAACCTCATGGGTTTGGCTGGACCAAAGTTGTATACATCCTAGACGTAGGGAGCCTGAAAAGTTAGGATTCTCACTGCTGAGTCCAATGGCTGTTAGCAAGGGTCTAATGAGCCGCACTTCCAGAGACGCCTAGTAAAAAGGGGTTTGGCTTTTATATTTTAGTCCTCTTGAAATGAATGCATTTGCTTTCCTCATCGCCAACTCAACCTGCAGCGAATTTTGCACAAGGATTCCCTTTACACCTCTGATTGTTAAATTTGTTCCCTGTTTAAAAATTGAGTCTTAGAGTCAAACAGCACAGCCCCTACATTCATCCACAATAATCCCTGTCTTAATTAGCCCTTACATACTGTTTGGGTCAAATTTGACCGGTTTTGACATTTGACAGCAGTGAAAACACCCTAAATGCCATTTTTTAAGCCGAAATTTGATCCAACCTGATTTTCCTCATATTTCCTGATATTTGGTTTTTATTTGAAATGTATCTTGCTTAAATTTATTCTTAAAATATAAAACACTAAAAAATGTTGCATATTTACACTAAAAGCTTTTAATTGTGTGCCTAGATTGTTTGGCTTTGTTGTGAATGGTGGAAAGAGTTTTTTTAAATCAACTGCACAGATTGAATAATACAATCCACGGAGATCGGGAAAGAGGTTTGTGATTGATGGTGCATAACAGAGCAGCAATACTTCTGCTTTTGATTGTCAGTAACAGCCATGATGGACAGACTGGCCTCTTTCTGTAGTGTATCATTCATTATGTGTCAGTCTTTGCAGCTACTAATATTTTTTCATGTTTGCTATTGGGCATGGATAACGCATCGAGGACTGACTGGAAAAAGTGCAGACAAATTGCAGAGAGGGGTTTGAAATGAAGGATGGTAATTCTGCAGGGAACTACACCATTATTTAAAATGTCTAAATAAATGCTTGCATTAGGAATAAGCAAATAAACAAAAACCCTTTGACGAAGAAAGGTTTGAGTAAAAGCAGTTTTCTGCAGAGCGATTTGGGGCCCACTGTCTGTAAGGGTCATGGAAACAGCTATCAGGATTTTCAAAGGCAGCTTGACAGCTACTTGAATGAAAGAATTCTCAGGTCTTAGGAGAAAGAACAGAGACGACTGATAGGATTTCTCTGCAATGAGCCAGGACAAGCACTAAAGGTCTAATAGCTTCACACGTTATAACAATATTGTGATACTGAGCTGAAACTTAATTCAACGTTTAAGGTCTTTGCTCACAGTCTATAAAACCAACTTCACCTGAGATCGAATAGTTTAATTATTCAAAATAGTTGGTATATATTGTCATCATGATATAATGAGGTTATAAGAAAGCTGTGCTCGGGTAGAGCTTAATTTAAGGTATCAGGGAGCTCAGAGTAAGAATGCTATTTAAACCATGTGGGCTAAATGATGTT
The DNA here is from genome assembly GCF_030028105.1 of Mobula birostris. Classification (NCBI taxonomy): domain Eukaryota; kingdom Metazoa; phylum Chordata; class Chondrichthyes; order Myliobatiformes; family Myliobatidae; genus Mobula; species Mobula birostris. The sequence goes on along the minus strand of NC_092377.1, from coordinate 169,753,361 downwards.
GCTTCAACAGGGTGATTCTGGGATGAAGAAATAATTTTATCTCAAGCTGACTCAGGAAGTTGTGATGACAGGTCATCGACCTGTAACATAAAAGCTTCTCTCTCCATGACCTTAAAAATGCAAACAACAGGAATTCTGCAGATGCTGGAAATTCAAGCAACACACATACAAGTTGCTGGTGAACGCAGCAGGCCAGGCAGCATCTCTAGGAAGAGGTGCAGTCGACGTTTCAGGCCGAGACCCTTCGTCAGGACTAACTGAAGGAAGAGTGAGTAAGGGATTTGAAAGTTGGAGGGGGAGGGGGAGATCCAAAATGATAGAAGAAGACAGGACGGGGAGGGATGGAGCCAAGAGCTGGACAGGTGATTGGCAAAGGGGATATGAGAGGATCATGGGACAGGAAGTCCGGGAAGAAAGACAAGTGGGGGGGGGGACCCAGAGGATGGGCAAGGGGTATATTCAGAGGGACAGAGGGAGAAAGTGAGAGAAAGAATGTGTGCATAAAAATAAGTAACAGATGGGGTACGAGGGGGAGGTGCGGCATTAGCGGAAGTTAGAGAAGTCGATGTTCATGCCATCAGGTTGGAGGCTACCCAGATGGAATATAAGGTGTTGTTCCTCCAACCTGAGTGTGGCTTCATCTTTACAGTAGAGGAGGCCGTGGATAGACATATCAGAATGGGAATGGGATGTGGAATTAAAATGTGTGGCACTGGGAGATCCTGCTTTCTCTGGCAGACAGAGCGTAGGTGTTCAGCAAAGCGGTCTCCCAGTCTGTGTCGGGTCTCGCCAATATATAGAAGGCCACATCGGGAGCACCGGACGCAGTATATCACCCCAGCCACACTCAGGTTGGAGGAACAACACCTTATATTCCATCTGGGTAGCCTCCAACCTGATGGCATGAACACTGACTTCTCTAACTTCCGCTAATGCCCCACCTCCCCCTCGTACCCCATCTGTTACTTATTTTTATACACACATTCTTTCTCTCACTCTCCTTTTTCTCCCTCTGTCCCTCTGAATATACCCCTTGCCCATCCTCTGGGTGCCCCCCCCTTGTCTTTCTTCCCAGACCTCCTGTCCCATGATCCTCTCATATCCCTTTTGCCTATCACCTGTCCAGCTCTTGGCTCTATCCCTCCTCCTCCTGTCTTCTCCTATCATTTTGGATCTCCCCCTCCCCCTCCAACTTTCAAATCCCTTACTCACTGTTCCTTCAGTTAGTCTTGACGAAGGGTCTCGGCCTGAAACGTCAACTGCACCTCTTCCTAGAGATGCTGCCTGGCCTGCTGCATTCACCAGCAACTTGTATGTGTGTTGTCTCTCCATGACCTGCCGAGTATCCTCAGCATATAATGATTTTATTCTAGGATATATTTATTTAGAGATACAGTGTGGAATAGGCCGTCCACAACCCCTGATTTAACCCTAACCTAATCACGGGACAATTTACAATGACCAGCTAATCTACTAACTGGTACAGTTTCTCCCTGTGGGAGGAAACCGAACCCCCCTGAGAAAATCCACACATTCCACGGGGAGGACATACAAACTCCTTACAGAGGATGCCAGGATTGAACTCTGAACTCTGAACTCTGATGCTCCGAGCATTGCTACCATTCTGCCATGGTGACATAATGAAGGGTCATCAACCTGAAATGTAAACCCTGTTTCTCTCTCTAATGCTGCTGCCTGACTTGTTGAATATCTGCAGCATGTTCTATTTATTGGCATTACTTCATTGTTTATGGGAAGATGGTGGGGAGGATTGCAACTCATTCCATTCCCAGACTGGAATTCCAGGACACAGACCCAATGAGGAGAATGCAACAGCAAGCTGGGATGTTGAGCGTCTTGGAGATGAGTAAGTGAATGATGGTTTTCCCATGTACCTGCTGCTCTCATGCCTTTCTGTGGTGCACTTGGTAGTTGGTCCTTACTGCAGTCGTGGTGACCACTGGTGGGCTGAGTGAGTGTTTCAGTTGATAGATAGGACAACTGGGGAACGTTGTGAAGGAGGTGACACACCTCCGGCCGACTTCTCAGTCCTGAAATCCATGGCGTTTGTTTCACTGGTCTGTGGAACATCAAGAATTACCTAGAATATTCCCACTAGGACTGCGAGGTCCAAGAAGAAATCAAATCTCTTTCTAGAATTCTGTAATACCTGAAAAGCCAATATGGAAACTTTATGAAGCTGTGACTGATGAACTCAATTTCAGAGAGTGAAGCAAGTTAAATAACTAGAGAGGCTACGGGTAGTGATGAGTGATCCTACAGGTGGTGATGCTGTCTCACCAACAACCTGTTCAACATGTTGGCCACGGGTGCTCTGTGGTGTTCACATATTCTCCCAGCATGTGCTGACTGGTGAATTGATTGGCCTTTGCAATTACCCATCAAGTTGTTGGATGATAGGAGAATCTGTAGGGAATTTATGATCATGAAAGAGGGAGAGGGTTGTAAGCTCAGCCAGTTCCATTGTGGGCACTAACCTCCCCACCATTGTGGACATCTTCAAAAAGCAATCTCTCAGAAAGGTGGCATCCATCATTGAAGGCACCTACACCTCATTACTACAATAAGGGAAGAGGTATAAAAACCTGAAGACACACAGTCAACATTTTAGGAATACTTTCTTCAACTCCGCCATCAGATTTTTGAACATTCCATGAACACATGAATATTACCTCAGTATCTTGTTCACTTTTTGCTCTAGCTAATTGTTTTTTTTATATATTTATAAAGTATATCCAAATTTAAAAGTATCGGATATATAGACAGGGACTGATTAAGGAGAGTCAACATGGCTTTGTGTGTGTTAGGTCTTGTCTAACAAACCTTATAGAGTTTTTCAAGAAAGTTACCTGGAAAGTTGATGAAGTCAAGGCAGTGGATGTTGTCTGCATGGACTTTAGCAAGGTCCCACTGGGGAGATTAGTCAAGAAGGTTCAGTCCCTGGGAATTCAAGATGAAGTAGTAAATTGGATTAGTCATTGGATTCAAGGGAGAAGCCAAAGAGTGGTAATAGATGGTTGCCTCCCCGGCTGGACTCCTGTGACTAGTGATGCGCACGGGGACCAGTACTGGGCCCATTGTTGTTTGTCATCTATATCAATGATCTGGATGATAATATGGTAAACTGGATCAACAAATTTGTGGATGACACCAAGTTTGAGGGTTGTAGTGGACAGCGAGGAAGGCTATTAAAGCTTGCTGTGGATCTGGACTGGCTGGAAAATGGAAGGACTTTGGGAAGACAAACCAGGGTAGGTCTTACACAGTGAGCAGTAAGGCTCTGAGGAATGTAGGAGAACAAAGGGATCTGGGAATCATTGAAAGTGGCATCACAGGGAGAGTAGGTAGGGTCATAAAGAGAGCTTCTAGACCTTGACTTTCATAAATCAACGTACTGAGTACAGGAGTTGGGGTGTTATGTTGAAGTTTATCTAATCGTTGGTGAGGCCTAATTTGGAATCTTATGTGCGGTTCTGGTCACCTACCTACAGGAAAGATATCAATAAGATTGAAAGAATGCAGAGAAAATTCACAAGGATTTTTCCAGGACATGAGGATCTGAGTTACAGGGAAAGGTTGCTTTCCCTAGGGGATAGGAGAATGAAGGGTGATTTGCTAGTAGTATACAAAATTTTCAGGCATACAGATACGGTAAATGCAATTAGATTTTTCCACTAAGGTTGATGAGACTAGAAATAGAGGTCATATTTTAAGGTAAAAGGTGAAATATTTGGGGGAACATGAGGGGAGATTTCTTCTCTCAGAGAGTGATGAATTCATCCAGAAGTGGTGGTGTGGGTTCAGTTTTGACATTTAAGAGAAATTTGGATATGTACATGCATGGGAGGGGTATGGAGGTCTTTAGTCTAGGTGCAGGTTGATGAGACAAGGTAGATTAATAGCTTGCCACTGTCTAGATGGACCAAAGAGCCTATTTCTGTACTGCTCTGTTTCTATACTGTAGTGTTTTCTGACTCTATGTTTTTATTGTAACTTACAGTTTATTTAATGTTTTACACTGTACTGCTGCCACAAAACGACGGATTTCATGACATATGCCAGTGATGATAAACCAGACTCAGATTGTGAATTGATGACAGGGAAGTACTAGAGGAATATTAATTAAGGGATTGCATAGATTTGACAGGTCAAATGTCCTCCTTGATATAAAGACATACAGAATGACAAAAATATAACATGTTGGAGAAAGGAACTGGAAGTTTTCTGATGAGGTGAAAGGGGCAAGATGAAGCATAAACACTGACACATTAAATGGTCATTACTGTGCTTGAAACACCTCTGCCAAGCGACTGAATCAGATAACTCACATTTACTCTGCACGTGAGGGAAGCTAACTTGTACATGAGGAGAATGCGTTCATAATTGTATCCGGGACAGATTTCACCACATGGGAAAATTGACAATGCTTGTTCATCTGAAAAAAATTTCAATATCAGGTCACATTTATTTTTGCCTTTGGTGACATAACTGGAGCTTCGAGATTCAAGAAACAACCGTTGTTTGTCAGTCTCAAAGAAAGCAGGTCAACGTAGTGCTGCATAATTCCACTAGAATAGTGTTTAAATAGCACCTCAAATGACAGTATTGTCATAGAGTACTACAGCACAGAAACAGGCCCTTTGGCCTATCTAGTCCTTTCCGACCCGTTTTTATGCCTAGTACCATTTACCTGCACCCATGCTATAGCCCTCCATGCACCTGTCATCCACCTGTATCTAAACAACTTCTTAAATAACACAATTGAATACGTGTTCACCTCTTTCACTGGCAGTCCATTTCACATTCGCACCACCTTGAGTGAAGAAGTTCCCCTTCAGTTTCCGCTTTAATATTTCATCATTCAGACTAAAGATAAGACCTCCAGTTCTACTCTCACCTAGCATCAGGAAAAAAAGATTAAGTGTACTTATCCTATCTATATCCACCATAATTTTGCATACCACTATCAAATATCCCCTCATTTGCTTGCACTCCAGGAAATAAAATCCTAATCTATTCCACTTTTCCCTATCACTCCATAAGATCAGAAGACTAAAAGATACAGGGAACAAAATTAGACCATTCGGACCATAAGGTCTGCTCCACCATTCTATCGCAGCTGATATATTGTCACTCTCAACTGCATTCTCTTGCCTTCTCTCCACAACCTTTGACGATCTTAATACTCAAGAACCTATCAACCTCTGCTTTAAATGTTGCCAATAATTTGGCCTCCACGCCATCCATGGCAATGAATTCCTTAGATTCTCCACTCTCTGGTTAAAGGAATTCCTCCTTATCTCCATCTAAAAGGATGCCTCTCTATCTTGAGGCTGTGCCCTCTGGTCCTAGACTCACCCACGATAGAAAACATCCTCTCTACAGCTACTCTATCTAGGCTTTTCAATATTCGCTAGGTTTAATGACAACCCCTTCATTCTTTAAACTCCTGCAAGGATAGGCTCAGAGCCATCAAATATTCCTCACATGTCAACCTTTTTATTCCTGGAATCATTCTCATGAACTTTCTCCAGACTTTCTCCAATGCCAGCACATCTTTCTTAGAAATGGAGCCCAAAACTGCTCACAATAGTCCGAGTGTGGTCAGACCAATGTAGACCAAAATATTCTATGCCTTCTTCCTTCTATCAAAGTGCATGAACAAACACTTCCCTATACTGTACAAATTCCATCTGCCACTACTTTGCCCATTCTCCTAATCTGCCCTCCTGCAGACTCATTGCTTCCTCAATGCTATCTGCCCCTCCACCTATCTTTGTATCATTCACAAACCTCTCCATAAAGCCATCAATTCTGTCATCCAAGTCATTGACATATAAAGCGAAAAAAGTGCTCCCAGCATTGACCCTTATGGAACATCACTAGTCACCAGTAGCCAACCAGAAAAGGCTCCATTCGTTCCCACCCTTTGCCTTCCTGCCAGTCAGCGAATCTTTGATCCATGCTAGTATCTTTCCTGTATTACCATGGGCTTGTATCTTGTTAAGCAGACTCATAAGACCGTAAGACATAGAAGCTTAATTAGGCCATTTGGCTCATCGAGCCTGTTCCACTATTTGATCATGGCTGATCCATTTCCCTCTCAAACCCACTCTCATGCCTTCTACCCATAACCTGTCAAGCCCTGACTAATCAAGAACCTACCAACTTCTGCCTTAAATACGCTCAATGATCTGGTCTCCACAACCATCTGTGGCAACAAATTTCACAGATTTACCACCATATCGCTAACGAAATTCCTCCTCATCTCCATTCTAAATGGATATCCTTCTATTCTGAGGTGGTTTCCTTTGGTCTACACTTCCCCATAATAGAAAACATCCTCTCCACATCCACTTCATGTAGCCCCTTCAATAGGTTTCAGTGTGATCTCCCTCATTCTCCTAAAGTCCAGCAAGCATACGCCCAGATCCTTCAAGTGCTCTTCATATGATAAGCCTTTCATTCCTAGAATCATTTTCATGAACTTCCTTTGAACTCTGTCTGATGTCAACACGTTATTTCATAGATGAGGGACCCAGAACTCCTCACCAGTGTCTTATAAAGCCCCAGCATTAGATCCTTGTTTTTATACCCTAGTCCTCTAGAAATGAATGCTAACATTGTATTTGCCTTCCTCACCATTGACTCAACATGTAAATGAACCTTTAGGGAATCTTGCACAAGGACTCCCAAGTCCCTTTCCACCAAGGGACTTTTGTATTTTCTCCCCATTTAGAATATAGTTTGCTTTTTTATTCCTTGTAACAAAGTGTATGATAATACATCTCCTGACACTGTATTCCATTTGCCACTTCTTTTCATTCATTCAGGCGCCTTGCCGTTCGACGTGGGTGATCATGTTTCTCCATCCATCACGAACTCTGACCCTATGAATTGTAGTTGTTGCTCCCCTGTTTCTAACCATGATGTTATTCCATCTATCATTTCCATTCTCTGTCTGCCTCTGCTTCTTTTTCCTTCCAGCTTTCCAGTTGCAACTAAATGTTCTAATGTCTCTCTTTGCACGATGCGTCCAAAGAAGTTTGATTGCTGTTTTCTGATTTTTTTAAAGTAATGTACGTTTTGTTTTTGTTCCTCTGTAGAACTTCTTCGTTAGTTATCCTGTCTGTATATGATTGGCATAGCATTCTTCTGAGGAACCACATCTCTGCCACATTGATTCTTTTTTCCATTGCATTTGTGATGGTCCATGACTCACAGCCATACATCAATATGGGAAGAATGTGGCAGCTGAGAGTTCTAAGGCGGATGTCAATTGCTATTTTCTTGTTCGTTAGGATGTTTCTCATTTCTGTAAATGCTGTTTTTGCCATTGCTATTCTTGATTTTATGTCTGTTTCACATTTGCCATCAGATGTTACCCATGATCCAAGGTACCTGAAGCTGTGAACTTGTTTCAGGATTTCATTTCTCAATACGATCCTACAGTTTGGAATATCATGTTTCTTTGATATTACCATTACTTCAGTTTTCTTTCTGTTTAAGGTTGGGCCAAGTCTTTCGCTCTCTGTGTTGATGGTAGATACTAGATTCTGTAAATTTACTTCACTGTTTGCTATCAGTACTGCATCATCTGCATAGCAGAGGTTGTTGATATTGTATCCTCCTATACTTATTCCAGGTACATCTTGTATGGTTCTCATGTTGTTTTCACTGTACAGGGAGAACAGGTCTGGTGATAGAACACAACCCTGTCTGACTCCTCGCTTTATTGGCTGATGTTCACCAATCTCGTTGTCTATCCGTATGGCTGCACTTTGTTGCCAGTAGAGATTCCTGATTATTCTTTGATTTTTCCATCGATATTAATATCTTTAATCTTTTTCACGATGACTGTTCACTGTGTCAAAGGCTTTTGTGTAGTCAATGAAACAGAAGTATAGGTCTTCTTGTACTTCTATTGACCTTTCGATAATATTCCTGAGAATATAAGTGGCGTTTGATGTTCCTTTGCTTTTGACAAAGCTGCACTGTTCTTCACTGATCTCTGGTTTAATTTTGTTTCTTATTCTGAGCATGAGGATTCTAAGTAGAATTTTTGTGAGGTGGCTCATTAAACTAATTGTTCTGTGTTGTCCACACTCTGTTGCACCTGGTTTCTTTGGCAGTGCAATGACTACTGTCTTTAAAAGATCTTCTGGTACTTTTGCCACTGTTGTATATTCTATTCAATAAGATTGCTAATTTCTCTACACCAAAATCTTCTAGCGCTTCATACAGTTCAATTGGAATGTTATCTGGTCCTGATGATTTCCTCTTTCGCATTTTCTTCATAGCATATTCCACTTCTTCTTTCAGTATTGCTGGGCCCTCGTTGTTGTTGCCAATATCAAGGTAGTCCTCTCGGTCTTTGTCATCCTATAGGTCTTTGATGTATTCTGACCATCTTTGCATTATTTTTCCTTTTTCCATAATTGTAGAGCCATCTTTTGCTTTTATACATCCTGTTGTTGCCCCACTTTTCTTCCGATTGTGACCTCTTTGATCTCGTCATGCGTACGTTTGCTGTTGTTGGACTACTGCAATTGTTCTATTAACGCACATTTGTCCTTAAGCCACTTTTCTTTTGCTTCCTTGCAAAATTCTGAATCTTACGGAACAAAGAAGAAAATGTAAAGAAAATGAAAAAGTCTATGTATCCTTGCATACACTTCTTTTATCATTCTTCTAATCTGTCTAAGTACTTTTGTAGCCTCTCCTCTTCCTCAAAAATACCTATCCCTCCATCTATCGTCATACTTATCATCCACAAACCTGGCCACAAAGCCATCAATTCCACCATCCAAATCATTGACATACAACGTAAAAAGAAACAGTCCCAACACAGACCCCTATGGAACACCACTAATCACCAGCAGCCAGCCATTATTCCCACTGTTTGCCTCCTGCCAATCATCCAATGCTCTATCCGTATTTTTCTTGTAATATCATGGGCTTTTAACTTGTTAATCAGACTCATGTGTAGCACCTTCTCAAAGGTTTTATGAACATCCAAATAACAACATCCACTGATTCCCGGGAGGGGAGGAGAAGATGGCGGTGCAACGCAGCACCCGCGGCTGCTCCGAATGATATCGTATTTGTTAAATAGGGGTCATGCACAATCCTGATTTGATGGAGACAGACATGAAGAAGCACGGAGGAACATCTGAAGAGACTTCTGAAATGCCTGCTTCACTGCCACTGCTACTGTGCCGGGGCCGGGCTCGAAGCGCTCGGCAGAGATGGTGCTCGGTGCTTGGTGTCAGAGGGCTTGTCAGAGGCTCGAAGTTTTCGGACGGACTCAGAGTCGGACTGTGGTTGGGTGCTTCCAGGATGCTGCATCGGCAAGTTTGCAGCACTGGAAGCTCATGGCCGGGAGAGTTTTCTTCCTTCAACCGTCTGTGTGAGATGATGGGACTTTCGAGAGACTTTGAGACTTTTTTTACGTGCCCATGGTCTGTTCTTCATCAAATTACGGTATTGCTTTGCACTGTTGTAACTATATGTAATAATTATGTGGTTTTTGTCAGTTTTTTTTAGTCTTGGCTTGTCTTGTGTTTCTGTGATATCATTCTGGAGGAACAAATTGTATCATTTCTTAATGCCTGCATTACTAAATGACAATAAAAGAGGACTGTGTGTCCTCATAATCTAATATAATCTCCTTACTCTATCATGTCTGTTATTTCCTCAAAGAATTCCAACAGATTTGTCAGGCAAGAATTCCCCTTAAGGAATCCATGCTAATTTTGGCCTGTTTTACCATGTGCCTCCAAGTACTCCGAAACTTTATCCTTGATAATGGACTCCAACATCTTTTCAACCACTGGAATGAGGCTAAGTGGCTCCGCGCGGTCAGGACATACTGAAGAACTCTTCTAGTGAGGCATTATCAGTGGAACCGAAAAATAAAAAAGGTATAACCACATTAATGGGGCTATATCGTAGACAGCCCAACAGTCCACTGGATTTAGAAGAACAACTTTGTAGAGAGCTCACAGACTGTTGCAAGAAACATAAGGTTATTAGAGTAGGTGATTTTAAACTTTCCTCATATTGACTGTCAGATGATTAGATGGGAAAGAGTCTGTCAAATGTGCTCAGAAAAGTTTCCTTAATCAGTACATGGAAGTCCCAAGGAGAGTGCGCAATACTTGATCTGCTATGAAGGAATGAGTCAGAGCAGGTGACAGAAGTTTCTGGAGGGGAACACTATGCAAACAATGATCATAATGCCATTAGTTTCAAAGAAAACATGCAAAAAGATAGGTCAGGTCCATGGGTTAAGAAAGGGCAATATTACTGGCATCAGAGAAAATCTGCAATGTGTGGATTGTGTCAGGTTGTTTTCTGGCAAAGGTGTATTGAGATTTCAAAACTGAAATTTTGAAAGTACAAAGCTTGTATGTACCTATCAGAATAAAAGGTGAAGATAATAGGTTTAGGGAATGAATTTTGGTTTTCAAGTCATATTGAGACCCTGGTTAAGAAAAAAAGCAGAGGTGCCTAGCATGTAGGAACAAATGAGGTGCTTATGGAGTATATGAAATGCAAGAGAACTCAAAAAAAAAATCAGGAGGGCTAAAAGAAGGCATGAGGTTGCCTTAGCAGATAAGATAAAGAAGAATCCAAAGAGATTCTACAGAATTCTAAGGGACAATCTTGGAAGATCAGAATGGTAATCTATGTGGAGCCAAAAGAGATGGGGAAGATGTTAAATGGATTTTTTGCATCTGTATTTACTCGCGAGATGGACACAGAGTCTACAGAAGTGAGGCAAGCCAGCAGCGATGTCATGAACCCTACACAGATTACAGAAGAGGAGGTAAAAAAGGATCTAGTGTTTTCCTGGTGTATATGACACATAAACTATTCTTGACCTTCCAGCTGGGATAAAGTATCAATTTTAACCAATATTTCGATGACAAACTCTGTCATCTTCATCAGGGATGATGCTGTACCTAGCCTTGCCTAGTTCATTGGTATATATACTCATCTCCTGTCATCTGTCCCTCCTGATTGATTACTCCTCGACCAATCAGATTTCTGCTGTCCTGCCTTGTTTAAAATCGTATTCCAGTTCTTACTTATAGTGAGCCTTTGTTGAAATTCTTATTCTCCAGTCTACCTTCACCAGGTGATCCCCAAAATCACTGACATGGCACAGTAGCTTTGTGCTGTTGAAGTCAATCCTGTGATCACTGAGAAAGCAATGCTCTGCTACCACCAAATTTTCTGGGTACTACAAATGGATACACCTCCTCTGCTCTTTGATATGGGTTTCCACTGTGCGACCATCCGGCAGGTGTACGTGGCTCTGCTTTCACAGGGAATCCTATAAATGCCAGCTGTCCTGAGTCCCAAGTCACTGTTGGCACACATAAGTTGGGACTTAAGCTTTCTTACAGATTTGTGGATGGTGTTTATCTGATATTTCTTCAAGATCCTGGTGACCCTTCCAGAAACCGTAGAAGTATAGAGAAGACAGGCAGTAGCATCAAGTTCTTCCTCATTTTAGGTTTCCTGGTTTTTCCATTGGCCCTTTTAAGGGCCCAGTTGATTTCCTTCACCTTGCAGCCGTTCTGTTGGAATGTCTAAAAGTAAACTAGAAAATTATAGGCTGGTGAGCCTGACACCAGTAGTGGGAAAGTTATTAGGAGGTGTTCTAAGGGACTGAGTATATGAGTACTAGGATAGGCATGGACTGATTAGGGATAGTCAGCATGGCTTTATGTATTTTTTGAGGAAGGTACCAGGGAAGCTGATGAAGGCAAGGCAGTGCATGTAGTCAATATGGACTTTAGTAAGGCATTTGACAAAATCCCGCTTGGGAGTCAGGTCAAGAAGGTTCAGTCACTCGGCATTCAGGATGAGGAAAGAACTTGATTAGACATTGGCTTTGAGGGAGAATCCAGAAAGTGGTTGGCTCTCTGACTGGAGGCCTGTGACTAGTGGGTTACCATAGGGATCGGTGCTGGGTCCTTTGTTGTTTGTCATCTATATCAATGATCTGGATGATAATGTGGTTAACAAATTTTAGCAAATTTATGGATGACACCAAGATTGGGGGTGCAGTGGACAGTGGGGAAGGCTATCATGGCTGGCAGAGGGATTTGGATCAGCTGGAAAAACGGTTGAAAAAATGGCAGATGGAATTTTATGCAGACAAGTGTGAGGTTATGCACTTGAATAGGACCCACAGGATAGGTCCTACACAGTGAACACTGGGTACTGAGGTGTTTGTAGGACAAGAGATTTGGGGATACAGGTCCGTAATTCTTTAAAAGTGGCATCACAGGTAGAGATTAGAATAGATTAGATTATGAGGACACGCAGTCCTCTTTTATTGTCATTTAATAATGCATGCATTAAGAAATGATACAATTTGTTTCTCCAGAATAATATCACGGAAACACATGACAAACCGACTGAAAAACTGACAAAACCACATAATGAAAACATACAGTTACAACAGCGCAAAGCAATACCGTAATTTGATAAGAACAGACCGTGGCACGGTAAAGTCTCAAAGTCCCATCATCTCACGCAGACGGTAAACCTCCAGCACCACAAACTTGCCGATGCAGCATCCCGGAAGCATCCGACCACAGTCTGACTCCGAGTCCGTCCCAAAACTCCGAGCCTCCGACCAGCTCTCTGATACCGAGCACCGAGTACCATCTCCGCCGAGTGCTTCGACCACGGCCCCAGCAACAGGCAATAAGCAAGGCCGAGGATTTGGGGCCTTCGTCTCCGGAGATTCTCGATCACACAGTAGCGGCGGCAGTGAAGCGGGCATTTCAGAAGTTTTTCCAGGTTGTTCCTCCGTGCTTCTCGCGACTGTCTCCATCAAATCAGGATTGTGCACGGCCCCTAGTTACACATACGATATCATTCGGAACGGCCGTGTGCGCTGCGTGCTGAGAGGGTCATAAAGAAAGTTTTTGGCACATTGGCCTTCAATGTAGTGAGTACAGGAGATGGGATATTATGATGAGGGAGTACAGAATGTTGATGAGGCCTAATTTGGAGGATTGTGTGCAGTTTTGGTCACCTACCTACAGAAAAGATGTTAACAAGGTTGAAAGAGTACAGAGAAATGTATAAGGTCTTTGCTGGGTCTGGAGGACCTGAGTTATTAAGAAAGATTGAATAGGTTAGGACTGTATTCTTTAGAACGTAGAAGATTGAGAGGAGATTTGATAGAGGTATACAACATTATGAGAGGTATAGATAGGGTAAATGCAAGCAGGCGTTTTCCACTGGGGTTGGATGGGATTACAACCAGAGGTCATTGGTGAAGGGTGAAAAGGAGAAGTTTAAGGGGAACATGAGGGGAAACTTCCTCACTCAAGAGGGTTGTGAGTGTGGAATGAGTTGCCACCATAAGTGGTCCATGCCATTTCACCGTTTAAGCGAAGTTTGGATAGGTCGATTGTAGAAGGCAGTTTAAATGGTTATGACATGGACTAGATGTGCAAAAGGGCCCATTTCTGTGCTGTACTCAATGACTCTATGAAGCGTTTCTGCTGAGCCATTAACTCTTTATTCCTCTCCATAGATGCTGCCTGACCTGCTGAGTTCACAAGATCACAAGACAAAGGAGCAGAAGTAGGCCATTCGGCCCATCGAGTCTGCTCCGCCACTCCACCATGAGCTAAACTATTCTCCCATCTAGTTCCAATTTCTGGATTTTTTTGAGTTCCTTCAGCATTTTGTGTGTGTTGCTCTGGATTTCCAGCATCTGCAGAATCTTTTGTGTTTATAATTATTATGTTAACACCTTTTTGAATGTTTAGCTATAAGAAAAATCTATCTAAATTTTATTGGAACCAAAGCTAACTGCTTTTATGATTCTCTCCAGACCCTGTTCCATTGTTTGGCCACTCACTCACTGACCCCAAACATTGGTAGGTTAATTAGAACATATATATAGATACTTACAGCGTATTGCAGGCCCTTCGGCCCACAATGGTGTGCCGACTATGGTATCTACTCGGGAAACTGCCTTGCATTTCCCTAATGCATAGCCCTTTATTTTGCTAAGCTCCATGTACCTACCTAAGAGTCTCTTAAAAGACCCTATTGTAGCCGCTTCCACCACAGCCACTGGCTGTGCATTCCACACACCAACCACCCTCTGCTCTGTGTAAAAAACTTACCTCTGACGTCCTCTCTGTACTTATTTCCAAACACCTTAAAACTATGCCCGCCTTGTGTTAGCCATTTCAGTCCTGGGAAAAAAGCCTCTGGCTATCCACATGATCACAGTCCCTCATCATCTTATACACCTCTGTCAGGTCACCTCTCATCCTCTGTCTCTCCAAGGAGAAAAGGACAAGTTCACTCAAGCTATTCTCATAAGTTACGCCCTCCAATCCAGGCAACATCCTTGTAAATCTCCTCTGCACTCTCTCTATAGTTTCCACATCCTTCCTGTAGTGAGGTAACCAGAACTGAGCACAGTACTCCAAGTGGGGTCTGACCAAGGTCTTATATAGCTGTAACATTACCTCACGGCTCTTGAACTCAATCCCATGGTTGATGAAGGCCAACACACCATGCGCTTTCTTAACAACACTGTCAACCCGTGCCGCAGCTTTGAGTATCTGATCGACACGAATCCCAAGATCACTCAGATCCTCCACACTGCCAAGAATCTTACCATTTATATTTTATTCTGTCTTCAAATTTGACCTACCAAAATGAACCACTTGACACTTATCTGGGTTGAAGTCCATCTGCCACTTCTCAGCTCAGTTCTGCATCCTATCAATGTCCCACTGTAACCTCTGACATCCTCCAGACTATCTACAACACCCCCAACCTTTGTGTCATCAGCAAACTTACTAACCCACCCTTTTACTTTTCATCCAGGTCATTTATAAAAATCACAAAGAGGAGGGGGTCACAATCAGAACAGATCCCTGCGGAACACCACTGGTCACCGACCTCCATGCAGAATACAAACCACCTACAACCACCCTTTGCCTTCTGTTGGCAAGCCATTTCTGGATTCACAAAACAAGGTCTCCTTGGATCCCATGCCTCCTTATTTTCTGAAGGAGTCTTGCATAGAGAACCTTATCAAATGCCCTACTGAAATCCATAAACACTACATCCACTGCTCGACCTTCAATGTATTTTGTTACATCCTCAAAGAATTTAACCATGCTCATAAGGCATGACCTGTCCTTGTTAAAGCCATACTGACTATCCCTAATCAGATTATGTCTCTCTAAATGCTCTTAAATCCTGCCTCTCAGGAGCTTCTGCAACAACTTGCCCACCACTGAAGTCAGACTCACTGATCTATAATTTCCTGGGTTATCCCTACTCCCTTTCTTGAACAAGGGAACAATATTTACAACCCTCCAATCCTCCGGTACTTCTCCCATCCCTATTGATGATGCGAAGATCATCGCAAGGGGCTCAGCAATCTCCTCCCTTGCTTCCCACAGTAGCCTGGAGTATATCTCAGTGACTTATCTAACTTAATGCTTTTCAAAAGCTCGAGCACATACTGTTTCTTAATGTTTATATCCCTCAAGCTTTTCAATCCACTGTAAGTCATCCCCATGACTGACAAGGACTTTTCCTCTGATGAATACTGAAGCAAAGTGTTCATTAAGTTCCTCGGCTACCTCCTTCGACTCCATGCACACGTTTCCACTATCACACCTGATTGGTCCTGTTCTCACATGGCTCATCCTCTTGCTCTTCACATACTTGTATGTCTTGGGGTTTTCCTTAATCCTGCCCGCCAAGGTCTTCTCATGGCCCCCCTGGCTCTCCTAATTCCATTCTTAAGCTTCTTCCTAGAAACCTTGTAATTTTCTAGAGTTCTAACAGTACATAGTTTCTTGAACCTTTTATAAGCTTTCTTTTCTTCTTAACTAGATTTTCTAAATACTTTGTACACCATAGTTCTTTAACCCTACCATCCTTTCCCTGCCTCAATGGAACGTGCTAAAGCAGAACTCTATGCATATATATTCCCTGAACATTTGCCACATTTCTGCCGTGCATTTCCCTCAGAATATCTGCTCCCATTTTATGTTCCCAAGTTCCTGCCTAATAGCATCATATTTCTCCCTAGCTCAATTAAATGTTTTCCCAGATTGTCTGCTCCTATCCCTCTGCAGAGATATGGGTGAAGGAGATAGAATTGCGGTTGCTACCTCCAAAATGCTCTCCCACCGAGAGATCGGACACCTGACCAGGTTCTGAGTTTATATTCCCTCCTAGCCCAGTCAATGACTGTAGGCTGGAGTGCATCGGACATGGGGTTACAGGACTGGTTGACCTACCTGCACTTTTACTCTACCACTTAGTTTTCCTGGATAGACAGATTATACAGGATCTCAATTGTCTTCTCTGTTGATTGTCAATTGTCACTCTGTTGTATCGTCTGTAGTTTCCCCTTCAGCAGATGGATGTAGAGAGGTACTTCCTGGCCAGACATCTCAGGAGTTGATAACACTAGTGATCTGACTTTGCCTCAGGAGTGACAGAAATTCAGCAATTCAGATCGACTCTTCTTTCAACATCTTTCTCTAGATTATCTTTATTGCCAGGCCAGCTTTTCTGAGTTTCAACATCATTTCGAGCTGTAGAGCAAAACAAGGATAATCTTTTGATGAGGTGGCATGGTAGCACATTGGTTAGCATGACCCTTTACAGTGCCAGCTGTAAGATTGGTGGAACACATACAACACAAGAGATTCTGCAGATGCTAGAAATCCAAAGCAACACACACAAAATACGGGAGGAACTCAGCAGGTCAGGCAGCATCTCTGGAGGTGAATGTTTCGGGCTGAGATCCTTCATCACGACTGGAAAGGAAGGGAGAAAAAGCCAGATCAGGGCTCGATTTACACTGCTGCCTGTAAGGAATTTGTACATTCTCCCTATGACTGTGTGGGTTTCCTCCAGGTGCTCTGGTTTCCTCCCACTTTCCAAAAGCATACATTTAGGTTAAGTTGTGGGTGTGCTATGTTGACAACAGAAGTGTGGTGACACTTGCAGGCTGCCCCCAGCACAATTTGCGCTGATTTGATTTGATACAAACAACCCATTTCACTGCATGTTCAAAATATACACGTGAATAGTAAAGTGAAGCTTCTTGAGTATTTCTTTAAATCGGGAATCCGCAATAGGACTCTGCTCTGGATAGTGCTTTTCATTCACTTGTTCCCCTGACTACAGACTCATCAGGAGCATCCACAGGTCATCAGCCTATAGAGTTATGTTGGAGATTAGGCACAAATTTACATTAATTTATTATTTTAATTTTCACACTTTCCCAACTCCCCTCAAATTCTGTCACTGGTAAACGCAAGGGATTCTGAAGATGCTGGAAATCTTGAGACACACAGAAAATGATGGATGAACTCAGCAAGTCAGGCAGCATCTATGGAGGGGAATTAACAGTTGACATTTTGGCTGGAGACCCTTCATCAGCTCCACACCGGTTGATCGGAGTACTGCACAGATGCAACAGAAACGTTCCCATGCAGGTCTGGTGAACAGCTTTAAAAGGCAGGAAGTTTTTCAATGGGAGTCATTGATTGGAGTCCTGCACAGACACAACAGAAGCATTTCTGTGCAGGTCTAGCAAAGAGCTTGAAAAACCCAGTCTCTATAAAAGAGAGGTGCTCCCAGCTGAGCAGTCATAATCGCAGTGGTCTGAAGCAGAGTAGGGAGGCTTCGGCTCAACAGGTAGAGGCAAGGCAAGTAGGCAAGTTTATTCCTTATTTCTTATTTAAATCTTGAGAGAATTGGGGTGTTGTAGGTGAGGAAACAGATTCGATAAGTCTCACGGACAAGGACTCTGGGCACGCAGCCTTGGTAGTAAAGGATTTTATATACAGAAGGCCACCATGGGAAAATGACAACAGAAACAACACGTACATGCACACAATTTACAGTAGTCGGATCAGCAATAAAACACGCGGACAATTAATAAAATCGCGTGGGAACAAAGTACACGCGCACACACACATACAACCAAGGGAAAAGTCAATACGATACCCAACACCCCTGACTCTGTGCAGGCACGGCTCTTCTGCTTAGGGACGATACCCACACCCTGACCCTATTCAACGCACAACTCATCAACGGCAGGGTGGTCCCTAAGAGGTAGCAAAAAAGAGAAAGGGTCAAGCACACATAGATTCCTTTACAGTGCAGCAGGGCTGATGAGTCCAGCCCAGGTGATTCACAGGGAAGCCAGCGGCTCGGTGCCAGCAGGGTTAAGCTGATTACAAAGGCCAATCGCCCAAGGTCAAGTACAAGGCTAATTAAAGGGCCCAATGGTTAGGTGTGCATTGATGGGCGAGGAGGGGTCAAACCTGGATTGGCAGGTGGCATGTCTTTCGACCAGGTAAATGGGCAGTGTTGTCATGCGACAGCCACGACCCCTCCAATACAGGGGGATGTGTCTACAGAGCCAGTGTTCTGTTCTGGGTGTCAGGTGTGGGATTTCCATGTGACTACCAGCCTCCCTGATGGCCGCATCTGCACCAGATGCGTGAAGAATGTGTGAGGGAACTGGAGCTGCAGATCGATGACCTTCAGCTTGTTAGGGACGGTGAAGCACTGACCCCAGGGCTAAAAGGAGGCAGATAAATGGGGGACTGTCAGGAGAGGGAAGAGAGAACATCAGATAGTGAAGAGCACCCCTGTGGCCAACTCTCTCAACAATAAGTACTCCTTTCGAGTATTGTTGGAAAGCCGGGGGGGGGCTACTTTGGGGGAGCAACACCAGCCATGCCTCTGGCACTGAGTCCGGCAGCAATTATAAGGGACTCTATAATCAGGGGAACATATAGGCGATTCTGTGGACACTAAAAGGAAACACAGATGGTAGTTTGCCTCCTAGGTGCCAGGGTCTGCGATGTTTCTGAATGCGTCCACAATATCCTGAAGAGGGAGATGAGCAGCCAGAAGTCGTGGTACATGTTGGTACCAAGGACATAGCTAGGAAAAGGGAGGAGATCCTGAAAAAAAGTGCAGGGAGTTAGGAAGGAAGCAGAGAAGCAGGACCTTGAGGGTAGTAATCTCGGGATTGCTGCCTGTGCCACGTGGCAGTGAGGATAGGAATAGAGTGCAGTGGTAGATAAACTCTTGGCTGACAAATTGGAGCAATGGCAGGGATTCAGATTTCTGGATAATTGGGACCTCTTCTGGGAGAGGTGTGACCTGTACAAAAGAGACAGTTTGCACTTGACTCCGAGGGGGACAAATATCCTTGCAGGCAGGTTTACTCGAGCTGTTGGAAGGTGTTTAAACTTAAATGGCGGGGGGATGGGATCGAGCATGATAGAGCTGAGGATGAGCCAGCAGGTTTACAAGTAGATGATGGAAAGAGAAGCCAACGATTTGGCACAAGTGAAGACAGAGTATCAAAAGTACAGGCAAAAAGGCATAGACGGTGGTGTGGCTCTGTTGGTAAGAGATGGAATTACATCTTTAGAAAGAGGTGACATAGGGTCAGAGAATGTTGAATCTTTGTGGGTGGAATTCAGAAACTCTAAAGGTAAAAACAAACATTATGGGAATCATACAGGGGCCTCCAAATAGTAGCCAAGATGTGGGGTTGAGATTGCAAAGAGAGTTGGAAAAGGCATGTAATAAATGTAAAGACATAATTGTAACAGGGAACTTCAATATGCAAGGGGATTGGGGAAATCAGGTTTGTGCTGAATTGTAAGAGAGGGAATTTGTTGAATGCCAACCAGATGGCTTTTTAGAGCAGCTTGTGCTTGAGCCTACTCAGGGAAAGGCTATCTTAGATTGGGTGATGTGTAATAACCCAGATCTTATTAGGGAGCTTAATGCAAAAGAACCCTTAGAAGGTAGTGATCATAATTTGATTGAATTCATATTGCAGTTTGAGAGGGAGAAGCACAAGTAATGCGTATCAGTATCACAGTGGAATAAAGGGAATTACAGAGGCATGAAAGAGGAGCTTGCCCAGGGCGACTGGGGGGGGGGGGGATGGCGGCAGAGCAGAGATGGCTGAAGTTTCTTGGGATAGTTCATCAAGTGCAGTATAGATATGTCCCACAGAAGAAGTTCTCAAATAGCAGGGCTTGGCAACCGTGGCTCACAAAGGAAATTAAGGACTGTGTAAAAGCCAAGGAAAGGTAGCAAAAGTGAGTGGGAGGTTGGAAAATCCAACAATAAGCAACAAAAATAAAGTTACAAGGGAAAAGATGAAATATGAAGGCAAACTGGCCAATAATATAAAGCAGGAAACCAAAAGTTTTTTCAGTTATATAATGAGTAAAAGGGTGGGGCACTGGAAAATGGTGCTGGTGAAGTAGTAATGGGGGGATAAAAAGATGGCAGATGAACTTAGAACATAGAACATAGAATAGTACAGCACAGTACAGGCCCTTCGGCCCACAATGTTGTGCCGACCCTCAAACTCTGCCTCCCATATAAGCCCTTACCTTAGATTTCTCCATATACCTGTCTAGTAGTCTTTTAAACTTCACTAATGTATCTGCCTCCACCACTGACTCAGGCAGTGCATTCCATGCACCAACCACTCTCTGAGTAAAAAACCTTCCTCTAATATCCCCCTTGAACTTCCAACCCCTTACCTTAAAGCCATGTCCTCTTTAATTGAGCAGTGGTGCCCTGGGGAAGATGCGCTGGCTATCCACTCTATCTATTCCTTTTATTATCTTGTACACCTCTATCATGTCTCCTCTCATCCTCCTTCTCTCCAAAGAGTAAAGCCCTAGCTCCCTTAATCTCTGATCATAATGCATACTTTCTAAACCAGGCAGCATCCTGGTAAATCTCCTCTGTACCCTTTCCAATGCTTCCACGTCCTTCCTATAGTGAGGTGACCAGAACTGGACACAGTACTCCAAGTGTGGCCTAACCAGAGTTTTATAGAGCTGCATCATTACATCGTGACTCTTAAACTCTATCCCTCGACTTATGAAAGCTAACACCACATAGGCTTTCTTAACTACCCTATCCACCTGTGAGGCAACTTTCAGGGATCTGTGGACATGTACCCCGAGATCCCTCTGCTCCTCCACACTACCAAGTATCCTGCCATTTACTTTGTACTCTGCCTCGGAGTTTGTCCTTCCAAAGTGTACCACCTCACACTTCTCTGGGTTGAACTCCATCTGCCACTTCTCAGCCCACTTCTGCATCCTATCAATGTCTCTCTGCTTTCTTTGACAATCCTCTACACTATCTACAACACCACCAACCTTTGTGTCGTCTGCAAACTTGCCAACCCACCCTTCTACCCCCACATCCAGGTCGTTAATAAAAATCATGAAAATTAGAGGTCCCAGAACAGATCCTCGTGGGACACCACTAGTCACAATCTTCCAATCTGAATGTACTCCCTCCACCACCACCCTCTGCCTTCTGCAGGTAAACCAATTCTGAATCCACCTGGCCAAACTTCCCTGGATCCCATGCCTTCTAACTTTCTGAATAAGCCTACCGTGTGGAACCTTGTCAAATGCCTTACTAAAATCCATATAGATCACATCCACTGCACTACCCTCATCTATATGCCTGGTCACCTCCTCAAAGAACTCTATCAGGCTTGTTAGACACGATCTGCCCTTCACAAAGCCATGCTGACTGTCCCTGATCAGACCATGATTCTCTAAATGCCTATAAGTCCTATCTCTAAGAATCTTTTCCAACAGCTTCCCCACCACAGACGTAAGGCTCACTGGTCTATAATTACCCGGACTATCCCTACTACCTTTTTTGAACAAGGGAACAATGTTCGCCTCCCTCCAATCCTCTAGTACCATTCCCGTGGACAACGAGGACGTAAAGATCCTAGCCAGAGGCTCAGCAATCTCTTCTCTCGCCTCGTGGAGCAGCCTGGGGAATATTCCGTCAGGCCTCGGGGACTTATCTGTCCTAATGTATTTTAATAACTCCAACACCTCCTCTCCCTTAATATCGGCTTGCTCCAGAACATCAACCTCACTCATATGGTCCTCACCATCATCAAGTTCCCTCTCATTGGTGAATACCGAAGAGAAGTATTCATTGAGGACCTCGCTCACTTCCACAGCCTCCAGGCACATCTTCCCACCTTTATCTCTAATCGGACCTACCTTCACTCCTGTCATCCTTTTTTTCTTCATATAATTGAAGAATGCCTTGGGGTTTTCCTTTACCCTACTTGCCAAGGCCTTCTCATGCCCCCTTCTTGCTCTTCTCAGCCCCTTCTTAAGCTCCTTTCTTGCTTCCCTACATTCCTCAATAGACCCATCTGATCCTTGCTTCCTAAACCTCATGTATGCTGCCTTCTTCCTCCTGACTAGATTTTCCACTTCACTTGTCACCCATGGTTCCTTCACCCTACCATTCTTTATCTTCCTCACTGGGACAAATTTATCCCTTACATCCCGCAAGAGATCTCTAAACATCGACCACATGTCCATAGTACATTTCCCTGCAAAAACATTATCCCAATTCACACCCGCAAGTTCTAGCCTTATAGCCTCATAATTTGCCTTTCCCCAATTAAAAATTTTCCTGTCCTCTTTGATTCTATCCTTTTCCATGATAATTATAAAGGTCAGGGAGCGGTGGTCACTGTCCCCCAGATGCTCACCCACTGAGAGATCTGTGACCTGACCCGGTTCATTACCTAGTAGAAGGTCTAGTATGGCATTCCCCCTAGTTGGCCTGTCCACATACTGTGACAGGAATCCATCCTGGACACACTTAACAAATTCTGCCCCATCTAGACCCTTGGAACTAATCAGGTGCCAATCAATATTAGGGAAGTTAAAGTCACCCATGATAACAACCCTGTTATTTTTGCACCTTTCCAAAATCTGCCTCCCAATATGCTCCTCTGTATCTCTGCTGCTACCAGGGGGCCTATAGAATACCCCCCAGTAGAGTAACTGCTCCCTTCCTGTTCCTGACTTCCACACATATTGACTCAAAAGAGGATCCTGCTACATTACCCACCCTTTCTGTAGCTGTAATAGTATCCCTGACCAATAATGCCACCCCTCCTCCCCTTTTCCCGCCCTCTCTATCCCTTTTAAAGCATGGCTTTTATATTGAGAAACCATTCCTGCCTTGGTGCTAGCCAAGTCTCTGTAATGGCCACTACATCATAATTCCATGTATGTATCCAAGCTCTCAGTTCATCACCTTTGTTCCTGATGCTTCTTGCATTGAGGTACACACATTTCAGCCCTTCTACCTTACTGTCTTTACACCGTTTATTCTGCTTCTTTTTCCTCAAAGCCTCTATGTATGTTAGATCTGGCTTTACTCCATGCACTTCTTTCACTGCTCTATCGCTCTGGGTCCCATCCCCCTCGCAAATTAGTTTAAACCCTCCCGAACCATGCTAGCAAACCTACCTGAAAGGATATTGCTCCCCCTTGAGTTCAGGTGCAACCCATCCAATCTGTACAGGTCCCACCTTCCCTAGAAGAGATCCCAATGATCTAAAAATCTAAAACCCTGCTCCCTGCACCAACTCCTCAGCCACACATTTAACTGCCATCTCCTCCAATTCTTACCATCTCTGTCGTGTAGCACTGGCAGTAATCCTGAGAACGTCACCCTTGAGGTCCTGTTCTTCAGCCTTCTGCCTAATTCCGGAAACTCACACTTCAGGACCTCATCCCTCTTCCTGCCTATGTCATTGGTCCCAACATGTATCACGACTTCTGGTTGCTTTCCCTCTCATACCAGGATGTCATGCACCCGGTCAGAGACATCCCGGACCCTGGCACCCGGGAGGCAACAAACCATGCAGGTGTCCTTCTCACGTCCACAAAATCTCCTGTCTGCTCCCCTGACTATAGAGTCTCCAATGACGACAGCTCTCCTCTTCTCCATCCCACCCTTCTGCACCACAGGGTCAGACTCAGTGCCGGAGGCCCTGCCACTGTGGCTCACACCTGGTCGGTCGTCCCCGCCGACAGTATCCAGGACGGTAAACTTATTATTCAGGGGAATGGCTACAGGGGTGCTCTTAATGGGTACTTTGCATCTGTGGAAGACACTAGCAGTGTGCTAGAGGTCTTTGAGTGTCATGGAACAGGAGTGAGTGCCATTGCTAATATAAAGGAAAAAATGCTAGGCAAGTTCAAGGTTCTTAATGTGGTTAAGTCACCTGGACCAGATGAACTGCATCGTAGAGTTCTGAGAGAGGTTGCTGAAGAGATAGCAGATGTATTGGTCATGATCTTTCAAGAATTACTTCATCTGTATGGTCCAAAAGGACTGGAAGATTGCAAATGTCACTCCACAGGAAGGCAAAAAAAAGGAAATTATAGGCCAGTTAGCCCAACCTCAGTGGTTGGGAAAGTGTTGGAGTCTATTATTATGAAGTTTCAGGGTACTTAGAGACTAATAATAAAATAGGTCAATGTCAGCAATGGTTTCTGTGAAGGGAAATCTTGCCTGACTGATCTGTTAGATTTCTTCGAGGAAGTAACAAGCAGGGTGGACAAAGGAGAGGCAGTGGATGTCATTTACTTGGATTTTCAGAAGGCACTTGGTAAGGTGCCATACATGAGGTTGCTTAACAAGGTAAAATCTATTGTGTTACACGAAAGATATTGGGATGGATAGAGGAATGGCTGACAGCAGGTTTGGGAATAAAAGGGACCTTTTCTGATTGGCTGCCAGTGACTAGTGGTGTTCCTCAGGGGTCAGTATTGGGACCATTACTTTTCACACTGTTTGATAATGGAATTGATGGATTTGTGGCAAATTTGCGAATGACATGAAGATAGGTGAAGGGGTAGATAGTGCTGAGAAAGCAAGGCAATTGCAGCAGGACTTACACAAATTAGAAGAATGAACAAAAAAGTGGCAGATGGAAAACAGTGTTGGGAAACGTATGATAATGCATTTTGGTAAAAGGGACAATAGTGCGGACTATTATCTAAATGGGGAGAGGGTTCAAACATCAGAGGTGCAGAGGGCCGTAGGAGTCCTAATGCATGACTCCCAGAAGGTTAACTTACAAGTTGAGTCTGTGGTAAAGAATGCATAATCAATGTTAGCATTTATTTCAAGGTGAATAGAATATTAAAACAAAGAGATAATAGTTATGAGACAGTACTCAGGCCACACTTGGAGTAGTGTCAACAGTTTTGGGTCCCATATCTCCGAAAGGATGTGTTGTCAATGCAGAGTCCAAAGGAGGTTCACGAGGATGATTCCAGGAATGAAGTGGTTTAGACCTATACTGTACTCACTGAAATTTAGAAGTCTGCATGGGGATCTCATTGAAACCTACCAGGTGTTTTAAGGACTAGGTAGGGTGGATGTGGAGAGATTGTTTCCTATGTGGGGGTATCTAGAACTAGAGGGCACAGCCTCAAAGTTGAGGGGTAACCTTTTAGAACAGAGATAAGAAGGAATTTTTTTAGCCAGAGAGTAGTGAATCTGTGGAATTCTCTACCACAGACTGCAGTGGAGGCCAAGTCAGTGGGTATATTTAAGGGGGAAGTTGACTGTACAGGGCATCAAAAGATATGGCAAGAAGGCAGTTGAGTGGGATCAGGGAGAGTTTGCAAACTGCAGGCAAACAGCACTAGATGTCAGAATTGAACCTGGGTTTTTGGGACAGAGAGGGAACCGCATATTAGCTTCAACCTGTACCATTATTCAGAATCAGAATCAGGTTTTTTTATCACCGGCATGTAACGTGAAATTTTTTAACTTAGCAGCAGCAGTTCAATGAAATACAAAATCTAGCAGAGAAAAAAAAAATAAAATAATAATCAATAAACAAGTAAATCAATTATGTGTATTGAATAGATTAAAAAAAACATGCAAAAACGGAAACACTGTATATTAAAAAAAAAGTGAGGTAGTGTCCAAAGCTTCAGTGTCCATTTAGGAATTGGATGGCAGAGGGGAAGAAGCTGTTCCTGAATCGCTGAGTTTGTGCCTTCAGGCTTCTGTATCTCCTACCTGATGATAACAGTGAGAAAAGGGCATGCCCTGGGTGCTGGATGTCCTTAATAATGGACGCTTGCCTTTCTGAGACACCGCTTCTTAAAGATGTCCTGGGTACTTTGCAGGCTAGTGCCCAAGATGGAGCTGACTAGATTCACAACTTTCTGCAGTTTCTTTCAGTCCTATGCAGTAGCCCCTCCATACCAGACAGTGATGCAGCCTGTCAGAATGCTCTCCACAGTACAACTATAAAAGTTTTTGAGTGTATTTGTTGACATGCCAAATCTCTTCAAACTCCGAATAAAGTATAGCCGCTGTCTTGCCTTCTTTATAACTACATCGCTATGTTGAGACCAGGTTAGATCCTCAGAGATCTTGACATCTTGACACCCAGGAACTTGAAGCTGCTCACTCTCTCCACTTCTGATCCCTCTATGAGGATTGGTATGTGTTCTTACCTCTTACCCTTCCTGAAATCCACAATCAGCTCTTTTGTCTTACTGACGTTGAGTGCCAGGTTGTTGCTGCGACACCACTTCACTAGTTGACATATCTCACTCCTGTACGCCCTCTCGTCACCACGTGAGATGGTTGTATCGTCAGCAAATTTATAGATGGTAATTGAGCTATGCCAAGCCACACAGTCATGTGTATTCAGAGAGCAGTGGACTAAGCACACACCCCTGAGGTGCACCAGTATTGATTGTCAGTGAGGAGGATATGTTATCACCAATCCGCACTGACTATGGTCTTCCGGTTCAGAAGTGGAAGATCTAATTACAGAGGGAGGTACAGAGGCCCAGGTTCTGCAACTTCCCAGTCAGGATTGTGGAAATGATGGTATTAAATGCTGAGCTATAGTTGATGAATACCATTCTGATGTAGGTGTTTGTGTTGCCCAGGTGATCTAAAGCTGTGTGGAGAGCCATTGAGATTGTGTCTGCCATTGACCTATTGTGATGATAGGCAAATTGCAATGGGTCCAGGTCCTTGCTGAGGCAGGAGTTCAGTCCAGTCAAGACTAACCTCTCAAAGCATTTCATCACTGTAGGTGTGAGTGCTACCGGGTGATAGCCATTAAGGCAGCCCACATTATTCTTCTTAGGCACTGGTATAATTGTTGCCTTTTTTAAGCAAGTGGAAAATTCTGCCTGTAGCAGTGAGAGGTTGAAAATGTCCTTGAATACTCCCGCTAGTTGGTTGGCACAGGTTTTCAGAGCCTTACCAGGTACTCCATCTGGACCTTCTGCCTTGGGAGGGTTCACTCTCTTTAAAGACAGCCTAACATCAGCCTCTGAGACAGAGATCACAGGGTCGTCAAGTGCAGCAGGGATCTTCACAGCTGTAGTTGTGTTCTCCCTTTCAAAGCGGGCATAGAAGGTGCTGAGTTCATCTGGTAGTGAAGCATTGTTGCCATTCATGCTATTGGGTTTCACTTTGTGGGAAGTAATGTCTTGCAAACCCTGTCAGAGTTGCAGTGCATCCGACGTTGCCTCCAACCTCATTCAAGATTGTCTATTGTCTCTTGAAATAGCCCTCCACAAATCATACCCGGTTTTCTGGTACAGGCCTGGGTTGCCAGACTTGAATGCCACAGATCTAGCCTTCAGCAGACGATGTACCTCCTGGTTCATCCACGGCTTTTGGTTTGGGAATGTACAGTAAGTCTTTGTAGGCACACACTCATCCACACAGGTTTTACTGAAGTCGGTAACAACTGCAGCATACTCATCCAGGTTCGAAGATGAATCCCTGAATACAGTCCAGTCCACCGATTCAAAGCAGTCCTGTAGGCACTCCAGTGCTTCACTTGTCCATACCTTCTTGGTCCTCACTACTGATGCTGCAATCTTCAGTCTCTGCTTATACTCGGAAGTACAGCTAGGTGATCAGGCTTCCCAAATTCTGGAATCCCATTATTTAATGGGATTCATTTCCTTGCTCTACATCCGTTAACCACTTGGGTGCTACAGAAATGTGCTGTTGACATTGGGTAGTACAACAACAGAAGATGCTGGGCCAATTCCTATCTGTGGAAGACAGTTATGCATACATGCCAGTCTCTGTCTCTTTACTCCTGGAGGTCTTGCCTTTCATTTTTAGAACTAGTTCTTTATCACTATCATCAGCAGAAATAGTTTTTTCTCCGACAATCCTTTTAACTTTATGCACTCAGCAGCCACTTTATTAGGTGCACTTGCTCATAACTGCAAATATCTAATCAGCCAATCATGTGGCAGCAACTCAATTCATAAAAGCATGCAGACATGCTGGAGGGTTTCAGTTGTTGTTCAGACCAAATATTAGACTGGGAAGATATGTGATCTAAGTGACTTTGACCATGGAATGATTGCTAGTCCCAGACGGGGTGATCTGATTATGTCAGAAACTATTAATCTCCTGGGGATTTCATACACAACGGTTTCTAGGGTGTGCAGAGAATGGTGTGAAAAACAAACAAAATCCAGTGAGCTGCATAATTCACATAAGTGTGCATTACAACAGTGGTTGGCAGAAGAGCATCTCTCAACACAAAACACATGGATGGGCTACAACAGCACAGACCACGAACGTACACTCACTTTCCACTGTATTAAGTACAGGAGGTAAAGTGGCCGTTGAGTATCAAGTAGAACCCGGATTATATAATTTCTTCTCAGAACAAGATTTCTGATATTGTTCCGTGAACTCTTGCTCGTCAGAGACTGGTTGGTATCTGGAATTTGCTGCCACAGGACGTGGAGGATTCAGATACAATCTCTACATTTAAGAGGTGTTCAGACTGCCGCTGAAATAGGCGAGAACCAGAACGATATGGATTTAATGTGTGAGATGGGATTAGTGTAGGTGGACAGATCTGAGCATTTACAGCTCTGTGAGTCTGCACTGTACATCTTCCGCTTCAATAAATCCCTTCCAAACCTGTGGTACCAAGAATTGCTCACGGTAACATCGGCGTGGTGTAACAAACCTTTGGATAAATATCCTCTACCTTCTCCCAGAAGAACTAATTTAATTTTATAACTTGACATGACAAGATCTGAACTCATAACCCTTTAGTTTATTAGTTGAGTGCCGAACTCACAACATTCCATTACTGCCAAGTTGAAAAGTCTTGTGTGAGAGACACAGCCACGTTGTCACTAATTAATGAGTACAGGAATTCTATTCTGGAAATACATTTCTGCCAAATATGACATAAAATTTACACAGACGACAAGAGCGGAAGGTTCGCTCAGGTGGTTGAAGTTTAGACCATGCTGCAGGTCGCTGTGGCGTTTGCGTTAAAGAAATCGCAATTCCGGGTGCAGCAAATATAAGGAAACAAATGACGATGAAATTCCATGTCTCTCCGGCAGCGTTAGAATCCCGCAGTGACACAGCCCCGGGCTGTTGGAATCCCGCAGTGACCGAGCCCCGGGCTGTTAGAATCCCGCAGTGACACAGCACCGGGCTGTTAGAATCCCGCAGTGACACGGCCCCGGGCTGTTGGAATCCCGCAGTGACACAGTCTTGGGCTGTTAGAATCCCGCAGTGACACGGCCCCGGGCTGTTAGAATCCCGCAGTGACACGGCCCCGGGCTGTTAGAATCCCGCAGTGACACAGTCTTGGGCTGTTAGAATCCCGCAGTGACACAGCCCCGGACTGTTAAAATCCCGCAGTGACACAGCCCCAGACTGTTAGAATCCCGCAGTGACCGAGTCCCGGGCTGTTAGAATCCCGCAGTGACACAGTCTTGGGCCGTTAGAATCCCGCAGTGACCCAGCCCCGGGCTGTTGGAATCCCGCAGTGACACAGTCTTGGGCTGTTAGAATCCCGCAGTGACACGGCCCCGGGCTGTTAGAATCCCGCAGTGACACAGCCCCGGGCTGTTAGAATTCCGCAGTGACCCGGCCCCGGGCTGTTAGAATCCCACAGTGAGACAGCCCCGGGCTGTTAGAATCCCGCAGTGACACGGCCCCGGGCTGTTAGAATCCCGCAGTGACACAGCTCTTGTCTGTTAGAATCCCGCAGTGACCGAGCCCTGGCCTGTTATAATCCCGCAGTGACCCAGTCCTGGACTTGCTGTCAGACAGTGGTAGTATCCAGCACTGAGACACAGCCCTGGGCTTGTATTCTGACAACATTAGTATCCCACAATGAGCAAAGGCCCCAGGCTTGCTGCAGAGAGCGTGGTTATCCCGCGTCAGTATTCCGCAGTGAGACATTGTGCTGGGCTTGCTCTCTGACACCGTTAGTGTCCCATAGGGAGAAACAGCCCCGTGTTGCTCTCTGACAGTGTTAGTATCACGCAGCGTGAATCAGCCCCGGGCATGCACTGAGAGAGCGCAGGTATCCCTCAGTGAGACATGACCCTGGGCTTGGTCTCCGATGGGATTACAATCGCAGTCAGTCACAGCCGTGAGCTTGTTCTCAGACTGCATTAGTATCCTTCAGTGAGATGCGGCCCTAGGAGAGCTCTGACATCGTTAGTATTCCACAGATAGACAGAGCACTGGGCTTGCACTCTGACAGCGTTAGTGTCCCGCAGCGAGACACAGCTCCCAGCTTGATCTCTTGACAGCGTTAGTATCCCGCAGTGAGACACGCCCCAGGACTTGCTCTTCTACAGCTTTAGTGTCCCGTCATGACACACAGCCCCGGGCTTGTTCTCTGACAGTGTTAGTATCCTGCAGTGAGACATCACCCAGGACTTGCTCTCTGAAAACCTTAGTGTCCCACACTGAGTCACTGTCCTGGGCTTGCTTACTGACATCATTACTATCACGCAGTGAGACCCAACCCTAGGCTTGCTGTCAGACGGTGTAGGTATCCGCAATGAGACACAGCTCTGGACACGTTCTGTGAAAGCGTTTGGATCCTGCAGTGAGACACAGTCCAGGGCTTGTTCTCAGAGAGTATATGTATCTGGCAGTAAAACACAGCCTGGGCTTGCTCTCTGGTATTTATACTCCCGCTGAAACATGACCTGGGCTTGCTGTCTGACAGCATTTGGATCCCGCAGTAGGACATAGCCATGGGCTTGCTCTGTGACAGCGTTAGCAACCCAGAGTGAAACATAGCCTTGGACCTAGTCTCTAACAGCATCCCAAGGTGAGACACAGTAATGGGCTTCTCTCTGACCGTGTTTGGATCCCACAGTGTGACACAATAATGGGCTTCTCTCTGACAGTGTCTAGATCCTGCAGTGAGACACAGTAATGGGCTTCTCTCTGACAGTGTTAGCATCCCGCAGTGAGACAGCCATGGACTTGCTCTCTGACAGCATTAGAATCCTGCAGTAAGAACCAGTGACTGTGTCTCACTTCTCGAGGCAAAAGGAGTGACATCTGTCTTTCCTTTGCTACAGAGAGAGAGCCTGAGAGATGTGGAATTGTTGGAATGAACAGTTTTTGATGTACCGTAGACCATAATCTCTTTGGAGACTTTGCTGTTGCTTGCAAGGCGGTTTGTGAGAATGCTGATGCTTCATGCTAGGATAAATGGTAGAGGGGAAGGGGGAGTGAGGGGGGTGTTGATGCTGTCTGTTCCTGCTTGTGCATGGAAGGGGTGCTGGGGACTTTGGGTTTCTTATGTTTTCCAGTCATTCATTCTTTAGGGTTTTCCTGTTTTGAGGATGTCTGCAGAGAGTAAGAATTTCAAGTTGTATATTGTATATATTCTGATATTAATTCAAATCATTGAACCATTGTTCAGATTTTGAAGATTGGATTTAATTGCCACATGTACATCAAAACATTGCAACATACACTGTCAAGGATTGTACTGGGGGCAGCCTGCAAATGCCGCCACGCTTCTGGCACCAACATGCGTAACATCTCCACAACTTACTAACGCTTTGGAGTGTAGGAGGAAACAGGAGCATCCGGGGGAATCCCATACCATCACGAGGAGACACTGGCAGGAATCAAACCCCAGCTGGTGATTACTTGCACTGTAATGTGATCCTACTAAACACTACGCTACCAAGCTTCACCAGTATTATCACAATGGAATATTAATGCACTGTTGCAATTGAGATTAAAAGGAAAATCTGGGAAAAGGAATTTCGCCTCTTCAGGTAATTTCAATCATAGAACATTACAGCACAGAATCAAATTTGATATTGATGTTTAAACCCATCTTAATTTCAAAGTGATTGGTGCTATTTACCCAAATATCATTTTGGAAATGATGGACGATTCTTTAGGAATTGCCTGAGCCTCACTACCCTTTCATTTGGCAATGCCATTGATTATCACATTAAAAAGCACCTTTCACAGAAACCAAAATAAATTATTAATTTTGTGTTCGTGCAGATCTCAGGCACTGCATACTCATATTTTAACAGTTATTTCCCATCTGTTCCATGAAAGGATGGCATCAGTTGGTTTGGCAGATAACTCCCCCTTTCCCTGATTTACTTACCGATCAGTCAGTTTGAAGAAGAGCATAGAATGAGGCCATTTGGCCCATCGGGATTGGAGAAGCTCTTTGAAAGTTGTTGTTCAGGATCCCTCACTTGCTATTCCCACAACCTGTATTTCTTTCCTTCTCCAATTCACACTGGGAAGTTCTCATTGAACTTTTTGCACTGCCTTTTCTGGCATCAGATTCTGGAAGAAATTCTCATCTCCCTCATTGGTTCTTTTGCCAGCCACTTAAATCCATGTTCACTTTGTTACGTACCCCGTAACTGGGTTGCCAAACCAGCAGAAATGGATCACTCAGTTGGAGTCTGGATTACTAGAACTAAGAAAGTTTTATTAAAGAAACAAGCAACACAGTAATCGAAAGGATAATAAATGCAACAGTTCAGCAATGATAAACACACATGTGCACAGAATTAAGATAACAGCATCAATCAAGTTCTATCGTTGTTTAGGGGTAAATGACCAATTTCAAAGTGACGCAAAGTTTAGTCCAATTTAGTTCAGTTCGCAGTAATCGTTGCCGTGGCGATGGACAATATGGGGGAAGGAGAGAGAGAACAAGAACGAATGATCATTCAAAACGGCTTCCACACACAGACCTGCGATATTGCTCATAAGCAGCTTTCGGGCGAGTCCTTTGTGATGTCACCTGAGGTCACCGACTGTGACCCCTCCTCCAGATGCAGTCGATCCTCTGCAGTGAACCTGGCACCCAAGCAAGGGTGGACACACACCGGGTTCCCGCTGATCATACCTTTCCACCCTGTGCGTCTATGGCTTGGTTCCGCAACCAGCCTTCAAATGACTCCCGCCGACTTGCGGGGGGGGCACCGCTTCCAGGGTCTCGTTACCTCGTGGTGTCGTGTGTGTCTTGCCTTAGCGATCCTGTCCCTTTTTATCCCCCTGCTGGGGTATCACCTGTCCATCACTTCAAACAGTTCAGGGTTCAAAGGGGGAGCCGATCTTGACAATACCCAGACTGATGTCTCCTTCATTAACATCTCCAAATGCTGCTTCATCGTGTTCCTTATCTCTCCCTCTCCTGAAGAGAGGTGGCAGACCAACTGCTGATACCCCCTGCATTTCTCCTAATTTACTATATCCAAGCTCTTTGTGAAGTCGAATGCTTCTAGTAAATACCTCCTGAGCTATCCCTACAACGATGAGGAGACCCAAGCTCTGCATTGGAGAGAAGGTATTGTATTCACTGTGGACTGGTCGCTGGTATGGTGTATGTAATATCCCGGTAATATTTGAGTAAAATTGTAAGTACGTTGTTTGATTAAGCATTCTTTGTTTATACAATTCATTATGGGTTATAGAAGACATGAATGGCTAATGTCATTATGCCACCATGTCATATTTGAGCATCTCACTAATAGAAAAATAAGTAGACCAATAACCTCTGTCTTATTTTCGATTCGTCTCTGGAGTTAAAAGAACATAACAGCCGCGCCAACCAGAGGAGTTGACAGAGGAACTGACAGAAGCTTGATCATTAGAAGTTCAGATGGAGGGAAGTGAAAGCTGTGGGGAACTGGAACCAGAGAAGATCAGGCAGGCTGATGGATCTGATGATTCACTCCTACTCCTATGTTCATGTGAGTTCCCTTGGGTTGATGACAGGATTTCAAAGACAAATTGGCAAGTTCCAGTGTTGTAGCTAATTCTAATCCCTCAATTAGTAACAGCAAATCAATTGTCTGCTTATTGGCACGTGGCTGATTGTAGGAGCTTGCTGTGCACCATTCCATTGTTTCTTATTCTTCATTAAACTAGATTTGTAGAGCAACAAAATCTTCTAGATCGGGAGTTCCTAATCTGGTGTCCAAGAATCACTCAGTTAATTGTAGGGGTCCAGGGCATTAAAAAAAAGGTTGGGAACCCCTGATCTAGAGGAACTCAACACATCAAGCAGTACCTGTAGTCAGAAAGAAGTTGGTGAGAGGTTTTGTTATGAGCAGTTTACAATTTCCTCCTTTGCAGAACCCATTGAGTTCCTACAACAGAATCAGAATCAGGTGTAATGTCACTGGCATATAGTACCTCTGAAAAGTGTTCACCACCTCACCACCCCGCCCTCAGAAGTTTTCATAGATTATTGTTTTACAACATTGAATTACAATAGATTTAATTTGAGTTTTTTTGACACAGATCAACAGAAAAGACATTAGTGTCAAAGTGAAAACAAATTTCTACAAATTGGTCTTAATTTATTTCAATTAATAAACAAAATAATTAATTGCACAATTAGTTTCCACCTTCAAGTCACTGTTTAGTACTTGCACTTTTAGCAGCAATTACAGTCTCGAGCCCGTGTGGATAGGTCTATCAGCTTTGCACATCTGCTCCCTGCAATTTTCCCCATTTTTCTTTACAAAACTGTTCAATCTCTGTCAGATTACATGGGGATCATGAGTGAACAGCCCTTTTTAAGTCCAGCCACACATTCTCAATTGGATTGAGGTCTGGACTCTGACTTGGCCACTTCAGGACATTAACTTTGTTGTTTTTGAGCCATTCCTGTGTAGCTTTGGCTCTTTGCTTGGGTAATTTTCTTGCTGGAAAACAAATCTTCTCCTAAGTCACAGTTCTGTTGAGGACTGCATCAGGTTTTCCTCCAGGATTTCCCTGTATTTCATTGCATTCACTTTACCCTCTACCTTCACAAGTCTTTCAGAGCCTGCTGCAGTGAAGCATCCCCACAGCATGATGAAGCCACAATCCTGTATGGTATGTTTTTGATGATGTGCGATGTACAGCAAACATAGTGTTTAGTCTGATGGCCAAAAAGCTCAAGTTTGGTTTCAACAGACCATAGAACCTTCTTCCAACTGACTTCAGAGACATGCCTTCTGGCAAACCGTAGCTGAGATTTCATGTGAGTTTCTTTTAAAACAGTAGCTTTCCCTTAGCCACTCTTCCATAAAGCTGCGATTGGTGAAGCACCCGAGCAACAGTTGTTGTATGCCCAGTCTCTCCCATCTCAGCCACTGAAGCTTGTAACTCCTCCAGAGTTGTCATAGGTCTCCTTGTGTTCACCCTCATCAGTTCCCGTCTTGCAGTGTCACCAGTTTTTGAGGACAGCCAGATTTACCACTGTGCCGCATTCTTTCCATTTCTTGATGATTGAATTAATTGTACTCCAAGGGATATTCTGTGATTTGGAAATTTTCTTGATCTATCTCCTAACTTGTGCTTTTTGCAAAGATGCTTGGAGTGTTCTTTTGTCTTCATGGTGCAGTTTTTGACAGGACACTGACTCACCAGCAGTTGGACCTTCCAGATCCCTGTGTATTTTTTACTACAATCAATTGAAACACCTTGACTGCACACAGGGGATCTCCATTTAACTAATTATGCCACTTCTGAAACCAACTGGCTGCACCATTGATGATTTGGTGTGTCATATTAAAGGAGGTGACTACTTATGCAATTGGTTGTTTTGTGTTTTACATTTGTAATTAATTTAGATCACTTTGTAGAGATCTGTTTTTGCTTTGACAAGAAAGTCTTTATCTGTTGATTAGTAAAAGACAAATTAAATCCATTGTGTTTCAGTGTTGTAAAACAATAAAGCATGAAAACTTCCAAGTGGGTTGGGGGGGGCGGTGAGTTATTACTTTTTATAGGCACTGTATGTTGTGCATTTTTTTAACTTTGTGGCAGCAGTATAGTGTGTTACATGGTAAATATAGAGAAACAGCTGAATTATAGTAAGTATACATATATGTATATTAAATAGATTAAGATAAGTACTGCAAAAACAGAAATTATAACATAAGTAGTGAGGATGGGTTCAATGTCCATTTGGAAATCAGATGACAGAGGGAAAGAAACTGTTAATAAATTTTTGAGTGTGTGCATTGAGGCTTCTGAACCGCCTTCCTGCTGGTATCAATGAGCAGAGACCAGTGTCAGCTTTAGTTTGCCACCTTGAACACTCAAAAGCTTCAACAGACGGACCATGGAGAACATTCTGATTGGCTGCATCACCATCAGGTATGGGGGGAGGAGGGGGGGGCTACTGCACAGGACTGAAGTAAGCTGCAGAGAGTTGTAAAATTAGTCAGCTCCGTCATGGGGATTAGCCTCTGTAGTATCTAGGACATCTTCAAGGAGCAGTGCTTCAGAAAAGTGGCACCTGTCATCAAAGACCCCCATACATCTCCTGTCTCCAAACTAGATTCTTACAGCAGGTTTTGTGTTGCTTCAGATTCCAGCACCTCCCATCTCCTGAGTCTGCAAACTAGATTCCCAATTCACTTATTCATTGTAAAATGTGTTGATGAGACTGTGAAAAGTGCTGTGGAAATGTTGGTGTTTATAACTCCTTTAACCTAAAATGATAAAAATCAGGCTCTGGTAACAGTGGTGTGACTACTAGGTTCTGTTTTCACCAACTGCTTTGATTAGTTTCTCCGGGTGGCTGTTACATAAAATATGAATGATTCTATTTAGCATTAGGTGGACAGAATAACCTTGAGCAGATGCTGGAGAAAGATCCAGAAGCAGGAACCAATAATCATATACACATCACTTTTCTGACAACACTCCCTCTCCGCTTCAAAGCGAGCTGCAAGCCAATGGGTCATGTTTCTCTATGTGGTCATGGCTCAACTCCAAGAATATTTCCTAACCAGTTACAAACCTTGCAAGCAGGCAAATATTGACAACTGGACATGATGTTCACCAACAGCAACTTTCCTCTCCACAGTGATGGGATTAGAAAATGGAAGCATTTGATTCCTCTGGAATATAGTGCTGAACAGGAGAGGCAGATTTTGTGGGAGAAAAACCATGAGTTAGGTACATTGCTATCCATAGAGCATAACACATAGGAGCAGAATTCAGCTTTTCAGCCCATCGAGTCTGCTCCACCATTCTTGGATCACAATCAACCGCATACACCTTCCTTCTCACCATAACTTTAGATGCCCTGACCAATCAGGAAACTATCAATTTTCACTTTAAGTATACCCATGGTCTTGGCCTCAACAGCTGTCTGTGGCAGATCATTCCACAAATTTACTACTCTCTGGCTAAAGAAAGTCTCTTTACATGCTCTAAAGGATCACTGCTCAAGTTTGAGGCTGTACTCTCTAGTTCTGGATACCCCCATCATAGGAAACATCCTCTCCACATCCACTTTATCTTGCCCTTTCAACATTCAGTAGAGTTCAATGAGTTCTCCATGCATTCTTCTAAATTCCAGTGAGTACAGACCCAAAGCTGCCAAAAAGAGTCACCCTCCTGAACCTCCTCTGCACCCTCTCCGATGACAACACATCCTTTCTGAGAAATGGGGCCCAAAACTGCTGACAATAATCCAAGTACGACTTGACGAGTGTCATATAAAACCTTAGCATTATCTCCTTGTTTATATATTTGATTCCCGTTCAAATGAATGCCAGCATTACATTTGCCTTCTTTACCACAGCCTCATCCTGTAAATTAATTTTCTGGAAGTCTTGCATGAGGACTCTAAAGTCCCTTTGCAGCTCTGATGTTTGAATTTTCTCACCATTTTGCTAATAGTCTGCACCTTTGTTCCTTTTAACAAAATACTTTATCATACATTTCCCAACACTGTATTCAATCTGCCACTTTTTTGCCCATTCTTCCAATTTGTCTAAGTCCTGCTGCAATCACTTTGCTTTCTCAACACTACCTACCCCTTCACCTGTCTTCATGTCATCTGCAAACTTTACCACAAAGCCATCAATTCCATTATCCAAATCACTGACAAACAATGTGAAATGTAGTTGGCCCAATACTGACCCCTGAGGAATACCACTAGTCACTGGCAGCCAACCAGAAAAGGCCCCTTTATTCCCACTTGTTGTCTCCTGCCTGTCAGCCATTCCTCTATCTGTGCCAGTAATGCCATAGGATTTATCTTGGTAAGCAGCATCATTTGTGGCACCTTATCAAATGATTTCTGAAAATTCAAGTAAATAACATCCACTGCCTCTGCTTTGTCCATCTGGTCCAGGTGATTTATCTACCTTTAGACCTTTCAGGTTGCCTAGCACTTTTTCCTTTGTAATAGCAATGGCACTCACTCCTGCTCCCTGACACTAACGGACCTCTGGCACACTGCTAGTGTCTTTCGCAGTGAAGACTGATGCAAACTACATATTAAGTTCATCTGACATTTCTTTACCTCCATTACTACCTCACCAGCATCATTTTCCAGTGGTCCAACATCAACTCTCACCTCCCTTTTACTCTTTATATAACTGAAAACAAAACATTTGTTATCCTGCTTTATATTATTGCCTAGTTTGCCCTCGTATTTCATCTTTTTCCTTCTTATAGCTTCTTTAGTTGCATTTTCTAGGATTTTAAAAACTTCTAAATAATCCAACATGCCACTCACTTTTGCTACCTTATATGCCCTTTCTTTGGCTGTTATACCATCCTTATAGTAACTTCCCTTGTCAGCCATGGTTACCTACCCCTGACTTTCGACAACTTCTTCTGTGGGACGTATCTATCCTGTGCCTTGTGAACTATTCCCAGAAACTCCAGCCACTTCTTCTCTGCTATCATCCCTGCCAATATCTCCCTCCAATCCACCTGGACAAGTCCTCTCTCATGTCTTTGTAATTCCATTTATTCCATTGCGATACTGGTGTATCTGACTAAAGCTTCCTCCTCTCAAATAGCAGTATGAATTCAATCATGTTATGATCACTGCCTCCTGAGGGTTCTTTACCTTAAGATCCCAAATAAAATCAGGGTTATTACGTAACACTCAATCGAAGATAGCCTTTTCCCTAGTAGGCTCAAGCACCAGCTGCTCTAAAAAGCCATCTTATAGTCATTCAACAAATTCCCTCTCTTGCGATCCCACACCATCCTGATTTTCCCAATTCTCCCTGCATATTGAAGTCCCCCATTACAATTGTGACATTACCCTTATTACGTGCCTTTTCCAGCTCCTTTTGCAATCTCCTATTTGGAGGCCTATATATGTTTCCATAAAGTTTGTTTTTACCTTTGCAGTTTCTTAACTGCAACCACAAGATTCAACATTCTTTGATCCTATGTCACCTCTTCCTAAAGATGTAATTTCATCTCTAACCAACAGAGCCACACCATTGTCTATGCCTTCCAGCCTATCCCTTTGGTACAAGCTATATTCTTTGATATTAAGCTCCTGCCATAGGCATTCTTTCAGCCATGACTCAGCACCTTTGGTCCTACCTTCTTTGCCCTTTTGAATTTTGTCTCTGTGGTACAATTTACCACCTTGCACTGTCTGCAATTGTACCAATCATTGGCTTCCCCTTCCTTAGATTTATAGTGCAATCATTACACCTCGTAAACCTGCTGGCTCATCTTCAGCTCTGTCATGCTGCTATACTTGTTTAAACCATTCCCAACAGCTCTAGCAAACCTGCTCACAA
The DNA here is from genome assembly GCF_030028105.1 of Mobula birostris. Classification (NCBI taxonomy): domain Eukaryota; kingdom Metazoa; phylum Chordata; class Chondrichthyes; order Myliobatiformes; family Myliobatidae; genus Mobula; species Mobula birostris. Next base: position 169,713,555 of record NC_092377.1, on the reverse strand, counting down.
AGATATTGGTCCCCCTTGGATTCAAGTGCAACCTGTCCCTTTTGTATAGGTCCCACCTGTTCCAGAAGAAGTCCCAATGTTCCAGAAATCTGGATACCTGCCCCCTGCTCCAATTCTTCAGCCATGCTGTTATCTGCCACCTTATTCTATTCCTATCCTCCCTGTTGTGTGGCACAGGCAGCTATCCCGAGATTACTACCATTGAAGTCCTGCTTCTCACCTTCTTTCCTAACTCCTTGAATTCTTTTTTCAGGACCTCCTCCTTTTTTTTACCTATATCATTGGTACCAAAGTGTGGCGTGTGGCCAAACGGTTAAGGCGTTGGGCTCACGATCTGAAGGTCGTGGGTTCGAGTCTCGGCCAAGGCAGCGTATTGTGTTTTTGAGCAAGGCACTTAACCACACACTGCTCCAGTCCACCCAACTGAAAATGGGTACCGGCAAATGCTGGGGGTTAACCTCGCGATAGACTGGCATCCTATCCGGGTGGGAGTTTTGTACTCTCAGTCGCTTCACGCCACAGAAACCGGCATAAGCATCAGCCTGATGGGCCACAAAGACTCGGGACAGACTTTAACTTTAACTTTAATTCATTGGTACCAATATGTACCATGACCTCTGGCTGCTCACCCTCCCTTTTTAGGATATTGTGGACGTGTTCAGAAATAATGTGGACCCTGGCACCTGGGAGGCAAACTACATGGCATCTGTGTTTCTTTCTCGTTCCTGAGAATCACCTATCTGTCCCCCTAACTCTGCCATCCTCTTCCGTTCCCTAGCCTTCTGAGCCAAAGGGCGAGACTCTGTTGCTTCTCCCAGTCAAGCCATCCACCCCAACAGTACTCAAAATGGAGTGCTTATTGTTAAGGGGGGTCAGCCACAGGGGTGCTCTCCACTATCTGATGTTCTCCCTTCCCTCTCTTGGCAGTCATCCATTTATCTGTCTCCTGTAACCCTGGGATGACAACCTTCCTGTAGCTCCTGTCTATCACCTCCTCACTTTCCCTAACAAGCCAAAGATCATTGAGCCGCAGCTCCAGTTCCCCAACATGGTGTCTAAGGAGCTGCATGTCAATGCATCTGGTGCAGATATGGCCATCAAGGAAGCTGGAAGTCTCCTGGATAACCCACATCTGACACCCAGAATAAAACACTGGCCCTGTAGACATACCCTCAATTCTTTCAAGAGCTCAATAAGAGGAAGAGATGAGAAATAAATTTACCTACATACCTTGCCTCCGCATGTTTTTGCCGAAAGCTGTTGAAGCTCAGACCAGTTTGTGATGACTCCTCTGTTATACGGTACCTGTCTTCTATGGAGACTGGGCCTCCGGACTCAGTGTAGAATTCAACCATTTCAGATCCAATATCCATTCCAATCTCATGGACTTCCTCAGACCTAGACCACATCTTCTCCCATCCCACTCCTGTTAAAGACCCTGTCCTGTTCTCCCAGTTTCTCCATCTATCACACCTGGTCTGTTTTATTTCCTCAACTCTGCATTGGGGCCTTGTGTTTTTAATCAGTTCTTCCCTGCAAAGCATAAAGTCACAACTTTTTGAATTGAATATGAGATGATTGTCACTTATTACAGACACAAGGAGGCTTTTCAGTCTATTTGTCTGAGATTAGACCATAAGATATAAAAGAAGAATTAGGCCATTTCGACCACCAAAGCTGCTCTGCCATTTCATCATGGCTGATCCAATTTTCCTCTCATCCCCAATCTCCTGCCTCCTACCCGTATCCCTTCATGCACTGACCAATCAAGAATCTATCAACCTCTGCCTTAAACATACCAAGAGACTTAGCCTCCACACCTGCCTATCCATATTCACTTTATCAAGGTCTTTCACCATTTGATAGGTTTCAATGAGGTCACCCCTCATTCTTCTGAATTCTAGTGATACACACCCAGAACCATCAGACGCTCTTCATATGACAAGCCATTTAATCCTGGATTTTTTTTTTGTGAACCTCCATTGGACCCTGTCCAGTTTCAGCATATCCTTTCTAAGATAAAGGGTCAAATTTTGCTCACAATACTCTAAGTGAGTCCTCACTAGTGCTCTATAAAGTTTCAACATTACATCCTTGCTTTTATATACTAGTCCTCTTGAAATGAATGCTAACAATGCATTTACCTTCCTCACCACAGACTCAACCTGAAAATTACCCTTTAGGGGATCCTACACAAGTCTCCCAAGTCCCTCTGTACCTCAGTTTTGGTATTTTCTCCTTGTTTAGAAAACAGTCAACCCTTTTATTTCTTCCATCAAAGTGCATGACCATACACTTCCCAACACTGTGTTTCATCTGCCATTTCTTTGCCCATTCTCCTACCTTAAGCCCTTCTGTGGACCCTCTACTTCCTCAAAACTACCTGTCCCTCCTCCTATGTTCATATCAACTGCAAACTTTGCAGCAAAGCCCATCAATTCCATCATCCAAGTCATTGATATACCACATAAAAAGAATCAATCTCAACACAGACCCCCATGGAACATCACTAGTCACTGGCAGCCAGTCAGAAAAGGCTCCCTTTTTACCCCACTCTTGGCCTCCTGCTAATCAGCCACCGCTTTATCCATTCTAGAATCTTTCTGTAATACCCTGGGCTTGTAGCTTGTGAAACAGCCTCATGTGTGGCACCTTGTCAGAGGCCTACTGAAAATCCAAGTATAGAACATCAATCTATTCTTCTTTGTCTATCCTGCATAGTAATTTTTCAAAGAATTCCAACAGTTCTGTCAGGCAAGATTTTCCCTTGAGGAAACCATGGTGACTACGACGTATTTTATCATGTGCCTCCAAGTAGTCTGAGAGCTCATCTTTAATGATCAATTCCAACATCGTCCCAACCACTGAAGTCAGACTCCTGGCCTATAGTTTCCTTTCTTCTGCCTCTCTCCCTTCTTGAAGAACAGAGTGACATTTGCAATTTTCCAGACTTCTGGAACCATTCCAGAATCTATTGATTCTTGACGGAACATTATTAATGCCTACACGTTCTCTTCAGCCTCCTCTTTCAGAACTTTGGGTGTACACTATCTGGTCTTGATGACTTATCTATCTTCAGAACTCTCAGTTTCCCAAGAACCTTCTCTATAGTTATTGTAACATCACAGACTTCATGTCCCTAGAACACCTGGAACTTCCACCATACTGCTAGTGTCTTCCACAGTGATGCAAACTACTTACTCAGTTTGTTCGCGATTTCATTGTCCCCCATTACTACTTCTCCAGCATCAGTTTCCAGCATTCTGATATCCAGTCTCACCTCTCTTTTACAATTTATGTACCTGAATAAAGTTTTGGTATCCTCTTTAATATTATTGTCTTGTTTACTTTTATCTTCTTAATTTCAATTGCCTTCTGTTGGTCTTTTAAAAGATTCCCAATCCTCTAACTTCCCACTAATCTTTGCACTATTATGTTTAGATTATGAAGACACGCAGTCCTCTTTTATTGTCATTTAGTAATGCATGCATTAAGAAATGATACAATATTTCCTCTGGTGGGATATCACAAAACACAGGACAGACCAAGACTAAAAAAACTGACAAAACCACATAATTATAACATATAGTTACAACAGTGCAACAATACCATAACTTGATGAAGAAGTCCATGAGCACAGTAGAAGTTCAAAGTCTCTCAAATGTCCCACATCTCACGCAAACGGGAGAAGGAAGAACTCTCCCTGCCATGCCGACCACAGTCCGACTCTGAGTCATCCGAAAACTTCGAGCCCTGATCAGCTGTCCGACACCGAGTACTGAGTGCCATCTCTATCTGAATGATTCGACCTCAATCTTGGTCGCCAACAGCAGGCAAAGCCGGGGATTTTGAGGCCTACTCTCTGAAAGATTCCCAACCACGCAGTAACAACAGCAACAAATGAGTGTTTCAGAAATTTCTCCAGATGTTCCTCTGTACTTTCACGTCCCTCTCCATCAAATCAGAATTGTCCACGGCCCCTATTTAACAGATACGATATCATTTTTCACCAGAGGGCTGCGCACGCGCGGCGCGCTGTTCTCTTGCCTCCTGCCGTATATGCCCTGTCTTTGGCTTCTGTTGGCTTTGACTTCTCTTGTTAGCCATGGTTGTGTCATCTTTCCTTTGGAATACTTCCTCCTTGGGATATATATATATATATCCTGTTCCTTCCGAATTCCTTCCAGAATGTCTAGCCAATGCTGCTCTGCCATCATCCCTGCAGTGTTTTTTTCCAATCAAGTCTGGCTATCCCGCTCTCATGCCTCTGTAATTCCCTTTACTCCACTATAATACTGATGCATCTGACTTTCATTTTTCCTTCTCATTTTTCAGGGAGAATTCGATCATATTCTGATCACTTGCCCCTAAGGGTTGTTTTACCTTAAGCTTTCTAATTAATTCAGGTTCATTGCACAACACCCAATCCAGAATAGCTGATCCTCAAGTGAGCTCAGCCACGAGCTCCTCTGAAAAGCCATCTTTTAGGCACTCTAGAAATTCCCACTCCTGTAATCTAGCACCAATCTGATTTTCCTAATCTACTTGCATATTGAAGTTCCCCATGACTATTGTAACATTGCCCTTTTGGCATGCATTTGCTATCTCCTGTTGTAATTTGTAGGCCATATGTTTGCAACTCCCATCAGGATCTTTTTACCCTTGCAGTTCCACAATCCACAATGATCCACAATCTATCCACAATGATTCACCACCTTCTGACCCTATATTACCTCTTTCTAATGATTTGATTTCTTTTTTTTTTATCAACAGAGCAATGCTACCCCTCCTGCCTTCCTGCCTATGCTTTCAATACAATGTGTATCCTTGGATGCTAAACTCCCAGATCTATTGTGAATGGAGTCTGTTACAGTGAACGTAGAATGTAGAACAGTATGGCACAGTGTACAGTACGGGCCATTCAGCTCAGAATGTCCCGCCAATGTTTTAACCTGCTCCAGGATCAATCTAAAGATTCCTTCCATATAGCTCTCTATTTTTCTATTTCCTCTGTGCCTACCTCAGAGTGTCTTCAAGACTCAAGATCAAGATTGTTTAATGTCATTTCCAGTACACAGGTGTAAAGGAGAATGAAATAACTGTTACTCCAGATCTGATGCAGCACAAAAAAGATAAATGCCCCTTACGTATCTGCCTCTACCACCATAGCTGGTAGTGTATTCCATGCACCCATCTCTCATAATTTCCTCCAATCACCTTAAATTATACCCCTCTTGTTTGCCATTTCCATCCTGGGAAAATGTCAACTCAATCTATGCCTCTTATCATCTTGTACACCTCTATCATGTCACCTCTCATCCTCCTTCGCTCCAAAGAGAAAAGCCCTAGCTTGTTCAATCTCTCCTCATGAAACATGTTCTCTAATCCAGACAACATCCTGCTAATTTTCCTCTGCACCCTCTCTTAAGCTTTGGCATCCTTCCTATTCTTTCCAGATTATCGGAACTGAGTACAATACTCCAAGTGTTGTCTAACCAGAGTTTTATAGTGCTGAAATATTATCTCACAGCTCTTGAACTCAATCCCCCCAATTAATGAAGGCCAACAAACCATACACCTTATTAGGTACCCTGTCAACTTACACGGCAACTGTGGGGGGATTTATGGATGTTGACCCCTCTGTATCCCTACGCTGCTAAGAATCCTGTCATTAACCTCTACTCTGCATTCAAATTTAACCTTCCAAGGTGGATCACTTCACATTTTTCAGAGTTGAATTAAGGAAGGTTCTAGTAAAATCAGTATCTATGGAGGTCTACTCTCCAGCAGAGCTCTACTTACATCAACTTAGATGATGGGAGTGAGAAATGTTCCCTATGGATAAGTGGTGGGACACTGGGAGACACTTTACTGGAATAAACTCGGGAATCCAAGGTATAATACAAGACCTGAGGCGGACATGACAGTACTGAGTGTACCCATTGGAAAACACAAAATATTTGAAATCGATCATTATCAATTGGCAGAATCAGAGATGAGGGAGATACAGAAACTGGTTGGCTACAGGAAGGCAAGAGGATGAATGGATGGGTTTCTCCTTTTACGGTTGTGTGGACACAATGGGCTGAACACTTTCCTTCTTTCTTTTTCTTAACTGTATTCTTCCCTCAACTATATTGCTGTTCACACTATTGTTTCTATCTTGTGTTTTGCTGCTCCAGTTCTCAGCCCTGGAATTCCTTGCTTAAACCCTTACTCTTTACTTTCCCTCCCACCCCATCCCTCTCCTTCCTTCCTCCTCTTTCCCCCTCCCTCCTATCTCCTTCTCTGTCCCTCTTCCTTCCTCTCTCTCTCTGTATCTGTCTGTCTGTTTCCGTTTCTCCCTCTCTCCCTCCCTCTCCTTCCCCATCACTCCCCTTGTCCTCCTCTTTCTTCCTCTGTCTTCCTCTGTCTGTATTTTTGTATCTCTCCTTCTTGCTCTGTCTCTCCATCTCTCATACATTCACTTTGTTTCTGTCTCTCTGCCCCCCCCGTCTCCCTCTCACCTTTCTCTGTCTGTCTGTCTCTCCTTTCTCCATCTTTCTCAGTCTTACTCTGTTTGTCTGTCTTTCTCTCTCTCCCTCTCTCTCTACTTCTGTCTTTTCTTCTTTCTCTCTTTCTTGCTTTCTCTCTCTCCTTCCCTCCCTCTCTCTCTCTCCCTCCCCCCTCTCTTTCTTTCTCCCTTTTTAAAGATTATAGTTAGAACCTATCTTTTGTGACAAATGCCTGGCTGTATACGTAGCGTATGTTGGTGAAGTACAGAGGCAGGTCACGTTTTACCATGCT